>NC_135332.1:135013449-135327378 GCF_023851605.1 Tamandua tetradactyla
TCTTTAAAGCATTTCTTTTTAACCTGCAGTAAATCTCTTTCAAAGGAAAGCATTTACTATGATCTCAGGATTGTCTCTTTCTTTTGAACTGAGATATATTTTCATAAACATGGTGATTTCTATTTGCTCAAATTTGCATGGGACATGCAAATATATTTATATTTATCCAGGATGGACTTAAAGTAAATTTGGAGTTAAAACTGATGTGGGTCTCTATCTGATTATTTCATTTTCAGATGAAGAAATAAAAGATTAGATTTACCGCAGTTTTATTTGACTAGCTTTGGTATCCTGTAGCCTGAGGGTAGTGAGAAGGGGGATTTGAGTCATAACAGTGGGCAATCATTACAGGTCATTCCGATCCAAAGCCTTGTGTGTTTGTTATGGCCGCTGTGAATGAACCACAGCGGCACCCTGCTCTTTGTCCAGAAGTCCTGCTGCTTCGGTGGGTGTGCTGGTTTGAAAGGATTCATGTACCCTAGAAAAGCCATGTTTTAATACTGATCCAATATTGTGGGAGCAACCATTTCTTTTAATCCCTATTAAAAGGAATGGTTGTATAATAATTATGTAGGTTGGAATCTTTTGATTAGATTATCTCCACAGATGTGACTTACCCAATTGTGGGTATTAACCTTGGATTTGAGGGAGATGTGACTCCACCCACTCCACCTGGGTCTTGATTAGTTCATTGCAATCCTTTAAAAGAGGAAGTATTTTGGAGAAAGCTTCAGAATGATGAAAGAATGACGAGAACCACAAGAGCCCACACAGCCAGAGACCTTTGGAGAGGAAGCAAAAAATGCCCCTGGGGGAGCTTCATGAAACAAGAAGATTCCTGGAGAGAAAGCTAGGAGATGTTGCCATGTTCGCCAAGTGCCTTTCCAGTTGAGAGAGAAACACTGAATGTCATCGCCCTTCGGGGACCAAGGTATCTTTCCCTGGATGCCTTAATTGGACCTTTCTATAGCCTTAATTTAATTGGGACATTTTCATGGCCTTAGAACTGTTAATTTGTAACTTATTAAATTCCCTTTTTTAAAAGCTATTCTGTTTGTGGTATACTGCATTCTAGTAGCTCACAAATTAGAACAGTGGAATTCACATTTCCCCTTTGTCTGATGCTTGGTCTGCTCACACCTCTAGACCTCTCCTCTCTGACTCAGCCACATTCTCCCGAGTCTCCCCCATCTGCTTCCTTGTGCTCTTTCTCTATGGGGTAAACAACTCAACTCTACTCGCTGTCTTGTCCAGAAATCCGGCATGAAATATAGGCTTGGGGTTCAGTGAACCTGGTTGTACCTTTATTAGCTATGTGCCCATTGGCAAATTATTTCACTTTCTGAGCCTTAGTTTCCTAATCAGTCAGTTGAGGAAAAAAGCATTCTTCTATGTAGAACTGCCATGAGGTTCCGTGAGAGATTGAGACACTGCCAATCCATGGCAAAAATCTTCTACTGACACTAATGTGGTTTCCTACTGACCAAAATTCCTACTACAAGCCTCCTCAAAGCGTGCTGCAGACCCACCCCTGTCAATCAACATCCATTCCCTTTCCTAGTACTTAGCCTATGGGATACTTTTATATTTTCTGGAGCTCTTAGTCAATACTTAAACTTAGTATGTTCTCAAGAAATACTTAAAAAATTGAATACGCTGGACATAATTTTGGGTGCCTTTGGGAATTTAGTGAAACATCTTCCAAAGTGATTTCTCATATCATACTTTTAATTAGCTTTTTTTCCCATGGACATGCTTTAATAGGGAAAGGATGAAAGAAATAAGATCATGAGAAGTAAGAGCCTAAGGGCTGACCTACCTAATGAGAAGGAATAAGAGAACATTCCTCACTTTGAACACAATGAAAAGAATAGGCAGTTCTGGTTGTCACCTCATCATGTCTTTTACATACATGCTTCATTCCCTGTAAGATGAGCAGCTGTGCTAACCTTTCCTGAACACTGACATTAATCCCTGTCCTGAACAGCCTCGGAAATGGGAAGCAGGCAAAGGAAAAAGTGAATTTAATAAAAATGCTTTTGTCACCAAACACTTTCTTTTGCCTTTATGCTGGATGCTCTCAGTACTCAACCATTTAGTGTTAAAAAAAACACTCCCTAAAATGTGACT
This sequence comes from Tamandua tetradactyla, assembly GCF_023851605.1. NCBI lineage: Eukaryota > Metazoa > Chordata > Mammalia > Pilosa > Myrmecophagidae > Tamandua > Tamandua tetradactyla. The sequence goes on from NC_135332.1 coordinate 135,015,580, forward strand.
TTGTAAAGCTACTTTGCAGTTATAATGGGTAATTGTGATCTGCTTCACAGCTAGAAATGAATGAACGTGGCTCCTATGATATCATCTAGCTTCAAAATGCATTAGAGAAACAGGAGGGAAGAAGGAAGGAAGCTGATCTCTACTCCCATCTCTCTATAAATCACAGTGGTAACCGCTAATAGTTTACGTCAGAAGGGGAGCCCTGTGCAGTGGCATCTAGTCATTATTAGTCCACCAGACTCCTGAGCTGCACTTTTATAACTATCCCTCTCCATGGCTCCTTATTCCACCTTTAAAGATGAGCCTCTGTGTCTAGACTTCAGGGCATCTTAACTTCCTCCCAACCATAAAGCTGATCTGCAGCCACAACTGGGGATTTCAAGAGGCTCTCTCCGGTGGGCATCCCAGCCCCGTCAATTAGGTAGGAACAGAGCTAGCACTAGCTAGAATAGTTTGAGTTTGATTAACTGATCCTCTACATTAAGAAAAAAAAAAAACAAACAATTATGAGAGACTGCCCTAATTGGCTGGGTTATCTACATGCTTAAACATCCAGGGAGATATTTCTCTCTCTTTGCAGTAGTTATGGGGCCACCTAACCAGATAATTCCCGTTGACTCCACAGCTTAAAAAGATACGTTATCTAACATTTAGAGATTGCCAACAGAACCACATCTGCCCACTCATCTCCCGGTAGACTCGGAGACATAAGGATGCCAGAGGGCAGTGTTTCCAAAATGCTCTCACTCGTTGCTGCAGATGGCAATCGTACAGCTAGTGGACCTCAGATTTCTCATCTTTAAAATGAAGGGACTGGATGATGTGCCCTGTAGTGTCCATTCCACCTTTGACATTTTATGCATTGATGATATGCAAATTTGCTCTAACATTACTTTGCATACTACTAGCCACCTTTCTAGCGAATGACACAAAGTAGCATAAGCCACAGATATAAAAATTACAAAAACCCTTTGCCCTATCGCTTTGGAGAGGAAACTCAAACTAAGTCTGCCCTGATCTCCAGGGGACAGAGGGAGCTTTCAACTTCAGCCTGGGTTTGGCTGTCCCTTCAGATTCTGCCTTTAATCAACTAAATAACAAGGACAGCCCTTAAAATTTCTGAACTGGTTTCCTTGTTTTTTAATGTAAACACCAGTGTTTTGTAAAGATCAGAATTCATGTATGAAAGTACCTGGAACTTTGTAGGCAGCTAATAAGTTGCTGGCATCTATTATGTAACATTGGGTGAGTCATACCCCCTTTACTTGCTGTTTTTTCGTATTTCACAAGCGAGTGAGAGACAGAGGAGCTCAGGGCCAGGCCTGACCTCCTAAGTCTCAGCTCATTGCAGAGCCCTAGAAGACTGCTTCTACAAAATTTTATTCTGTTTATTTGACACATTTCAGTCTCATTTCCTCAATTTGGGTTCTCCTGCAATTTTACTTTCTGAAACAGTTTGTTCTGTGACAAAAGGTTTGCAAAAAACACAGGGATAATTGCTGAAGTTTCTCTCTTTTTGACAGTAATTCAATGCCTTTAACAAAATTTATGATCCTTTTGTACCTAAATGTTTATATGTGTTGTTAAACCATAATGTAAAAGTATATAAACATTTTCACATGTTCTACCAGATCAAATATGGTACGTATGATAATAATTAGAACCACCAACCTAACATATTGTGAAAAATGCCACATATGCATTTAATTATAGCCTCTGATTTTCAAGCATGCATTCAGGAAAAGGAGGAAGTGGCTTTCTATTTAACTTCTTCACCGCTAACAGAACATGCATGTGTTTTGGCAAGTTTCCTAGGGAACATCTGTCTAAAAGGGAACATCGGGGAGTTAATCGACATCTATCGAGTCGGGGCAACTGCTGTATGGCCCATACTGTCTCCATTAAACTTCTTAACAGTGTCTCCCTTTAAGCAGAGTCACAAAACACACTATTGATTCAGCTCTTTGAATAAAAAAGCAGCTCACACGCAAAACTTAAACTGGTTTATTTACAGAAGAGCCTCATGAAGTTGGTAAATAATTCAGCCTCTTTTGCCAAAATAATTACTTGTAGAAGATGCCAATGCCGAGGTGGAGACAGAGTTATAGGGAGTGGTCTGCAAATATTTTGCAGGATATGTTTCCAATGGTTCATGGCAAAGGAAAGAATGGAAAAAGACTCCCTAGAACTGGAATGGAGAATGAAACACACTAGCATTTTGACATTGCCTCAGTTATGGTTGGAGGAAGTATGATGAAGGATTTGAAAAATAATAAATAGCCCAACAATTTAGAGGAACTGGCTGGACAGATATAAACAGAATGGGATTAAGTCTTTTCCTTTCTCAGCTAGGTTTCACAGAGAATCTGCTAATGGCTTACAGATGAAGAAAGATTCGCTGTGATAGAATGAGTTGTTCCATGCTACTTGGAAAGTTAATGGGAACGTTAGTGTTTGAACTCAGTGTCTTGCTCTAAATCCTCATACTCACTATTTTTAACTGCTAGTATAATTTTCTCCATTTATTAATTAATTATGCCACAACTAGGACACTAGAGACTGTGGTGATAGAAACATGGTCATATAGATAGTTGGCAGATACATTTACATTTGAGTTTCAGCTAAACAACGAATGGTTTTTATTTGCTAAATCTAGCAATCCTAATCAGATAATAATCTAAAATAGTAACAAAGCACAAGACAGAATCAGGTCAAAGCAAACCCCAAACAGTTCAATAAAAAATACAAAGCTAGAGAAAGATATCACATAAATGGGTGCAAACCAGCAAACACAAATTCCAAAGGAAGAACAAAATGGTGGGAGGTGGGAGGTGGGAGGTGGCTGGTAAAGAGTCAGGAACCAGGAAATTTGCAGGCCCAGCAGCAGGAGGCCAAAGCACAACCAGAGAGAGGAAACAGAACTTAGCCAAGCTTTGATAAGGTGCATGCTCATAAGGCATGGCCAAAACGATGTTATGCTTCCTTTTCTGGGACCAAATTGAAATCAAGTCACTTCAATTCTGCAAACATTTATAACTGCTTGGTATAGGTGATTTTCATGGCAGATATGGGGAATCCAAAATGAATAGGGCATGATTCCTTGCCTGGAACGCACTGTGAAATGGAAAAGTCAGACACATATAGAAGAATACTGGCTTTAGAGAGAAACAGTTCTAGAGCAAATCATAGCTCATCCATGCACCAGTTAGGTGAGCTTGGACAGTTTACTTATCTGATAGAGAGGTGGCAGCAAATCTACTTTGTAGGGTAGTCTTCGGGATTAGTGAAACAAGCCCAGTTTCTGGTGCATAATGGAAGTTATTATGACTGTGAACAAGGCATTCAGAAAACATAGAAGGAGATAGCTGTTACAACTACCAGAATTGAAACAGCATCCCCAAATGGTTGACATTAAGAGCTGAGCCTTAAAACACCAAGATTTTGCCAAGTGGAGAAAGGGCTAGACCATAACACAAGTATGAAGTAGCAAAAGGCATGTACAATATCTCCTTCTGCCTGGAGCAGAGCAGGGGTGATGTGGGTAGCAGGAAATAAGGCAAGAAAAGAAGGATGCTGCTACATGATGAAAGGCTTTGAGCGTCATGCCAAAATAACCGAAGATTATGCTATTGGCCAAAGAAAACATTCATGTTTTTGTGTAGTTTTGTTTGTTGTTTCTCTGGGTGTCCATATTTTTAAAATATCTTCTTTTCACAGAGAACTAGCTGCTTTCAAAAGTGGTGCTTGGGAGTGCCTGAATGTGAGGGGAATAAGAAGAAAGCTAATAAATACACAGGCAGATTCTGGCAAAGGGCATCTGTTAGGACTGCATAACTCAAGAATCTAAGGATACTAGATCTTTCCTTTACTTAACAGTAATGGATAAAACAATTGTTAAGTTTGCAAAATGACTCAACACAAAATGGAGGTGTCTTCGGCCCCTTCCTCTCCCTAACTCCCTCTGCTTAGTACCTAAAGATGCTCAATTTTGTCATATTTTCTAAAAGAAAAACCTCTCCATTGATCTTCCATCTTCCTTTTGTCTATGATTTTACTTTATTTTCTGTTGTTCTTATTGATGCTGTGGTTTTTTAAAAAAAAACATATCATTATAAAGTGATACATGTGTACTGCAGACTAATTAAAATATACATTAGGGGAAGTAAAAAAATGCTAAGTAAATCCTTCCAAATATCTGAAGTTAGCTTAGTGCTCTGCATGGCATAGATACACACACACACACACACACACACATTTTTTACAGTGTGGGATCAAACCGTATATTCTATTTTATAATGAACTTCCTTAAAATAAACAGAAAAAAAATTGTACAGTTAAGTGTTACCAACACCCATTAAGAAATAAAATATCCCCAGTTCCCAGAAGCTCCCCTCTTCCCCAAGGTAACTACTCTCTTGAACCATAGATTTGTTTTGCCTGCTTCTGAACTCCATACATACACTTTGGTATGGCCTATTCATACAATATGTACTGTTCTTTCACCCCACATAATGTTTATGAGACTTATCTGGCTTCTTTCACTTCACATTATGTTTATGAGACTCATCCATTTTGTACATAGCAGTGGTTATTCATTTTTCATTGCTGTATAATATTTTACTCTATGAATCTACCACAATTTATCCATTCTACTATGCATGGACATTTGTGTTATTTTCTGTTTTAAGCTATCACGCATTGTGCTGCTGTGAAGGTTACTGTACACATACTTTGGAGCACATTTGCAGACATATTGTTAGGTATATATTCTGGAGTGGAACTGCTGGGGTAGGGCTGATTTTCAAAACTGACTGTACTAATTGACATTCCCTATAACTGTATACAAGGTTTCTGTGGCTCCACAACCCTCCTGCTACTTGGTAATGTCAGTCTTCTTAATTTTAGCCTTTTGGGATGGGAATGTTTATCCTAGGACTGTCCCTCCTTTGTATATTGGAAGCAGATAACTTGTTCCTAAGTTTCACAGATCCACAGCTAGAGGGGAATTGTGTTCCATGACAAACCACACCTCAGACAGATTTTGATGAGACTCGTACTTAATATTGTCACTGAAGCGATTTAAGGCTTTTATGATCTTGTGATGAAATGAATGCATTTTGCATACGGAAAGAACATGCCTTTTGGGGCCCAAATGGTGTAGTGTGGTGGTTTGAAACTGTATGTACACCAGAAAAGTATGTTCCTGAAGTTAATCCATTCTTGTACGCGTGGACCCCAAAGTAGGATCTTTTGGTGAGTAGGATCTTAAGTTCAGATGTGACCCACCTCATTCAGGGTGAGTCTTAATCCTCTTACTGGAGTCCTTTATAAGAGAATGAAATTCAGAGAAAGCCACGGAAGCAAGAAGCTAGAAACAACAAAACCCAGAAGAGAAGGGAGCATACAGCAGATGCTGCCACGTGCCTTGCTACGTGGCAGCGGCGTCCGGGACTGCAGGCAGCTGGTCTTCAGGGAGAAGGTAGTGACTTAGTGACACAGTGATTTTGACCTGTTTACGGCCTCAGAGCTGTAGACTTGTAAGCAAAGAAATTCCCATTGTAAAAGCCCGTGTATTTCATGGTTTACTTAGCAAACTAGAGCAGATTTTGGATTTTTGATTAGTGCTTCTCAGATAACCACAGCAGCCTAAAATTCATTTTTGTTCATTTTTTTATTCAATTTTTTTTATTCATTGACTAAAAAATAATCAAACTGCTGCCAGATAGTGTCTTCAGTTCTGTGTACTTATTGCTTTTTGCCACTCCTGTCTTCAGAATACAAACTGTGTTTTCACTGGTTTATAAACTCCATACTAATGATTTAAATTATTTAGATTGTTTCATGTCTTAGGTTGGGTTTCCATGAAGCAGAGCCTGCTGCAGGCATTCAGGTGCTTCACGGAGCAGAAAGAGAGAGAGAGGGGGAAGCAGGATAGAACAGGGAGACGATCTAAACAAAGAGGAAGAATGGGGTCCAGCTGGTGGCCACAATCAAGCCGATTCCATGGGAAGCTCTGGGGCATGAATTACCCCCAGTCAAGGGAACTTGCCCTTTGAACCCCCTTGTTAGTCAGTTATTGACAGGGAGCCACCCTCGGGTGTGCGGCAAGGCAATCTCTAGGAGAACCTTCCTATAGTTCAACTGAAGCCAATTTTCTGGAGAAGGAGGCAACTGTAGGTCATTAGCTGCCAACATTTACAGAGGCTGGGGGATGGGTATAGTGGCCAGGGAAAGGCTTTCTTGGTGAGACACTGACAGCATCCGATACACCCACTCTCCATTAAAACGTTCCAGGTTTTTCATTATTTAAGAATAGTGTAAAATAGTGCTCAGCATTTTGATGCAGCTCACTGGTTTTGCATGGATTTCACACTACACTATCAACAGCCCTGATTATTGCTGCTGAGTCTTCTGCTTCACGAATACATGTGTTGCGTGCATTTGAAGACTTCCAAATGGAGTGAGATCCGAATGAAATAAGAGACCCCTATAAGCTATTTTAAATAACAACTAGTAAATAAAAACATCTGGTAGATGATTAAGAGCTATGAATTGAACCTCAGCAAAGAATATGTGGTGCACCTTTAAGGCGGAGGGCACACATTAACAGCTTTTTCAGTGACTTTTGATGTCTAACAGGGAGCTCAGGAAATGTAGGCAGGAGATGTGGAGTCATTCAGAGAACTCAGTGGGATGAGAGGGCACGGAGCATGTCTCCTCCTGTTTTATTGATCTTTATACTGTGTTCTGTTTATGCTCTTTAGAAGAGTAGTTATGAAAACCCAGATATTACACTCATTGGCTGTGAATGTGACACCGACATCTGCTTGCCTTGGCTTGACGCCTCTGGGAGGAACCATCAGGAATGCTTTAGCCCACACTCTCTCTTTGGAAACAACATGAGAAAAAAGAAAGCTTCAAAGGCCCGAAACACCTGTGTAACCTCTTCTGTGCCATAGAACAACCGCATAAACTGATTCTGAAAATCGAAACCTCTGCTGCCTGCTTCACTTTGACGATGCTGGAAAGGAGAAAACATACGAGGTCCCGAAGGCCTGTGCAGTTCTCATCTCCTGTCTGATTCTGCTGAGACATCAGAAGAAAACAAACAAATAAGAACAACCCTTAGGGCTTCTAAATGCAAGGTAAGCTGGAGCAGCGACGTTGAGTAGCAAGAAGTAGCGTTTTCCCATCCTCACTGCAGCCTCACTTAAAAAGTCAAAGCAAATAAAATATTTTGGTACCGCTTTGGCAGTAGACATCTCAGAACAAGCCCCACTGAGACTTTATGACTTTACACTCAGTTTTCAAAAAAATAAATAAATAACATTTCAATTGCTTAAAGCATTGAGGCATACCACATATGATGAATGCATTCTTTTTGAAATCAGTTTCCCTCATTATTTTAAGATTGAATGCTCTGAATTGGGGAGCATTATTTTCCTATTGTGCTTTTGCAAAACTGCCCACTCTTGGAGCCTTGTGGCATTGTGCTCCTGATTAATTTCATTGTTTTCTCTCTTCACTACTTTTCTGGCTACAGGGACTTAACACTCTCCTCACCTTTGAGTTGCAGGGGTAGCAGCACAAGGAAGGTAGAATAAACAGGATGATTAAACAACCTGCATGCAGCAAGGGGGCAATATTTCAATAGCAAATATTGCTACCCATATACCTCAACAGAATGTGCGAAAGTAAACAAAATGATAGCATAATTATAGTAGTTCCAATTATGTTAATTAGACTGCATACACGCTTCATTGATAAGCAACTGTGCTGCAAAAAACGCTGCAAGCCTAGCTCTTCATCCGTTAGCAGCTTTGTGGCACATATGCTACTAAATTCTGGGGTAAAATTTAGCCTCTTGCAATTTTTTTCTTTCTTTTATAATATTTCCGTGCAAAGAAAAACAAACAAACAAACAAATAAAATTAAAGGCCATCTCACCCCATGTTTCTAGAGAAGTTAGAGAATCTCAGTAAGATTGGCTGCCTGGTGAGTTCCTCCGTGTTTTGGTTCCTTTCTCCGTGAACCCCAAATGAAAAACATTAACATGTCCCATTTGACTAATTAAAATCCAGCTTAAGAGAATGGATTTGCTTTTCAGTCTACTCCAAATTGCATCCTCTGCTTTGGTATCACCCATAATAGAGAATCCCTAAGGGAAAAAAGAGTGGAAAGCTGGTGCTCACATAGTAGGTTGCATTTTGGTGCAACTGAAAGTTGGGGCAATCTGGTTCTGCTGATATTTTGTTGGGTTTATGGGTTACACGATTATTTAAAATTAAAAAGTCCATGAAGGGAAAAGAAATGGAAGATATGAAGTAAGACAAATCATGAAGAAAACTAGAAATGCTCAGAAAGGAGAAATTCCAGTCATAAGCTCATTGACACCACTTACATTTAAAAACCGAGTGCTAGTGGAATTAAAATAATACAATAATTTAAATATGGAACAGTTAAAACAATCTCATGAGTACAAAAAATAAAATAAAATAGGTAGTTTAAATCCTAAGCTAACCAAGGGATTCGAGAAAGAAAAAGGAATGTAAAAGACATTGTCATGAAAAAGTAGCAAATAATTACTTCAAGAAGGAAAAAAAAATGAGTGATTTTGTTTTCAAAAGATTTCCAGGAAATCAGCAATCTAAATGAACTGCTTATAAAATCAGAGAAGAAAATAAGAAACTAAATAGTATTATACGGTCAGAGCAACACATTAGAATTTTGCTGATTAGAAAGAATCCTAGGCCAGTTAACTATAGGATTTCACCTTAGTTCTTTACTCCATTTCAACCTGTCTCTTCTAGGAGCCTATTTTATCTGTTACCTACTTTCTCACTTTCTTGCTTTCATTTCTTATTTTCTACCTGTTCTTTTCCTCTAAGGTATGAGAATCTCAAATCTTTCTACCCTAAAATGATTTTTTTCCTTAGCCTTATCTCCTTCTCCCTCTCTAGGTTCAGAGCTTTCTCTCCTTTTTGAAAGAATGGATGATGTCCATCCTTTCCTTTTCCTTACCGTCGCTGGAAGTACTGAGCAGAAATTGCAGTGAATTAGATTTTAAACAAACCAGAAGTCACTCATCAAAGCAAGACTAAATTCTTTTTGATGTTGCCTTATCACCAATGCAGTTAGGTTGACTTTCAAGCCAGTACCCCTAAAATAGATTTCTTTCTATCTAGTGCCTGCCATTCAAAAATTTTAGTCTTAGTTTTTGCAATGTGCATGAGGTTTGTTTTCTACATTTCAACATTTCATATTGAACAAAAAAAAATCACAAGAAGAAATGAGTTTACTAAAAATATTCATCACAGGTAAGTGTGGCTTATAAAATGATCAAAGAGTAAAAATATGTGCTTCATGGAGAAAGGTTTAAAAAAACCATTGAGATGTTTTGTATAGACAAGAAAGGTTAAGGGTAAGTAACAGGACATCTGTAATTATGTGAAAGATTATTGGGAAGGGGGAATACTGCCGCCTGCTTTCCTCTCAGCTGAGAGAGGCAGGTTGGGATTAAATTATAACAAGGGAGAGAATAGGTTAGACAGAAGGAATAACACTGCAGATTAGGGGGTGATGCTCTCTAAAATGGATTAACAAAGGACAAAGTAAAATCCTTGCTCTACAACTGTAACAAAGTTTGAAAATGGGACAGACTATTCTGTCTCAAAGGCTTTTTCTTTTTTTTTTTTTTTTGCAGGTAAAATATATGATTAAAATGGTTACTAGATGATTTTCCACTTAGGAAATATGTCTGGAGATATAGCAAATATGGACAAAATGAAGAGAGAGCATTTTAGCTCTGGATAAATATTTTAGTTGCCCAGAGAACAGTTGTTGTTGTTTTTAACTCCTGGTCTCAGCCTGCTAGTCTTCTATGATACTTTTACTATTGGTTAAAGTGCAAATGGCTCAAGGTAGAAAGATTGATTAAATGACCTCTTTGGATTCTTTCTAAGCTTCTTTATTCTAATTTTTAGGTTTTCACAGCGAAAGGAAAGCATAACAGAAAACCTGTGTTCTTTGTCTTTCTAATTATCAAGAGACTATGAAGACACGTGTTTTGACTTTATCATCTGCTATAGAAACACACTTACAGCACTATCAAGGTTAACACAGCTCCTTAGAAATGCACGTCCTTGGAAATAAGTCTATGGATGGGCTTATCTATTTTAGAGACAGAGTGAAAAAAAAAAAAAACACCAGAAATTTCTACATTTGCATTTGGATTAGATAGACAAAAGGGATGTGTGGCATAATAGTAAAGTAGCACATGACTTATCTAGGTGCCTTCTATTCAGCCTACTCAGCAATAGAAAAATCATCAACAAACCTGAAAGTAAAAATGTTCTGTGAGCACCCCCAGTGAAATCACAAAAAACCTCACTAGGGTTAGTGGAATTTACTCACGGAAGTACCTCTCAGGTAATCATTCACCTGCTCTCCCCACATTTAATTTTCTTTTAGATACTGACACTGTAAATCACATTTAAATGCCAGTTCCCCCAGGCTACAGCAAGAAGACAAGTTGTGGAAAAGAGTCAGGCAAATCTAAAAAGGCTGCCATCATGGCAAAAGTATTGAAACAACTGCAAAGGACAATATTTAAACCTGCATTCAGTCAGCAGGTATTTATTAAAGCCAGCCTTGTTCCTGGACCTTCTAAATTTTATAGTCTATGACAGGAGGCATATACTAATGTAATTATTATGCAAAAAATATTTTCTTGTCGTGACAAATAGTGAAAGGAAAATTATGGAGTTCTGCGAAAGTGTAAAATACAAAAACCTCGATTAGTCTGGAGGGTCAGGAAATACCTTCTTTTTTTTATTTATTTTATTTTTTTAAATACCAAACAAAAACACCTAACAAACGCAAACATTCCTATTTTGATCATTCCATTCTAGATATGTAATCAGTAATTCACAATATCATCACATAGTTGCATATTCATCATCATGATCATTTCTTGGAACATTTGCATCTATTCATAAAAAGAAAACAGAAAAAAAATTTATACATACCATACCCCTTACCCCTCCCTTTCACTGATCACTAGGAAATACCTTCTTAAGGAAGAATAGTGTTATCTGAGATTTGAAGGATGAAGAGGAGGTAACTTGTGTTTTGGAAGATGGGGTGTAGACAGGGAGGGCAGCATGAATGTTTCACACAGGAAGTAAAGCTTACACGAGGGCCCTGGGGTAAAAGTCAGCTGAAGAAATAAAAGGAGACCACTCCAGGGAGAATGATAATATGAGATGACCTGGAGCTGGAGGTTGGGGCTAGATCGTGTAGAGGGATATAAGACTAATATACACAGGGTATTATTATAGATTTTCCAAAAAAAATTAGTGAACATGAAAAGCTATTAGAGAGTTTTTATTACGGCACAAAATAACCAAACCTTTGTTTTGAAAACATCGCTCTGGCAAGCGCATGTAGAGTGGTCTGCTTGGGAGCACGGCTGCAGCAGAATGGGTGGGAAGGCTCTTACAGTGGCACAGTTGAAGATGGAGGTGGGTTGAACTAGAATGCTGACAGCAGAGATGGAGGGAAGTGGAAACATTCAGAAGACATTTAGGAAACAAATAAATATTTGAAGGATTTTCTTCTGGATTATAAGTGCAGGTATGGGAAAAAGAATTATTCAAACTGACTTCCAGAGCTCATCTAGTAACTGAGGGAACAGTTAGAGACAACCTGATTTAGGGCAGGGGTTGGAAATTTTTCTGTAAAGGGTCAGGAAGTAAATACTTTGGGATTTGGGAGATACACGCACCTCTGTTACAACAATTCGCCTCTGCTGGTATAGAGGGGAAGCAGCATAGACAACTTGTAGACAAATAGGCTTGGCTCTGTTCCAATAAAACTTTATTTACAAACACAGGAGTGGGCCAGATTTGGCCCTTGGGCATGGTTTGTTCCCCACTGTTTTACACGAGGCTCACTATGATTGCATGCTGGCTTGCATGGATGATCCTGGATCTTTAAAAATAAATTTACATTTTCCTAATGTTGTCTGCTGAATGAAAGCCATGAATACTTGAAGCAAGTTTGAAAAAATCTACAGAAAATTATTGAAATCAATTTTGGAGCTGAAATTTTCACCTGAATTTTCAGGCAACCAAAGTAAATATGGAATATTGTATTCCCTATAACAGGATAAAAATGGGGGGTTGGATATCAAAAGTGATAGCTAAACTTCAGAAAGGTCAGCTTCAAGGCGGGTTGAGCTAATGTTCACTTTATTCCAGAGAACCAACGTAGCCACAAACATATGGATCATGAAGCAAATCTACATCTCTGAAATATCACCTTGCCAGCGAATGGTATTTTTCCTGAGTCATAGTTCTAGAAAAAAAAGACATTCCTTCACAAGCCCTTCCTTGAGTGTTTGGGTAGATTTTGGGTAGATTTCTCGAACATAAACATGAGCAAATACCATTAAACAAACTCCAGGAAGATATTGATATTAGTACTCTTTACATTTAAAACACTATATTTTAAAAAATAATTATGCAGAACAAATATGGAAAAATTAGAAAAATGTGTTTTGAAAATGCATGGCAATTTCTTCTTTTTTTCTTTATTAGCGAAATTGTAGGTTTACAGAACAGTTATGCATAAAATACGGGATTCTCATCTATCACCCTTTTGTTAACACCTTGCTTTGGTGTGGAATATTTGTTATAATTGATAATGGCACATTTTTATAATTGCACTATTAATTATAGCCCATGCTTTAACTTAGGGTTCACTATTTATACAGTTTAGTTCCTTGGATTTTTAAAAATTTTTATTCTGTTTCCATAGATGCAATCTAACATGTCCCCTTTTTAATCGCATTCAGATACATATTTCAATATTGTTAACTATGTTCACAGTGTTATGCTACCATCACCACCATCCACTGACAAAACATTTCCAACGTTCCAAATAGGAAACCTGCACATTTTAACTTCTGCACATTTAACTTACCAGGGGATGCCCACCCCATCCCCTGGTAACCTATATTCTAGATTCTGACTCTATGAGCTTGGCTTATTCAGTTGTTTCAAATAAGTGAGACCCTTTTGCATCAGGCTCATTTCACCCAACATGATGTCTTCAAGGTTCGTTCATGTGCTCTCATATTTCAGGATTTCATTCCTTTTTTAAAGATGAATAATATTCCATCATGTGTATATACCACATTTTATTTTATCAGTGGTTGTTGGACACTGGGTTGCTGTCATTTTTTGGCAATTGTAAATAATGCTGCTATGAACATCAGTATGCAAATATCAAGACCCTGCTTTCCATCCTTTGGGTTATATGCTTAAAAATGGGATATCCAGGTCACATGGTACTTCTATTCTTTGGTGGTTCTGAGGAACCACCAAACTGTCTTACACAGAAGCTGCAACACTTTATTTACATTTCCAACCAGCAGTGAATGAGTGTGCCTATTTCTCCTTATCCTTTTCAGCACACCTTATTTTCTGTTCTTTTAATGGAAGCCATCTAGGGAGTGTGAAATGGTATCTCACTGTGGTTTTGATTTGCATTTATCTGATGGCTAATGATGTTGAGCATCTTTTCATATGCTTTTGCCATTTGTATATCTTCTTTGGACAGACGTCTATTCATCTTTTGCCCATTCTTAAATTGGGTTGTCGTTTTGCTGTTAAATTGAAGGATTTCTTTATGTACTCTGGATATTAAACCTTTCTCAGATATGTGGTTTCCAAATATTTCCTCCCATTGTGTAGGGTGTTTATACTTTCATGATAAAGCCCTTCAAGGAACATAAGTTTTTAATTTTGATAAGTGCCATTTGTCGATTTTTCTTTCGTTGCTTGTGTTTGGGTGTAAAGTCTAAGAAACCATTGCCTAACACAAAATCTTGAAGATGCTTCATTACATTTTCCTGTAGATGTTTGATAGTTCTGGCTCTTTTATTGAGGCCTATAATCCATTGAGTTCATTTTTGTATACACTGTGACGTAGGGGTCCTCCATTATTTTTGCAAATGGAGAGCCAATTTCCCTACTACCATTTATTCAAGAGACTATTATTTCCCAAGGAAATTTCTTCTTAAACCACATTTCATTGTTTACAGTTTACTAGGCACCAGACTTCAAACCAGTTCTCTAACCAGACTTTTCTGAATCATAGAATCTAGACAGCTTGGAAACTCATGGAGTTCAGTTTCATAATAATATTATTTTATTTTTTATAAGAATATTTTATAGAAAACATATGAATTTTCTCTCATTTAATATGGAATCTGAACATGTATACACACATACACATGCTTTCTTAATATTTTTAAATTCCAGAAAGATATATCTTTTGTGAATTTCATAATTTAACTCAAAATATATAACAATTCAAATCTCTCTCCATGTCTCCTTTTTGTAAAGACAATTATAAATACCATCAGTTAAAATGGTGCCAAAAGCCACTGTTCTTGTCAGAAGCCTGACATGAGTTTGAGTCCTGTCTCCAGCACTCTCTGAGCACTTGTTTCCTCCTCAGTAAAGTTTAGATGGTTCTAAAACTTACTTTAAGTTTTTATATAAATTCAAGTAAAATAGCTATAAACTCTAAAGTGCTATCTAAATTATAGCCATCACTTAGGGATCCAAAAGTAGTGATAAACAACCATAATCTCTGGCACTAGAGAGTTCTGTGTCCAAATCCTACTTCTATCACTAATTTTAGCTCCTAATGACCACTTCGTTGACAATATAAAAAAAAGCTGTTTACCTACATCAAGGGAGTTTTGAAGACTTGAGTTACCCCATGTAAAACATTTCATTATAATGCCTAGTACATAGTAAATACACAATGAATGGTGACCGTTTTTGAACAAATAAATTAAAGAGCTATTTTGCAAAGGATTCCTTGTTTGAACCCATCAGCCTGAAATTTTTTAAAAAGAGTGTTTTTTAAAAATCTTGATTCTTTCCAATTTAAAACCCAGAATCAATGGATCACTAAGAAGCTAGGGTAGCTGACATAATGGGTGTTTTCTTGCTTTATGCAGTTTTGTGAAGCTAAGAAACTCTCATTAAGTTGTGGGTTATAGGCATTGCTCTTAAAAGAAGCAACTATAGGGGCGGGCCGCGGTGGCTCAGCGGGCAAAGTGCTTGCCGGCTATGCCGGAGGACCTCGGTTCGATTCCCGGCCCCAGCCCATGTAACAAATAAACGGAAAAACAAAATACAATAAAACAAGAAAATGTTTAAAGATGTTTCCCTTTCTTCCTTCTATCCTTCCTTCCTTCTCTCTGTCTTTAAAAAAAAAAGAAGCAACTATACCAGATAAGCAGAAAGGGTTTTCTGATACCCCAGGTTTCTGTAAGAAAGCAACAAACCCAGATGCTAACTGTTTAAAATCCTGTTAACCATATTAGCATGTTTTCCCTATTAGGCCATTATTACAATATTATAATACTTTTCACCTGCAGCATTCAAAGACACACCTAATCTTGAATTCCCTACCACTTACCTCTTATGTCCTAGCCAAGAAATAATTATTGCTAATTTTATATCAATTCGTGTCTCATTTATTAATTCAATGGACATATTAGTGCTTTCTGTGTTCACATGACAAAATTATGTATGGGAAAGAGAACTTTTTAAAAATGTAAGACACAAACCCTACTCTTGAAGAAATTAACCAAGGACATGGAATATAAATTAAGTAATTAATGATGAATGGGAGTATAAGGTAAATAAAATATTCTTATTCAGCTGGAGAAGCTAGAAGATTTCAAAGAAGAAATAGCTTTGGGGTTGCCAGGCAATGCTTCATAGGAGATGGAGAATGGGACTCCATCTTGAAGGATGTATAAGTTTAAGAAAGATAATCAAGGGAGTAGGTATTTCATATTGGATGCATAACATAAGGAAATGCTCAGAGTCTAGAATAAACATGGCAGGCTGAGGGGACTGTAAAGAGACAAGCTCAAGTGGTATATCCTTTATTTGCAAGACAGTGGAAAAATAGTTGGATAGGTTCAATGATGCTTCAGCAGAGGGATTTGGGCTTGGTTCATGGTAATCTCAAATTAAGAAGTAAGCACTGGACGTAGGAGGTGTCAATAGAGAAAGAATGGCTAGAAGGAAAATCAATGGAAAATGCTGCCACAAAATCCTAGAGATATAACAGTTTTAAAAAGTCAAAAGGGCTCTATAGTGTTGAACACCAATTGGAGCATAGCAAATTACCAGCCAGATTTTGATGATTAATCAGTCAATAGTGACGGTAGAGAGATCAGATTCAGTGGACTGCTGGGGATGGAAAACAGACTGAAACAAGTTTACAACGGATCTAGGGCGAGTAGATTGAAAGTATGAGTTCAGGTCTGAAAGTTGTAGTGTCTAGATAGTGATAGCTAACTAAGGACTTGTTTTATCTCCTCTTCTTCCCAACATCCCATTGAAATGTCAGAAAGGATATTCAAAAGAATAAATTTGTAATGGTACTGGAAGATATTTGTGCCCTTAGTGGACAAAAGGAATTTGAAGCATATAAGAAAAAAGAGGTGGAATTAGATGGATTAAGCAGAGTAAAACCATAACACAAATCAGTCATAGAATACTTATGCATTGGTAGAGGCCATTTGATCGAAAACAGTCCTTAGGACTTCAAATCTCAGGATCAACAAGAACAAAAGAAGGAGTGGGTCAAGAGCTCATAGAATTGAAAGAACTACAGGGAGACAGAGCCACACAACTTTAAAGAAAACACAAACCAGTTCCTTACACTGATCGACCTACTCCTTTCCCTATTAACTAACAGAAAACCAGAGATCACCAGGTATCCAAAAAAGACAAATAATATGAAAGAAGAGAAAGATGAACAGAACAAACAGAGAACACAGATAAGAGAACTTAAAACATTATTGCTAGACCCTAAAGAATACCTAGGGTTTAGAGTGAGATTCTGCAAAGGTTCCATGTACTAGAATTACTTTCTAGAAACCTACAACCTCCAGATGGGTTCCTAGATCAGACAAATCCTGAAACCCAGAGGAACCAGCCTCTCTAGAACATCAGCTAGTTCTATCCCCCATCCCATATTATTGACAGCCCCTTCCAATATGAAAAATTTAGAATGGGCATAGCCCAAATAACCCTAAAGAATGAGAGAGAGCAATGCAACTGTGGCTTAGTGGCAGAATTCTTGCCTATCATGCTGGAGACTTGGGCTCGATTCCTGGAGCCTGCCCATACCAAAAAAAAAAAAAAAGGAGTGAAAGAAAGATTAAAGGTGATGGTGGTGGTATACAGAGAAGGTAGGGTTTAACAAATGAGTATAACTACTGAATCATTATATTGATATTTTTTTTAGTCTCCAGTGTCTTGGAGCAGCTCGTAGTAAAAACCTAAAATTCTGGAACAGTAACACATACCGAACTCTGAAATCTGTTCTACAACTAATTGTTGCAGTATGCATTGAAATTTATTGTTTTTTTTCTATATATGTTATTTTTCACAAAAAAGAAACAGTTGATTGTGACGAATGCACAGCTATACGATGACACTGTGAACCACTGATTGTATACTTTGGATGATTAAATGGTATATGAATACATAATAAAATTGCATCAAAATAAAAAGTAGAAAACCAAACATTATTACCAGTAAATTCAGAAAGATTCAATAAGACATCTAATTCAGAAAGCAAAAGTCAGACAAAAAAACTAGCAATCAGAAACAAAAAACTCAGCAAATAAATAATGTTGCAAAATTTTTTTAAAGAAATTAATCAAAGGCCTAAATCAGTGAATGGACATGGCTAAAGAAAATAAAGTCAGAAAATATTATACTTTACATATCATGTAGTAAAAGATATTAAAATTTATGATGAAAAACAGTTGGGAGATACAGAAAAACATTCTACTTTATCTAATATTCATATTCTAGGAAAAAAAGAATGAATAAGCAAACAATGAAAAATTACTGAAGGAAAACCAGATGTGCTGAAAAAGTTTCAGGTACTAGGTATCTATTGTAAAACGAAATACAACACAAAATACATCCACTCATTCATTGTTTTTCAAATGTGTTATTCAATATCTACTATATGCTAAGTACAATTCTAGGCGTTAGGGATACAGTCGTAAACAGAAAAGACCAGATTGTTCATGGATTTTATATTCTAAACAGAAGAGATTACATGAATAAATGAAAAAATAAATAAACACAACATTAAAAGAGCAATAGATTATCTGAAGAAACTGATTCAGGACCAAGAGATTATCTGAAGAAAGTAATGCAGGGCAATGAGTTAAAGAATAAATTCATGAAGCTACTTTAGACTGGGTGGTCATGAAGGCTTATCTGAGAAACTGACATTTGTTTTTTTTAAGACCTGACCAGCAATAATGTGCCAGCCATGAAAAGATCCAGGTGAAAAGCACATCGAGCAGAAGATATGCTCGATACACATGTCCCAATGAAATGTCCAAATTGCAAGGTTTAAAAAAAGAGCAATATATCAACTACCCTAGAGTAAGAATAACACTGAAATCAAACCTCTTATCTGTGGAACTGTTTGCTAGAAAAATATGAGAGAAAATGATCTTGACTCTAAGATTTCATTAAAAAGTCAAACTGTCATTCAAGTATTTTCAAACATGTAGGACACAGAATTTATTCTGGGGTAAAAAAGGATTTTAATACTTATTCCAGCAGAATGAAAAAAGGATACAAGGAAAAGATGACATGGGATACACAAACAAGAAAATAAATCAACAAAATATAGTTATATCTAAATAATTATTAACGATATTATAGCTCTGAAGTTTAATTCAGTTGTTTTGATTATAGCTGTCATATAAACCACCCCACAACTAGTGATGTAAAACAGCAATAATCGCTTATTACTAGTGCTATTATTATTGTTGTTATCTATAATAGTTAGGAGGGTTGTCTGGACTTAGCAAAGTTCACACTTGGAGTCCTTCATGTAGTTGGCATCAGGTGATGGCTGGGGTAGAATAATCTCAAAGGCTTTTTCACTCATATTTGGGAGTAAACGCTAGCTAACACTTGGGATCTCAGCTAAGTCTTTCAACTGCAACACCATCACATAGTCTCTGTGCATAGCTTGGGATTCCTCACAGCATGGCAGATAGGACCCAAAAACAAGGATCTCAAGAGGAAGAACCAAGTGGAAACTATATCTCTATTTCTTACCTCATCTCAGAAGTCACACTGCCTAACTTCCACCAGTTTTCATTCATTAGAAGCAACACTAAAGTCAGTCCAAATTAAAGGGAGGGAGAGTCATCCTTGACCTCTTTTTCTCCCTTGTACTTTCACTCAGTCATTAAATCTGGTCTATTTTATCCCCTACATATTTCAGAATGTGTCTTCTCCTCTCCATCCCAATGATCTCAGCCCAGTTCAGACATTTGACATTGCTCCCTGAACTTCTGAAACAGCCTTCAACGTCATCACAGCCTCTAGATTTCAATGCCATCTTCCTCTACCTGCAGTATCAGAAAATGAACACCCATCAGTCATAAGGACTTCATCGAAGCAAGTGTTTTTTGGGGGAACATTTACATTGTTATGAATGATATATTGAGGCTGTGGAGATGTGGCATAGCTCAAAGACCATAAGCAAAGGATCTGGAACAAAACCGCATAGTTAGTTCAGACTCATGCTGCAATATCTACTAGTCCGTGAACTTGGGGAAGTTATTTAAGCTCCTCTTACTCCCCTAAGACTCCTCGCCTTATAATTGCAGACAATTTCAATCTTACCTAGCTAATATGAATTTTGAGTGAAATAATGCCTGTAAAATGCTTTACACCATGTTTGGTACATAGTGACAAAGAGTAAGTGCTGTGGTGATGGTAGTGGCGGTTGCTGTTTTCAGAAGAGATGTCTCTGAAGAGGGTAAGAAAAACCAGCGGTCACAATGCACATAGGTGGAAGGGTCGAGAAGTCTGCTGCAGACTTCCTCACCCATGCTATTTCCTCTGCCTAAGTTTTTGTCCTTTCCTTCTCTGAAAATTCCCAGAATACCATTCTTAGCATTCCTCATCAGTAGGGAAAAGTGAGATCAATTATTCCCGAATTGGTGTTGGGTCCAGCGACTAACCATTGGATTAAAATGAAGTCTTATACGAAAATGAATTCTAAATGGAAAAGATTTAACTGGAATGAAACCATACAAACATTTGAAGAACACATGGGAGGATTTATTTTTAACCTCTGATTTGAGAAAGCTTTACAAGATAAAAAAAAATGCAAAAATCATAAAAATTGATAAATTTGACCATATAATATTTTAAATTCTGCATGGTAAAAATGCCATAAACAGTCAAAAGACAGAAGATAAACTGGGAAAATATTTGCAGCACATATGGCAAAAGACTAATTTCTCTGTACTAAAATTACATTAATTAAATATACTTTTAGCATTTAAATATATTAAGTAAAAAAAAATGGCAAGGGCAAAACAGTGTATATATAATGCTTCCATTTATGTAAAAAGAAAAGAAGGAATATGTACAAATGTTTGCTCGTGCATTGATTATTTGGAGGGATACATACGAAACTGCCAAAAAGGGGTACTTCTTGAGGGAAAAGACCTATTTTCATTGTATATATGTATTTTTACTCTGAATGTTTTAGCATGGCTATATTTAATTAATTATCTCATCATCATAAAATGAAAATTCTCTCTAGTTAATCCTCCCTGAAACTGGCCAGGGAAGAAAGAGAGAAAGAAAAGAGCAAAAGAAGGAGGAAAGGAAAAGAAGAGAAAGGAGAGGAGAGGGGAAGGTATGAGGAGGGGAGGAGAGGGCAGGCGAAGAGAAGTAGAAGGAAAGGGGTAGGGGTACAGGAGTGAGAGAGCGACAGAGATAAAGAAAAGGAGGAAATCTCTCTCCCATCTTTGAATTCAAATAATAGTTAATTTTTGTTTCTTATCATTTACCATTAAAAAATATTTCTTCTCTTCTATTAGGACATGAACTGTTTAGTGCAAAATTATATCCTGATGTGCTCAGTGTCTTATACTGTTCCAAACATTTAATAGATGCTTTATATATACTTTAAAACTGAATAAACAAGTAAATGATTACCTCATAGTCTACTCCATGTGTGGTCGTTTTGCTTTGTGAAATTTTCCTCCTGTTACTTCCTGTGCCTCTAGTATGTTGCACAGATTTTCCAGCATTTTAAAAAGTGCAAAATGAATATTGCATGGTAGCTAACATTTTCTCTCCAAAAGGGAGTTTTATACTGCTGGCATTTTAGTCAGAGAAATCCCAGAGCCCTGTCATCTTGTCTAAATCTTCCTCTTTCTTAAAGACAACACTGCTAAAGAGCATGACATCTATAAGTTTGTATGTTCTTCATGAGGTCCCACCATATGAAAGTGGGTAACCTTCCACAAAATTCGGTAATACTCCGTATTTTCAGTAAGCTTACTGGAAATGCTTGGTATGAATTATGTGTAATTTGGGGCTTTATACTGTACAAAATTTAGGCATAATTGATTGACTAAATGATTCCTGGCTACCTTATAATCAGATTTCTTCAGCTTAGCACTACATGTTAAATCACATCTCCAAAATGTGTCTCTAGTAATGAGAGTTCACTAACATTCTTCAGTGGTACAACATATAATAAAATTGCAAGCATATGAGAATAAAGACAATTTTTAGAAAAAAATGGTGTGAAACTGAAATTGGGTCCAATTTTTTAGCAGCAGGGCAGTGTCCATCTCACCCCTTCGCAGGATGGGGTCTAATCATCGTGCAACTAAGAAATCCCATTCATTAATTCCTTGATGCCACATCTGAGAACAACATTAAAACTTGTTTATTCACCAGTCTCTGGTGAATGTACTCATTCATTCTCATCATTTTTCCAGATGTTTTTTGATCAAAGATCCATCTCCAAGCTAATTCTATACTCTTTGCCAGGAAATTGTACAAAGACTTCATCCAAGAAGAAAAAGGCTTTGTCACTAAGCCTTTATTCAGTGGCAATAAGCAACATATTTAGTCAGAAAATAGGGCCATGCCTCATGTTTAGAATATCATATTATAAGGCTTTTACAATAATGAGCTTTAAATATCGCATTTGCACAGTGAGATTTTTATTGTGCACCCATAATGAAGAAATGCACTTTAGGTAGCATCGCATGTACTTACACACATGCAAAAGAATCCATCTTCAGTCCTCCTTGGAGTAGAAAATGTTGCCCAGATCAGATCAGCTCATGGTCCTGCCTATATTTTGAATCTCTAAGAGTCTGTTAACCCAAAATTTCAAAATGAATTCCTTTCTTCCAACATGCCATTAAAATTCACAATTAAATGTGTATATCTGCTCCAATCCATCTGTATGTGCCTGAGGGTATCATTCCAAGGGCAAGCATGGATGGCGAAGAGGCAGGGCAATATTCTGTGGTCATGTTGGAAGGCAGATCTGGCCAGAAGTATGTGGAAAACAGTGACCAACTCTCCTCTTTTTCCTGGGGCTAAGGGGGTACCCAAGACGTGGGCCATTTAGTGCTGAAACCAGGTCAGTACTGAACAAACTGGGACAATTGCTCACACTAAGTATTTCCTTGACATTGGAATTATGACATTTTCATCATCTGGCCCTGCCTGGTTTATGTAACTCCAGTTAGAGATTCTGAAACAGCTGCTCTGTCCACCATTGTGATCTCTCAATCACTGGGGCTATTGAGATCTAATATGTCCAAGGAAACTTCCTGCAAGGTCCAATGGTGATGGAACAGTAGAGACAATGACACTATCCTTTAGTATCTTTTGTAGACCAAATCCTTCTATCTTGTTTTTCCCTGGAACATACCTGTCATCAAATTCTCCCTCCGTTCCATTGTAGAACTCACCATAAAATAGCCAGGGGCAGAAAGCATCTAGTGGTGAATCTAAGACTTCAGTGGCATGCCTTCATTGACTCCAAGCCTTTCATGATGACTTCATTCTAGCTGTGTAGGTTTTACAAACATATTTCAGCCATAGTTTGCTCAGTATATCATTGGCAACATTTGTTTTGAATTCATAACTGTTTCCAAAGATCCTCAAGTCTTAGCAAAACATGAAAAGTTGTGTAATTTCAGGGAGTACCTGGCATTTAACTTCACAGTATTATCATATTATCAGATATGCAGCATTAGTTTTTCATTTCGAAAATGAAAGAACATAATTCTATCTGATTGACCTGGGAGAATGTGACAAGTTCACTTTTATAACACAAAGTGTGCTGGAAAACCAGAAAACATGAAAACCTATTCTAACAACCTTGGAAACCTTTGAGTCTTTTAGGCATGGTAAGAGCTGGCATGTGGAGCGCATGTGCCACTTGCCAGGTGTTACCAAACTTCTTTAGTATAGTATCTCATTTGATCCTCAAGCAACACTCTGAAATGGATGTTACCATATTCATTTTAAAGACGAGGAGCCTGAACACAGAATAGGTATGCCATTTGCTTAAAGTCACAGAGCTAGGATTACTAGAGTGAAAATTTCTACACAGCTCCTTCTATCTCCCAAATTCATGCACTTGGCCACTCTTTCTGCAAGTACACTCTGCTCAGTCAATATTCAGTCATGCATTCAACAAGCACTTATGGGCTCTGAGGTTTAAGTCTGTATAGAGCAAAGAAAATCTAGCAAGAAATAAAACAAAATTGGTTTCTGCCATTATGAAGCTTAATGCCTAGTACAACTAGCATTTGAACATCATGCATTCTCAAAATGTCTGAAAATAATCAAACTTAAATCTTGGAAAGGAGGTTTCTTCCCAGGGAGATAATAAAATATTAAAATTTATAAACTTTACCTTTTAAACACAATATCTAGAATGCATTTATAACATCCATATATATATTCTTGTATTACTTTAAGTGTCCTTTACAATATACATTGCAGCTAGCTTAATTTTAGTGCATATCTGATCAAACCAAATCTGATTCCCATGACCTTTGGACCCAAATTTTAATAGAATTATTGCCTTTTAGACCAGGGGAGGATTTCACTGGCTTAAATAAAAACCTAAGAAATGCAAAATAAAAAAGCATATTGCTTTTAAATTGGAGAACTCAATACCTCCTCTCCCATTGTACTTCATTGGTCAGTACATAATACAACTCATCTTGTTTTCCTCTGTCTCTACTACTTTAAACGAGCCATAGAGTGTCTTATTAAGTATAAGAATTACTGATGTCTTGCTCATATAATTTATAAATCCTTCTCCCAAGATCGTAATTAAATGCCAACTTGTATATTCACATTCTTTCTTCAGTCTTCCAAATTGTACAAGGATAAGAAACAATAAAATACTTAAATAAATACTTCATGGAAAACAAAGAAATCATAGTGATTTCAAAAGGCTAATCCAATAAACTCATCTGATCAAACACTTTTTTAAAAGCAATCACATTTGTCTTCAAACAAAAGACGCAGAAAAAAATTCAAAAATGAAATATGTTCTCCATAGGGATTCAATCACAGATTGATTTATGAAAATAGTACCTAAGAGAAAGGCTAACATCATTCTTAAGGAATTTTTACCAAAAAGCAATGGCAATTCTTTTTCCTTTTGTACTACTTAAGCAAACCTAGCTGAAACAGTTTATAGTGATACATAAGCTTTATCCTTAATGTGTGCATGGAAAATAACAGCAATCCCTATTATTCAGAAATCCCAGACCAGAACATTCTTTAAAATAAATACTGATCAGAAGCTCAATCTGAGGTTCACATAAGAGAAGAGATGACTCTGCCATCACCACTTTATTTTTTAAATAATGTAGGAAGAAGTATCTGCAATTCATATTTATCCCAGATTCCTAATTGTGATATTGCTAAATTCATTGCCATGTCACATATATGTCACATATATAGCGAACAACCATCTAAACTATCCGTGAGCTCATTTGATTTACATCTGGTAGAAATGCTGAAGACACTGGCTTTCAAATGCCCTCCCATATGCCAAGACATCTAGCGTATCAAGGAAATACGAAGGAATGCTTGCATTTGTTTTTATTCACCTATAATTGAATAAATTAAATATATTTAAGAAAGACAATTGTGTTAGTTAGATTCAGTTGTCAACTTGGCCAGGTGAGCATACCTAGTCTTGTTGCTGCAGACATACGCCAACAGTATGTGAACCTCATCTGTTGCTAATTACATCTGCAGTCAGTTAGAAGGCGTGTCTGCTGCAATGAGTGACGTTTGACTTAATTGGCTGGTGCTTAAATGAGAGCGCGCCAAGTAGCACAGCCTAAGCAGCCCGGCATTCCTCATCTCAGCACTAGCAGCTCAGCCCAGGCCTTTGGAGATACAGAAAGAAGTCACCCCCGGGAAAGCTGTTGGAAGCCAGGGGCCTGGAGAGAAGACCAGCAGAGACCATCTTGTGCCTTCCAAGTAAGAAAGAACCTCAGTGGAAAGTTAGCTGCCTTTCCTCTGAAGAACCAACAAAATAAATCCCCTTTTATTAAAAGCCAATCTGTCTCCGGTGTGTTGCATTCCGGCAGCTAGCAAACTAGAACAACAATTATTTAGAATCATGGACGGTATGAATCATCAGATATTATCACCTCAGTGGTCTTCAAAATGTTTTAGCAGTGGAATCCTTTATTTCAGGTGCAAATTGATGTAAATAGTAGTTGGGGACTCCAGCTACTATTTGAAAAGGACTAAGGTGGTAGGTATTTCAATAGATGAATGAATTTTGCAAATTCGAACTAGAATATTTACATATTATTAGGTTCCATCAATATGGTAAAGTCTGAATATATAGCTCACGTGTGTGTGTGTGTGTGTGTGTGTGTGTGTGTGTGTATACGATTGCTACTGCTCTATAACTATTTCAAAATGTATTTTAAAAGAGAATCAAAACTAACACCCAGGTCCCCTGAATCAGAGTCGTAAAGGAAGAATGATTTTTGTTCTCATAAAGTAAGCACCAACTAGGCACTTAAATCATTTAGTGCTGATACAAACTATTTGAGGAATTAGTATTGCAATCCCCATTTTTATAGAAGGTGAAATTTAGAGAGGTTAAGTAAATGGCCACATTTACAAGGCAAATAGAGGTCAGAGCTTTTATTCCAACCCAGTTTGGCTTGACATTAATGGTCATGTTCATGCCACTAAACTGTGCTGTATCTTCAATATTTGAATATACGCTGTAAAGGGGCCAGATTTAGGGTGGGGTGAGTCTGAGACTAGAAATTCCCTGTTCTATTCCTGGATCCTCTTGGATCTGCGTTCAGCTGGATACATCCAGGAGGAGCTGTCCAGAGATAAGTCCTGCCTTTCTAATTCTACTCAGCCCAGCATTGACCTGAACTGCCATAAACATTTGAAATTCTTACATAGGAGCTAGCCCTGCCACTGGCTGTGTCTAGAACTGCTGTCCAGCTGGAGGTGGGAAAAAAAAAAAAGACTGCAGATTTGGACAGAATTGGGTCAATGTCTGTAGTAGCATCAATGTACGTAATAAGGGAAAAGTGTTTCTGAGCTGATATAAATACGACTATTGAAAGGGAGGACTCTGTAGTTTTCTTTTTGTGCCAAATCCTTCTGAATATATTTAAATCCTTTAAATCTACTGGGTTTCATTCTTGCTCTTAGATAACATCCATCATAAATCAAAATGCTCTCACTTTTATCAGAGCATTGACTACATGTAGTAATTAGCATTTAAAATCATTATCCAGAAGCCCTCAGGGAAGTTTCATAGGTGAGATGTCTAACTTGAGTCTCCAGCTGACTGTGGGTCAGAAGTGCCAAATCACCCTCTATAATTGTACTCGATTGGTAATCTCATCTGAGCTCATGAGAAGCTCAAGCCAAATTAGGTCAAATTGCCTATTACTTCTCAGAAATACATTTCAGCCCAGCACAGGTCAAATTGCATGGGCTGACCTGTGATTACAGTAGGCTGGATTTGCTAGAACTAGAACCCAGAGTGGAGGTGTGACAGTGAGAGGGACCACAGGTCCTGAGGGAACTGCAACTTGACTGTGATTCTCTTAAACAGCTTTTAAAGATGGTTCTGAGATTCGTATTTAAGATTTAAAATCCTATACAGAAAAAGAAAGCAAATGGTCCCTGTGCTGTAGGTAGGTAAATTATGCAATAGGATAATACTCACTTTTTAAAATTCAAATTAAAAAATGATAATGAAATTATTAAATCTATGTTTTATAATTTAATGTCTCAAAAGAACTTTATACAAACAAAAACAATTTGAAGAAAGTAGAAAAGAAGAAATTGTTATAATCTTCAAACAACCCTATAATAGATATTAGTAACCTCATTTTAGAGACAAAGATACTGAAACACAGAAAAGTTCAGAAATTGCTCAAGACCACAGAACTACTTTTAATACCTGGAGGTTGATCCTGGAACATTGCATGTTTAATAAAAACACTCCCATGATTTTAAGGCAGGCATTTGGGAGAAAACTCCTCCCAGTTTAGGGCTGGGATGAACAGTGAGGATGCACGTGGCATCCCAGCTCTTATCACACTCTTGGGTTCAGGTGTCTTTTCTATGCTTATGAAGCTGCGTAGGCCACACATTGTTTTCTTCCAACCAGGTGTATTCTCTAGCTGAAAGAAGCAGGCAGTGTTGAGGCAGGGAACTTCACATTTTTACCTTGCCCTCAAATATAAGAATGAAATACTTTGACAATGCTGCAGGGAGTCCTTGTATGAGCTCACAGCCCCTTCACATGTTCCAAACCCTGTCCCAAGGTGGTTTTCTGTGTTCCCCTAAGACATTTTTATCCCATTGTAAGCAATCAGCCTGGCTAGTTAGGGCCTTGGTACACTAAGAGCTTTCGTGTGTGTGTGTGTGTGTGTGTGTGTGTGTGTGTGTCAAAGCATTTCTGTGAGGGATGGACTAGGTTTTCTTCTTAATGTCTTCCTTTTGCAGATGAGAAGGTGAGAAAGTTGATGACACTGATATAGGTGCTTTATGTACCATACATTGAAAGACCCTGGTATAAAGTTTCATTTCTTCTTTTTTTTTTTTTAATGTCCTTCCATACATAAAGCCATTTTAAGCTGTAAAGTCTCTGTGGTATTATGGAAAGATGGTGGAGTAGGAAGCTCCAGGATTAAGTCTCTCCATAGAATAAATATTCAACAGGCAGATAGTATCTGAAACAACTACTTCAAAACTCCAGAGTCCAGTAGAAAACTGGGTAGCACCGAGGGAAGAGTGAGAAGAGGCTGGTAAAGCAAGGAAAAGGCAAATTTGCTCTCTCCTAGCAGCAGTTACTGGCACCCATCTTCCACTCTTAGAGCAGACTGCCATGAGGTCTGGCCCCTGATTAGCTCACCAGTGACAGAAAGGGACACAAAAATACACTTACATAAGATCAGGGATGAGAATAACCAATGCTCATTCATAAACAGCTACTGTTAAGTTACTTTGGATCACTAGGGACCTGGCTCTGAGATTAGCCATTGTTCCAACCCACCCCAGACAAAGGTGGCTGAGGAGACTACCTACTCTTCCTCAGAGCTGTGGGGGACAAGTTCAAGGGCATTTGCTGGGCAGGTCAATAAAGCACAGCTTTTGGGAGCCATGGAAGTTGTTCCTAATGCCCTTACCAGGTAGCTTGGAGCTGGCCTGAATCCCAGTTATGGGTCCCTGGACTTGTTCCCACAAGGAGAGGCTGGCTTGGGAAACCCCCTCTCCAGTTTGCTCTGCCTCCCAGAATTTGCCCTCTAGGCAAAAAGCAGCTTGAGACAACAATACTAGCGGTATAAGGAGCTATTGAGGCAGGTGGCCTGGGGCAAAGGATTATCTGCTTTAAAATCCCAGAAGAGAAAGAAGGTCTGTCTCCTGGGAAATACAGGGGGCATCCAAACTCCTGTAAAAAGAGAAACACCAAAGGAGCTAACAAACAAAAGTCCAGGATAAGACACAGTTTACAAAATGCAGAAACAGACATCTCAGGGAATAAATCCCAAAGTTAAAATTTCAAGGTATTAAAATGTACAGGGTGCAACAAAAGAATGCAAGACAAACTAAGAAACAGGAAATGATAGCCTATCCAAAGGAAGAAGGTGTAAGAGGGTAGAAACCCAAAACACCAATAAAGAAAACCAGACTGGACATACTATCACTTCTCGGCCTACTGAACAAAGATTTTTTTAAATGACCTTAAAATTGCTGAAGGAGATGAAGAAAAGTACAGAGAAAGAACTAAAGGATTACAGGAAAACAATCAGTGAGCAATGTGGCAATCTTAGTAAAGGGATAGAAATTTTTAAAAGGAACCAAACAGAACTTCTGGAGTTGAAGACCACAATAATGCAATGAAAAATTCCCAGAAGGGTTTCAACAGCAAACTGGAGCTGGGAGAAGAAAGTATTATCAAATTCAAAGACAATGCAACTGAAATAAGTCAGGCTGAGGAGTGGAAATAAGAAAGAATTATGAAGAGTGAAAATAGCCTATGGCATCCCTGGGATAGGCACCATCAGTATGCCAATACACACATTACAGGAAACTCAGAAGAAGAAAGAAAGGGGAGGACTGAATACTCCAATAATTAATGGCAGAAACTTAGCAAAAGAAGTGAATCTGTGCATCGAAGAAGCCCAGAGAACACAAAACAGGTTAAACATGAAGAAAAACACACCCTATCACATATTGACCAGACTGTTGAATTCGAAGGACCAGGAGAGAGTTCTGAAAGCTTCAAGGGAAAAGTAACATGTCATGTACAAGAGCATCCCAAATACAATCACTGCCAATTTCTCATCAGAAACCATGGAAGTAAGATAGCAATCCATTGAAATATATATAGTGCTGAAAGAAAACAAGTACCAACAAATAATTTTATATTTGGCAAGACTTTCTTTCAAAACTGAGGATGAGATTAAGACATTCCCAGATAAACAAAAGCTGAGGGAGCTCTTCACCACTAGACCTGCCCTACAAGTAATGCTAAAGGGAGTGCTTCAGACTGAAAGGACAGGACATTAGACAGTGCTTCAAAAGTGATGTTAAGACCTCTGGTAAGTTAGCCATTTGGGTAATTATAAACGCCAGTAATAGTGTATTATGATTTCTTGGTATATAATTCCATTCCTTACTTATTACAAGTGCTAAAATGTAAAAGTATAAAAAGAAATGATTTACTAAAATTAGAAATGAAAAGGGGAGGCATTACTACCAAACTCACTGAAATAAAAAGGACTATAAGAGGATACTATGAACAACAGTATGCCAATAAATTAGATAACTTTCATGAAATGGACAAATTCTTCCAAACGCACAAGCTACCTACACTGGCTTAAGAAAAAATAGAAAATTGGAACAAATTATAAAACGAGTAAAGAGATTACATCAGTAATTTAAAAAAAAAAAATCTCCCAACAAAGAAAAGCCATGACACGGCTTCACAGGGTGTGAATTTTAGCAAACGTTCCAAGAAGAATTAGCACGAATTCTGCTCAAATGCTTTAAAAAAGCATCAGGGAGCACTCCCTAATCCATTCGATGAGGCTAACATCACCCTCATACCAAAGCCAGATAAAAACACCACAAGAAAAGAACATCACAGATCAATATCCCTTACAAATATAGATGCAGAAATCTTCAAAAAAAAACGAGCAAACCAAATCTAATAGTGTAGTAAAATAATTATACACCATGATCAAGTGAAATTTCTCTCTTATAAGCAAGGATGGTTCAACCTAAGAAAATTGATTAATATATCAAAGTAGCAAAAGTGAAGAGAAAAAAGCATATGACCCTCTCAATCGATGCAAAATAAAAAGGCTTTTTACAAATCCAGTACCCCTTCTTAATGAAAACACTTAGACGAGTAGGAATAGAGGGAAACTTCCTCAACATGATGAACAGCATATATGAACAACCCACAGCGAACATCATAATGCTGAATGACTAAAAACTTTCCCTTCAAATTCAGGAACAAGATAAGGATGCCCATTGGTAACACTTTTAATCAGTATTATACCAGAAGTTCTTGCCAGAGCCATAAGGCAACAAAAAGAAATAAAAAGCATTCAAACTGGAAAGAAAGAAGTAAATCTTTCCCTATTGGCAGATGACATGATCCTATATACAGAAAATCCTGAAAAAGCTACAACAAAGGTCCTAGAGCTAATAACTAAATCTAGCAAAGTGGCAGGTTATAAGTTCAACACCCCAAAATCAGCAGTGCTCCTATACGCAAGCAGTGAACTATCAGAAGAAGAAAGCAAGAAAAGAATTTTCACTTACAATAGCAACTGTATGGTTTAGAACTATATGTATCCCCAGAAAAACATGTTTTTAAATCTAACCCATTCTTGTGGACACGAACTCATTGTAAATAGGACTTTTTGATGAGAATACTTCAGATAAGGTGTGAGCCACCTCAATCAGGATGGGTCTGAACCCTAAAATAGACTCCTTTATAAGAGAATGAAATTCAGACAAAGAAAGATAAAGCCACAGAAGCAAGAAGCTGAAATCAATGAAACCCAGACCAGAAGGGAAAAATCAGCTGACGCTGCCACATGATTTGCCATGGAACAGAAGAGCCAAGATTCGCCAGCAGCTTGGGTTTAAGAAGAAAGTAAGACCCTAATGATACCTTGATTTAGACATTTTCCTGGCCTCAAAACTGTGAGTGAAAAATTTCCCAGAGTAGAAGCCAAACCATTTCATCATATTTGCCTAAGCAGCCTAGGAAATAAAACAGCAACTGAAAGAACCAAATATCTAGGAATAAATCTCACCAAGGATATACAGGAATTACAAAGCATTGCTAAAAGAAATCAAAGACCTAAATAAATGGAAGGACTTTCCATGTTCACGATTAGAAGATTAAATATTAAGATGTTAATTCCACCCAAAGCAATTTACAGATTCAATATAATCCAAATCAAAACTTCAACATCCTTCTTCATAGAAATGGAACAGCCAATAATCAAATTTCTATGGAAGGGTAAGTGGCCCCAGTAGCCAAAGCCATATTGAAAAAGAATGAAGTTCTTTAAGTTCTTTAGAAGGAAGCCTCACACTTCCCTATCTTAAACTTACTACAAAGCCATAGTAATCAAAATAGCATGGTGCGAGCACAAGGACAGACAAATAGATCCATGCGATAGCATTGAGAGCTCAGAAATCAACCCTCACATTTATGGCCAACAATTTTTGTACAAGGGGCAAAGACTACTCTATTGGGAAAGAATAGTTTCTTCCATGAATGGTACCGGGGAAACTGGATCTCCATTTGCAAAAGAATGAAAGAAGACCCCTACGTCACATCTTGTGCAAAAATAAATTCAGACTGGCTCATAAACATAAATATAAGAGCTAGAACTATCAAACTCCAAGAAGAAAACATGAGGAAGTGTCCTAAGGAACTTGTGGTAAGCAATGGTTTCTTAGACTTCACACCCAAAGCACAAGCAACAAAAGAAAAAATAGATAAATGAGACCTCACCAAAATTAAAAACTTTGTGTCTCAAAGGATTTTATTATGAAAGTAAAACAATTCACATCATTGGAGAAAATATTTGAAAACCACATATCTGATAAAGGTTTAATATCCACAATATATAAAGAAATCATTCACCCTAACAACAAAATGAAAAAAAAAACAATTAAAAAATGGACAAAATACTTGAATAGACATTTTTTCCAAAGAAGAAATACAAATGGTTTAAAAGCACTTGAAAAGAGGCTCGATTTCACTAGCTATTAGGGAAATGCAAATCAAAACCACAATGGAATATCATTTCATATTCATGTATCACACTATTATAACTTGTTAATAATAGGGTGGTATATGGGAAAATACACCTAATGTAAGCTATGGACCAGAGTTAGTACTATTTTAATATTCTTTCATCCTTTTCACCAAAGGTACCACACCAATGTAAAATGTCAACAATGGGGAGGGTATGAGAATGGTGTATTTTTTACATGACTTCCATGTACACCTACAACTTCTCTAGTTAAAAAATAATAATTGCAGTTAAAACATTATGCTGAGTGAAAGAAAACGGATATGAATACTACATATTGTATGATTCCATTTATATAGAATGTAGATAAATCTATAGACACAGAATTCGATTGGTGGTTCTATCAGGCTGGGGAAGTATAGAGCAATTGTAAGTGATTGCTGAGGGATATGGAGTTTTTCATTTTGGAGTAATGAAAATGCTCAAAAATTGATTGTGGTGATGAATGCACAATCTGTGATTACACTAAAAGCCACTTGTATGCTTTGTATGGATTGTACAGTATGTGAATATAGCTCAATAAAACTGCTTTTTAAAAAATGAACAAAAGACTTGAATACACATGTCTCCAAAGTAAATTTACAAATGGCCAAAAAAGCAAATGAAAAAATGTTCCACATCTTTATCCATCAGGGAAATGCAGACTAAAACTACAACAAGATGCCAATTTATACCCACTAGAAAGGCTACTATAAAAAAGAACAGAAAATAACAAGTGTTAGAGAGGATGAGGAGAACAGGGAACACTCATTCATTGCTGGTGGCAAGACAAATGGTGCAGCTGCTGTGGAAGACAGTTTGACAGTTCCTCAGAAAGTACAGAATTATGAGATGACCAGCAATCCCACTCCTAGGTGTATACCCCAAAGGATTGAAAGCAGGAACTTGAACAGATATTTGCACACTAATGTTCATAGTGGTATTATTAAAAATTGCCAAAAGGTGGAAGCAACCCAAATGTCCATCAACCAATGAATGGATAAACATGTTGTACATACATAGAATGGAATATTATTCATCGACAGCAAAGAATGAAGATCTAATGCGTGTGACGACATTGTAGAACCTTGAAGACATCATTTTAGCAGGCCCAAAGGGAAAAAAAAATAGACTCATGTTGCTGAAAGGGAGCTCACAGCTCAAGCAATCCAGCTTGCTTTTGTTACCAAAGAGGGAAACGAAGCTCAGAGAAACAGACACTTCATAGAAATTCATCGGATACTCATTAGTATTCCTAAACACCAACAATAACCAATTAACATTTAAAATTTAAAAAGGGTCTAATTATCAACAGCAACAAAATCTATGTTAATTAAGAACAAATGCAACCAAAGATGTGCAAGCTCATCCCAAAGAAAATAAGAAAAATATTTTAAAATATTTTAAGTAAAACCTGCATAAATGGAGATATGAATCCCATAGTCAATGATGGGAAGATTTATTGTCAGAGCCTACAAAAGGGCTGGCATACAGTAGATATTCCATATATCTTAGTTAGATTGAATTTATTTGAATTATGTCAATCTTCCCCATACACTAAGCACATACACATGCATTCATTGTCATTCTAATAAAAATCCTGACAGTTTTTATCATTTGTTTGCTTACCTTTTAGATCAATTTTTGAGATATAATTTATATTCAATAAAAATGCACCCATTTAAAAAAAAGACATCTTGGAGCAGCCAGAAAGAAAAACTTAAATTGTGGAACTGTAATCCATACCAAACTCTGAAATCCGTTCTATAACTAATTATAGTGGTGTGTTTTGAAATGATGTTGCTTTTTTGTATATATGTTACTTTTCACAATAAAATAAAATTAAATTAAATTAAAAAGAAGACAGTGTGTGCAGTTGGGGCAGCAGAATGCCTGTCTTGAAAGCTTCTCATCTCAAATCTCAGGACCAATTGTGTTATTCAGACCTGCATTCTTTTGGACACAATTTTTTTAAATATCATTTAAATAAAAACAATACAGATATTTTAGATTTAAGCAGTTTACAGAATTATGCATAATATTAATATGAAGTTGTGAGCTTGGATTTTTATCAATCAATTCAGTTGGCTAAAATATGCTGGTATTGAAATAAAGGCCCTAACTTCTGCCTCTTATAAATTTGTGCAACTTACCCAGAGAAACGTTCACGTCCAACTCTCAGACTTACTTTTCATCTCAAAGAAATCAGCAATCAGCAGACAAATGGCTGCCACTGGACACAGAAAGGCTTGATGAGCTATTGTAACCCGTCACCAACTGAAGGGTTAAAAATATACCCAAAGAGCAAGCCTGTCACTCAGGGAGTTACTGTCATCTTCAAACATACATTGTGTTGCATAGTAAGATAGTCACTTTACTTACTAGGAATGCAGAAGTGAGAGTTATTTTAGTCATAGTCAAACCTGACAAGGCCAAAATGGGAGAAAAACTCATTAATTCCAATTTTCTGACAGCTGCTTAGGGCAATAATGCTACTGTTTTTCCCTTAAAAATCTCTGAAAAAGAATTGTATTACTTTAAGTCCACCCATATACACATAAACATACATGTACGTAGACTAATTAAGGCTTTAAGAGTAGATCACATAAGGATATCTCATGACATAGTTCATTTGCAGGCAAGCTTGCAAACTATTCTTTCAATGTCTGACTAATCCTTTGTAACCTGCATAATAATGATCACAATGACACAATGACATGTGTGTGTCCTTCTGTAATCCATTTTTCACATTTTTATCAGAATGAACTCTCCCAGGACATAAACCAGATTATGGCTCCACCCCGCTTAGTTTTTCACTAATTTTCAATCTCTTACAGGAAAATTCCAAGTTTTTTAAATGCATATAAGTCAATTTACAATCTGTTCATGCCCTGCTTTCCCCTCTTGGCAAATTATTTAGAGATCCCAAAACACACTGTGCTGGTTAATGCCTGTGTACTTTGTGGCTGAAATAGTATTTTCTCCCTTGTCTACCTGGTCAACCCAGCTTTTTCCTCTGGTTGCTCCCTCGACATACCCTGTCAGTGTGAATCTTCTCTCTGGTACCTCTTGCATCTTCTTGCATGGATGCATTATTGGGACTTGTTGATCCAGTGTCTGTCTCTTCCACCAACTAGCTTGGGAGTGCCTAAGGGACAGGAATCATGTCGTATTCATCTCTGACTCCTCATCACCTCACTCAGTGCATGGTACGGAGACGGTGCTCAGCGAATGCTTGTCGGATGTGGGAAGGAGGAGTGGATACGCATGTTTACACATGAACGGAGGAGCAACTAACCATGAATCAGAGGATCTAAAATTCTGCTTCATTCCTGTCTCACACTCTTTCTCTGACTTGTTATGGTGGTCCCTTTCTGGATAAGACAATTAGGCACCGTGAAACTAAGCTCCATAAGGGTCAGTCTGCCGCAGCAGGCGTTGACGGCTGCCGTACTTCGCAAGCAGAGAGGCACTCCTGACCCCTGCCGCCCCGGCTGCCTCTGCTCAACCAGCTGTTCTTAAAGAGAAGAGTTTTCTCTTCCCATTAATCCTGGAATGTACTCTCGCCCAAAGCATGAGTACGATGAAATGCACATAAAGCACTTCGCTCTGGATTTTGACCATTATCACTCCTAACTAAATATCGGTTGCCTTTATTATTTGAATACTTGGAGATGTTGTCAGATAAAAAATATTATAAAGTTTTATTATTGATTAATTGATATAGCTTTTTATTTAAATTAAAACTATTTCCTGACTGCTTTTATAGGACCTCATTCAACATTTAGCTTTTATTTCTTGGAATACAGACTGATTCTGAGAGGTAAAATTCAGCAAAGAAAAGCAAAGAAAAACACGAAGTGTAAATTAGAAATCAAAACTGATAAGCCTGTGCAGTTGTGCCACCTTGGTTTATGGCTTAAAATTCCTCTTAAAATTGAATTTGTTTTGCTCTTGATGTCTTCCCAAATTTGTATTTGTATTACATCAGCTTTGAGGTTTTGCTAACTGATCTCAGTCTCCTACTGAAGACAGGGGTCTGATTTCTGAGAAGTTTCAAGTGATTGTAGAAGTGGACATCTGCTCATCTCAGTCTCTTGTGATCTCCCTGATTTGCAGGAAAAAAATCATGAATCTCAAATTCCCTTCTTCTCTTGGCCACAGGGGAAATAATACTGGCCACAGATATAAAACAGGAAAATAATCTGTGCTTTTTTTCTCCATCTTTTATTGACACTCTTCATGGTTTCTCTTCCCTTGGATATTTTTATCTGTGTGCGGTTGACTGTTAATCTAGCACTAACTCAATCTGTATTACTGATAACTGAAGTTTGGATTTAAGTAACTCAGCATCTATAAAATTCAGTAAAACAAATTGCAATTGGCAGATTTAATTTTCTTTGACTTCTGCTTGACTATACAAATAGTAAATGGCAGCAAGCCATTCCTTTCTTATATTTATAAATGCATCCACACTAAAGTAAGCTTATTCAACAAATACTCTGAAATCAAAATTAAGAATGATTAATGCAGCCATAAGAAGCTAAATGATAGAATACTAAAGTGGCATTCTACTTTTGTGGAGAGTTTTATAGATGTTGAAATGGAAGTTAGTGGCTGAAATGGAAAAATGTTGAACTGAAAGACAGATTAACTCTGAGTTAGACAATGCTATGGTTTGCTGAGTTTCCTTGAGCAAATTATGTAGCTTCTCTGGTCTTCCAGTAATGTATCTGGGAAAATGTAATATTAGAGCATGACTCATAGTGCTGTTCTAAGCATTAAATAACGCATGTAAAGCCCTGATGTAGTGGGACTCAATAGTTTATTTCTCATTCTTGTAACCTTTCCTCCCAATTATTTTCCTTTTCACAAACAATCACAGGTTTGTCTATACTTTTTCATATGAAGTCCCAGCTATGGAGTAGCCCAAGTGACAAATGCCAAAAGTAGAATGATTTGGTGAAACTATATGAGGAAATTTATGTCACATTAATTAGCTCTGAGTAGTACTACTGATGACCCTTCATTTTAATAATGAGCAGAAGGTGTGACCAGAAACCCGGATAACAAGCAGGATGCAGGGGGAAACACTGCGTGCTACAAGTTAAGTATTCTATCTCTCCACGAGCTAATGTGACAATAATACAGCACATTGTGCACAGTTACGGCATTGGAAAGTCATTACTTCCAATGGAAATAATTGGTGGCATTGTGGGCCATTGATATAGCTCGGGGAAAATTGCAGGGGATCTCCTGTAATTAACATGACCCACCAGTGAGCAAAGTAAATAAAACACAATTGCATTTTTTTTTCCAGCCATGAGCAGGTATTAGGGATTTTCCTTTCATCCGCTTTGCTTTCAGAACTGGCTCCTTACTACTCTCTGTATTTCCTTTTGAATTCTACACTTCAGTCCTTT
Organism: Tamandua tetradactyla; assembly: GCF_023851605.1. Lineage (NCBI taxonomy): Eukaryota > Metazoa > Chordata > Mammalia > Pilosa > Myrmecophagidae > Tamandua > Tamandua tetradactyla. The sequence continues at coordinate 135,053,776 of NC_135332.1, forward strand.
TTTCTAGGTCATAAAGTTATCATTCAATGCTCTGTGAGTTGGAGGATGGAAAAAAGAACTCCTGGATTTGGGAGTCGAGGTGACCTGCATAACGAGATGGCTAATGTAGATAAACACCCACAAGACTCTTAGGGTAGCATGATGGAGTTGAGAGTATGCACTCAAACCTCAAGCTCCACCAACCCTGTGTGGCCTGTGGCAAGTCTGTTAGCCTCTCTGGTTATGGGTTTCCTCGTTTGCAAGAGGGGGATTAATGACTATTCCATGTCGAGAGGAGTAAATGAAGTAACGTATATAAAACACTTTGCCTGGTGCCTGTTATATATTAAATATTCGATAAATGTTAGTATGATTACTTTCTGTTGGTAGGCAGTTTCACATACAGCATTAACTTCTTTTGGTTTATTAACTTCCCAGAGGGGTAGATGAGCTCAAATAGTAAGGTAGTAAACAGAGAATAAGAGTGAGGGGATGGGAAAATAAATCTCTAAGGAGATAGTTTGGAAAAGCCATTCTTCTCAGTCTATTAAATCAGTTACAGCCTAAGATGGCCCATTTTATCCAACCACATAACTCATTCTGTCCAATTCAATTTAACAACCATTTTTAATGGGGCACTACACAGCTAGGCACTAGAGCTCTAGTAAGCTGAATTAGACATGGCAAAACTTTTTAGTACAACAGAAATGTAAGCACAGGAATTTAACTTTCCTTTTATCATGAAAATTTTCTCCTCACCTCACACACACACACACACACACACACACACACACACACACACACACACACACACCGTGTTGGTTTCAGGTGGCTACTGTCACAAATTAGCACAAACTGGGTAGCTTAAATCAACAGGAATTTATTCACTCAGGTCTGGTACCCAGAATACAAAATCAAGATGTCAGCAGGGCCTTAATCTGAAGTCTCTAGGGCATATTTGTTCCAGGCCAATCTTTCCTGTAGCTGTACACAACCCTGATATTCTTGAACTTGTAGCTGCATCCCTCCGATTTCTGCCCCACTCATCCATGGCATTCTTCGCTCTGTGTCTGCATGTCTGCATCTCTCTGTTCGAATTTTCTTTTTCTTATAAGGATACCAGTCATATTGCATTGAGGCCCACCCCAATCCCCAGTGACCTCATCATAACTAGGTACATCTGCAAAGACCCTATTTCCAAACAAGGTCACATTCACAGGTACTGGGGTTAGGACTTGAATTTATCTTTTGGGGGGACACAATTCAACCCACAACACACATACAGCCCACCAGATTCTTATAGCATTTACCACTGGAACATAAAAGGATTTGGAAACCTGCGTCAGTTCTGGAAACTATGATATGCTACATTTTCATGCTGTTGTCAGAAATACCAAGGGATTCGTAGCAGATAGAGTGCAGACAGGGCCAGAGGAAAGAGAGACCCGGAGGGCAAGATCATGAAATCCTTTGAAAGAACAGCATCTTTAGAAATTACATGGAGGAGTCCTTGCACAGCTCCCTTCTAACAACTCCTGAACTCAGAAAGGGCAAGAACCCTACCAGTGGCTCACTGGTAGGGTTGTCAGATAAAATGCAAGATGCCTAATTAAATTTGACTTTCAGAAAAACAAAGGATAATTTTGTTGTATAAGTATGTCCCATGCAATGTTGTGACATTTATAGGGTAAAAAAAAAAAAAGCATTTGTTGTATGTCAGAAAGTCAAACTTAACCAGGCACCTGTATTTTTAGTTGCTAAATCTGGCCACCCTGCTCCTAAGATCACCACAGAAAAGCAAAGAGCAGTGCTGCAGGCTGGGCTCTGGCCCAGGCACCCATACAGAGGCACAAGACCTTCTTGAGCCTATTCCTGAGAAGGTGGCCACATCAGAACAGAAAAGAAAAAGGAAGCAAAGTTTCTGCACAGAAGCAGGCTCCCTGCTGAGGCTGCTATTATCTCTCCATCCTTTCCCTATTCCAAGACTACAAGCAGTTATTATGTTTTTATAGTATAATCCTCCATCTCCTTGGTCTAAAGTTTTCAGACAGCACCGATTGCTGCAAGAACCTCTCAACTTTAACTTTACTGTAAGCCAATATTCAGAAACCACGGACCTTCCTATAAGAATTAGTAATGGACCTACTGAGGGAGAGACCCTAAAATGCAAAAGAAGGTGCCCATTTTGAATAATTCCTGAATTCCATTATAGGGACAATCAATAGCAGAATTAATACTAAAGAGAATCAAATTAGTGAAGCAGAAGATATGCATAAGAAATATTTCCAGAACTTAAGAGCCAAAGGGATGAAAACCACAGGACTTGAGGTACAGATTTAGGAGATCCAATCTGTGCAAAATAATAACCTCATAAAGAAATAGAATTCAGAAGGTGTTAATCGAATATTCAAAGAAAAAAACAGAAGAAAACTTTCCTGAGGTGAAAAACGTATTAGGTAACAGATTAAAAGACTTAACGGGATCAGAAGAGACCCTGACATGTCCTGAGTTTTTTTTTTCAAAATAAAACATAAAATGCCACAAATGTTCAGGAAGAAAAAAGTTAAGTGTTAGCAATAAACAGCAAAAACAGGCACTGCTCCAGATCATAATCATCCATAGAACTCCGAGCAAAGAGGTGGTGATCCAAGAATTCTGTCCTAAATGTTTCACGTATAAGGGCAGCAGAAAGACATTCTCAGGCATGCAAGGACTCAGAAAGTTTACCACACACACATCCCTACTGAGACAGTTCATTGAAGATGTGTTCCAGTTGACCAAAAGAAGAAAAAATTAAACATCTTAAAAGAGGGGAAATTATTATATGAAATTAAAAGTGAGCAGTGAAACTGGATAGACATATTTAAATTTAAATGAATATTGCTAATATGGTACTAAACAATGCAAATATCAGACATTATATTAGAAGAGGTCATACCTAGGATCAAATCATTAATTTTATAATCGAGATATGAATCAAGGCCCTTATATTCTTTAAATAAACATGGGGAATTGGTAGATGAAAAGAAAAGTTATGGGAACAAGATTTCTCATCTCACACATAGTGGAAACCTAATTTGTTATAAATATAGAAAATAGCTTTAATTTTTTAAAATTATAAATGTACCAATTAATAGATTAAAAATAGGACACATATTCCAATTTGGTAAAATGAACATTAAGAATTGAGAAAAAAGACTTAAAGAAAATACGTAGTGAAGATATTAATAATGTTTATCACTGTTATCGCTTTCATGATCTGAAAAAAATATATCACTTCAAAAAAAACTGCTATTTAATAAGATGGGAACAGAGAAGGGTCACAAACAACATATGTGACTCTTTCTGGTTATGCTGTGAATGCCCAGACTCTTGCAAATGGAGTGTAGGTAGATACAGGAGCTTTTTAGAAACTGGCACAGCAAATGGTCTTCTCTGCATGTCAAGTTTGTGTAGAAGACATTAGTTTCCAGGCATTTTTGCCTCCATTTTTCCAGCTTAAGACAACTAGGGTCAATTCGTGCACACTGGTGGAAAAATCTCAAAAAAGACTTTGCCATACTGCCTCCCAAAACTTCAGTTCTAAAAGTAAGACACAGGTGGCTAAGTGGCAGAATTCTCACCTGCCATGCCAGAGACCCTGGTTCGATTCCTGGAGCCTGCCCATGTGGAAAAAAAAAAATAAGACAATGGTGAGCATGCAAAGATGTGTGTTCCACTAAGACCCTTTCAAAGACAGCCACTCGGCACAATCTACATTATGAAAAGTGTCCTTCATTTTGGCCTTGGCAGCAGACTTTTAGCCTGAGAGAGCAGTCATGGCTGATCTCAAATAATTCATTTTATATTAAACAAGTACTGAATTCCATAGTAGTTCTTAACAGCAAGGGACTCTCAAAGGGCAGAAGACTGAATAAACTTAAACGTCAGGAAACAGCAAGCTCTTACTTGCAGCAATCGATAGCCTTTTACTATGGAGAGCAACAAAACCTTTCTGACTTCCTGACTGCAAGTCAAGTCTCTGATCCCCATTCTAACCATCATTCATTTTCAGGGCACTTTGATTCTGTGTCTCTCATGTGGAGGCAACAAGGTGCTGGCCCCTGTTTGAACTCAAGTCCCGTGGAGAAAAAGATTCCCCAACAGAGAAAATAAATACTTCCCAACTTCTTTGTTTGTCTTCCGGGCTCCCAGCGGGCACAGCACTCCTGCTGCCTCTGGGTAGCGCTCTTCAACTCTCCCTGCTAATTAACCTCTCCTACCGGGTTGCCAAATGAGCTGCTGACAACCAGCCCAGAGCAACTAGAAAACACCAGGACAGCAGCCTGGATTGTTAAATTCTTCCATTAGGTAGAGGAGCAGAGAGCGCCTTTGGAGTTTTGCTTGGATGCAGCACTGGTAGACTGACATCACAGTTAGAAAAAGGAAAAAGAATTTATGCCAGGCTCGCTCTCTAGCTACCAGTCAGGATTCTGCTTTGGAATATTTTTTGCAAATGGTTGATGGTGCAAAAAATAGTAAGTGAATTTGAGACTCCCTCAAAATCCAGCAGGTCTTTTCACAGTGGGATATGGAAAAGAATCTAATCACCGTTAGGGACACTTGGACTTTGGATTTTCCTACCCACCATCCCATTCCCCAATATAAATGGATCCAAAATCAAATGACCATTTTTTGTAAAAAAAAAAAAAAAAAAATTCAAATGACCATTTTTGTGCTTTAGCTAATGGATGATGGTGACTCATACATGTCTGACAAATCATGGGGACTCAATAAATATTTAAGAATCAACACATGATAAAAATAGCACATATAATTTGCAAGAATGCTATAATTTATAGAATTGGCAAAAAAAATTCAGAAATCAGATGTAAGTCATTACTTTAAGTAAAGCTTTATTGAAGCCAATTTAAAAACGTGGTCATGTATACATTGTTCAGTATTAAAACCAGTTTCCAGTCTCGTGTGAGGTCAGAAGGATGAGCAAATTTTGGTGACCTTCAAGATAAAGTTGCTTTAAGTCAAGAACATACCAACATTTTTACTGTGCTAATGATTTTTAGTGAGACCAGTACATAGCCATACATATTTTATTTAACTCACATCTTTAACACCAGTTTTCCCTTGGAACATAAGATTTGCTTTCTGCTTCTTTGCCTGCCTTGCCTTTTTCAGTTACATAAAAGCTTTTACCCTGGTTTTTCTATTTCCCTTATCTTTCTGCTTTCATTATTCCTAAACTCTTTTGATTCCTGCCATTGACAGTTGACAAAACTGATGTTTTAAACTCATAACAATTTTTCCTTTCATTCCCACCTTAAAACATGACCTACAAGGTAAATTTTCAAGTACGTCCTTTGATTTGAGGGTCTGTGCCCAGTAAAATATTCCCCTAGTGCTTGGAATTCTGACATTAGCACATTCTTCTTTTGGATTAATGTCTCTGCTCATGTTTTCTCTTTATTTTGCATGCAATCCTTGATGATATAACAAGACTATAGATGGTTAATATCTATAATTAACCCCTATTAATTGGTATTGACCACAGGAAACCCTACACTGTAAAGAACTTCAAGGGGAAGTTCAGCAGGCATGTTGGCCATAATTGATTAGTAATGTCTGCTGTGGGCACAAGATAAGAAAGTGTTGGTAAAGGTGCTATATGCCTGCCAACTACATCTGCTAAATTTGTGTATGTTTTTCAATTTCTTTAACTTTCTGAGTCCCAAGAGAGATCTTTGAATATATAAGGAAGAGAAGAAATTTGGAAAGAGGAAAAAAAGACTCTAAATACTTATATTAAAAATTATGTGTCACAATTTTTCTTTTTGAAGCCCTGAATTGGCCCTGAATGCCTACTATAAAACACCTCAAATCCAAGCTTTCTTTCAAAAAGCAAAATTAAAAGTGTCAAAATGATCATAGGCAATACTTATTTCCCAGACTATGTCTGCCACAAGAAAAAACTAATTTATATAGGGGACCAGGGGGCCGGAAAATATGTGTTTTGAAGTTTGGGGTGGCCATATTGTAAAAGGAAAAAAAGTGTTTTGATAGCCAGAGAGAGTATATTGTACTTACTAAGACAGATAAATAGAGAGTTTTCTTGGCAGAAGCAGGTCACTACTCTGATTCTTTTGCAGGTTTTTCTCCCTCCACAAATTCCCTAAATATTAGTAGCATTTAAAGTCCTCTCCTCAAGCCATTTCACTCCTCCATTTTTATTCTCTCCCTAGAGAATCTCATCTCATGCTTTTTCTCTTTTTCCCTCTCTCTTAGACATCCATTCTGAAACTTCAAACTTGATCCCCTTAAAGTTACACCTACATATGGCATTTGAATGGTATAATCTGGATTCTGGAATGTTCTTCCTATATCTAAAACATCCCAAAGTGAATTCATCATCTACACACAAGAGTTATGCTTTTTTTATCTAACTTTTTATGTTAACACAACAACTAAAACAGCCCAATCCCAAACCGTGTTGCTTTTACCTTCCATTTTCGCTTCTTTACCACCCCTAATGCACAAGGCCTTAATTCCTATTTTTTTGTTTTATTCCAATTATCTCCTAAACTGATCTTTCTTTTGAGGTTTTTCTTTTCTTTTCAATCCATATTAAATACAACTATCAGGCTTATTATTTTAAAACATAGTTCTAATCTTATTTTCCCCTTTTCAGAAACCTGGAGAAACTTCTCATTATCTAAGAATAAAGTACAGAATCCTCAGCACCATTCAGGATTCTCTACAATCCAGTTCAAGCCTAACTATCCATCCATCCATTTATCTGCTGGAGAGTGAACCACATCCTCCACAAAACATGTTCAAGTCCTGTGAGTGTGGACACATTTTGTAGATCCTCTTAAAATGAGGCCAAATTGAATCGGGGTAGTCCTTAATCCAGTATGACTAGAGTCCTTATAGGCAAAGGAAATTTGGACAAGGAAGTAGAAGCCAGAGGAGGAGGAGACAGAAGGAGACAGATCAATATCATGTGATGGAGGCAGAGACTGATTGCCAACTTGCCACCGTGGGAATGCTGTAGACCTCAGAGAAAGCATAGCCTGCCAACACCTTGATTTTGCATTTCTAGATTCCCAAACTGCAACATAATAAATTCCTATTGTTTAAGCCAGCCAGTGTGTAATATTTGTTCTAGCATCCCTGGCAAACTAAGAAGCCATCTGTCCCATCCCTCCTTCTTTTCTTCTTCCTCCATGATCCTTTCCTTCTTTCTGTCCTTCCATCCTTCCACAAGTTTTTAATAAGTGCTTATATGTCCAGCATTTGCTAAGCCTTGTGAATACTAAGCCACATAAGAAACATTTGCTGCCCTCAGGCAGTCTAGTAAAATGATAATACAGTGTAGTGAGTGCTATCACAGAGGTAAGGACAACTACCATCCAAACAAAAAGGAAGAAGAAATTTTTCTCCCAAGAAAAGAAATTCCTGGGACAAAGGAGAGAGATTGTTAAGAGTTCACATAAAATGTGACGCTAGCACTGAATACTAAAGAAATAGAGTTCCCTTTGGCCTTATCTCTCACTGTTTTCCTTCACTTAGTGTATTTTCCAGATCACTTTCTTTTCGTGATCATATTCCCAAAGTGCATTTAATCATGCTTTTTTTCTTGACCGATTGATCCCCCTTCCCATCTTAAATCTCATACTTCTATCCAATCATTGAAATTCCCTCAAGTTCCATTTTTTCATCAACCTTTTTCCTACTACTTCCCTGCTCACCAATTGGAAGATGTTTACGATCTTATTTATTTACGCTTTATTTGTGATTGTTCTGGAATATCATATTTTACCCTGCATTGGTCATTTTTGTCCTCCCCTATTAATCCAGATTGCAATATTTTTCAATGGAATTAACATAACTTATTCATCTTCTGATCTTTTATATAGCACTATTCCTATCACTGTTTTAGCCTAGCTTCTACCAAAAGCAGAATCTGAGAAAAAAAGTGTATGTGTGAGCAGTTTATTTAGAGACATAGTGCACAAGAGGCACTCAGAAGTACAGAAAAAATGTTCAATAAATGTTTGCTGAAGGAATATATGAATAAACAGACCAGCCTAACATATCATAAACCTCTGAAGGACAGACTTCCTGTCTATTCCACAAGCCCACTGTCTAGCACAATGCTTCAAATACATAGCAAGGCCTCGATATCAATTTGTTGAATGAACGAATGAATGCAGTTAGCTCATGTTCTTTGCCCAGCATGAGTCCTTTGTTTTATGATTGTCTTCTGCCCCACTGGCCCATACCCTCTCCCCTGCTCAGAGAGGACTAATAACAATAACGAAACTCTTAATAGATACAATGCTCTCTAAGTTACTATATTTACTTGATCATGATGTACATAATCAAATCAACATGTTTAAATGATCATCTCTGATTAATTCCAGGGATAAAATTAAAAGTTTATATTTACCTATTATTTTGATTCAAAATTCTGACTTATGTATTTTAGGAGATGAGTTTGGGACTCCAAGTGATTTGCCCAAGGTCATACAGGTAGAAAATAGCAGAGCCAGAATTTAAAATTAGATTTACCTGATTCCAAAGCTCCCACTGTTTCCACTATTCCAAGCTGACTTGGTTTCAAATCACTTGATTTTTCCTGACTTCAAAACCCCCCACTTACCTGTTCAAGATGATTCCTTTCTTTTCGCCATCCTGCTAGCTTTGAGTTGTTTCTATCACCTTGTGATAGGCATGCCACCCACTTATGCTGCAGCGACCTCTGCCAGGTCCTCATCAATGTGATTTTACTTTCATCATCTCTTCAGGGCACTTGCCCTTTCTTTGCCACCTCCCAACACCATATGGCACATTCTTATGCCACATGGCTAACATACACCCTGCCTCCTTATGCTCTCCAGTTTCTTAATTCACTTCACATACACTTTGACAATTTTTCCCTGCTCTTGGAATTCTGATCTCTACTTTCATCCCAGGTTTCACTGCCATGCCCTGTTCTTTCTCATTTCATGGCAGTCTATGCAGTTATGATTGCAACATATGTCTATAATCCATCCATGGTACATGGAACATCCATCACTCTGCTGACACCACATAAATTTGGTGCATGAGTTATGGATTTTAGAGGAAGGGAGGACACTTAGAACCAAAATGAGCTGATGTTGCTTCACAAGTTGATTTGGAGGCCCAACAACCACCTACAAAGAAGCATCTTCTGAACACACAAAAGATTCTGAGACAAAAGACTTGTGTCTAATTTCTAGAGATTAAATTATGTATAAACAAATATATGTATACACAAATAAACTTGTACATACAAAATACATATACCATTTTTCTTTCATTTCCAAATTTGTATCACATTTTTGAATACTGAAATGTGTAAATGAACAGTAACCATCAATATGCCCAACACCTAAACTCAGTAATTGCTAACTTTTGCCACATCTGCTTAATGCATCTACAATGTGTGTTTTTTTAATGACCCTTTTTAAAATCAGTGAAACACATCAAGATGCTTCAGCATGTAACTCCTAAGAACAAGGACATTTTCATATGTAACCACAACATACCATTAACCAAAAGAAATTAAGGATGATTTTATAATATCATCTGAGTAGTTGTCTATGTTCAAATGTCTCCCTTTTTCCTAAAATGTATAGCTAAAAAGAAAAAAAAATCCAGGATCAATGAAGTTTGATATAGTGCATTTTGGTGTTTTGTCTCTTTAGTCTCTTTTAGAACAACAATCCTCCTACCTGTTTTTTATATTAATGCATGACACAGCTAGGCCAGTTGAACTGCAGAATGCCCCACATTCTAGACTCATCTGATGATTTTCCTGCACTGTCACTTAATTAGTTTCCCCCTCCCTTTATTTACTGTAAATTATAAGCTATATGTGCTATACTGATCGTGTTCTTGTTAAACATAATCGAGAGGCTATTTCATAGATGGTGATGTGTCACTGCTGATAATGTGTACTTCAAATTGCTTCACATGGGAGGGCATTTAACATCAGGCTTGTCCCACTATTTGATCTCTTGCTTAAGGTGGAGAAAGCCAGATGTCTCCACTGCAAAGGTACATTTTTTTCCCCACTGCATTCAAGCAGTTGTGAGCTGACACTTTGGCAGGGTGTGAATTACCTGTTCCCCTGACAATGGCTTTTCTCATAATGCTTTTAGCATCCACTGATTATCCTTGCTTGGGTATTGCAAAATGTTGATTTTTCTAATTCTATTATTCCTTCTAGATAGAATTATTACCCGGCATTCTTCTACAAAGGAAAACTTCCCCTTATCAACTTGATATGAACTGTATTTCCTCCTATAAAAGCAGGATAAAAACTTAATTCTCTTTAATGACCAGTTTTCAAAATAAGGGACTTTTATAATCATCACCTCTCCCACCCGCACCCCCTTTTCCATTTCTTTTCTTTCAGACTCATGGATTTTATTTGTCCTATTATTTAAAGAGTGGAAGAAAAACCAGAGTATGTTCGATTATTTATAATTGTTAAATTATGATTCTAATTCGTCTTCAGATTATCCCAGTTTTGGCCAGTGAGAGCCCCTTAGAGCTGGCTTCTGTTTCCTGCTGACACATATGAGTTAGAGCTGGCATCTTTTGTTCTTTACCGGCACAAGACGGTCCAGTCTGTCTTGCACTTTTCCTCCCAGAACCACTGTAGCAAAGGCACTTCACTAATTTTTATGTTTAGATGAAAATGAACTGTACCCATGATTTGTGGCAGGTCATTCCAAAAACATACTTAATGTAATGCAGATACATAAACCCCAAACATTGGGTCTAATGATCACAAGAAAGAAGTTACGAGCCATTGCCCAAGCCCGTGTTTCACTCCACAGATGAGAAGTAAGTGCACACGGAGGACAGAAACCGCAAGCCGACTTGATTCCCAGGCCATACCCTGTGACATGTGATATGTAAAACTAATCCGAGGAAGAGTCGAGAAACACCCTCATCACCACGAATAAAAAGCTCTAATTGCAGGAAAATGTCAAGCATTATACTGAAGTATTTGTAAAATTGGCTACAAAATTCATAAAATAACTTTTTTAAATGTACCAAAATGCTATAATTTAAAATTCAAGGGAAATACTAGTGGCGCCAGCTTAATGCTGGTTTGGTGTCAGCCCAGGTCATATGGAAGCAATAACATGAAAATCCGATACACTGTACCAAGGTGAAATCGAATTCTAAAATATCTAATCTTATATTTCATATCAGATCTTGTGGCCATTATTATCAGTGCATTGAAAACAAGTATTCTCTTCAACTGAACACACCAACAGTTAGATGTCCAGAATTTGTAATAAATGTCGGAAACTAGAATAACTCTCAGAAAACTTAGTAAGCCCAATCTTCAAAAAAATATAGGGGCATCAGTGAGAATACCGATAAAATTTGAGTCTGTTAATCATACTGAGGTTTCTACATAAAAAAGCTTTCCAGAAGAGCACAAGCATCCCACAAAGGTTAAGTGAACTGCAGGAATTTATAACAAAAACATTTAGACATTCCCGGAACAAAATAAAGTTAATGGATAGCTCATGTAGCTAGAATTCAGAGAAGCAGAGCTCAAACAACTCTAAACAGATGTTAATAAGGATAATGTAAAAGAGGAAATGTGCCACCTTGTTTCTCAGGGCCAAAACCAGTGATATTTTGGACAGCCGAAACCAGGGCTTTGATGTGTTATACGTTACTAGATTAACTAAGGCAGTGATGTTCTTTTCTTACCTCTAGAAAGAGGTAAGATGGACAACACCCACCATGTCTGCATACATATTTATCCTCGTATGCACTTAGATTGCCCTACACCAGTTTTCGAAAGAATCCCAGGAAGACAATTTTGTCAGTTGTCATCTTCTGTGAAACAGCAACCACTTCTGCCAGCGGTCATTCCTCAGGGGTTTTAAGAGCATCAGTTCCACAGCTGGAGGGAAAGTGGCTTATAACTATTAAACTGAGCTCACATTCCTTTCACAACCTCTAGGGTTTGCCATTAAGGTAAGGACATTTTTCACACAAGATGTTCATGATGCTTAGCCAGTGCAGTGCTATATCCACAGGCAAGGCTGCTAGGATAAAAAAGACCTGGGTACTCCCTTCTGAGGCAGTTAGATAGGGAAGGAGGGAGGCAGAAGAGACCCTAAGACCCACAACAAGAAGTTCCTTTTGGCACTGCACACCTAGCCCTGCATAGTTAGCCCCCACTTAAGTCAGCGACGGAAAAGAGCCAATGAAAAGTGCAGCTCCTCACTCCCTTATTAGCATAGCCAGAGAGGAGAGTGTCCCTCCAAGTCCTGATAATGCAAAGATCCCAACCTCAGAGGGCTTCTCCTCCTTTGGAGAACACCCCTGCTTGCCTTGAGTACATACTTCCGCTATGCATTCAACTTTTGGCTGTACACACTGACTAGTCCTTAGATTGTTTGGCTGTACACACTGACCAGTTCTTGAGTCCTTTACTGTAGCTGAGTCCAGATCCTTCACAGCGTCAGCCCCTGGTTGAGGTCTTGACTTCTCTGAGAATTCCCAGGGCTCCCCAGCATCAACTTATTTAACTTTTTGGCTGTACACACTGACTAGTCCTTGAATTATTTCCTGCGACTGAGTCAAGAATCCTCACAATACCAGTTGGTGGTTGAGGTCTCGATCTCTCCAAGAACTCCCAGGCCTCTCCAGCATTAAATCCTTGCAACCTTTCACCAAAAGAGAATGTATGTGCAACTCTCATGTATAATCAATAAAATTCTTTTTTTTTTTTTTTACTTTTTTAATTGTATAGTGTAACATATATACAAAGCAAAGAAATAAAAAAGCAAGTTTTCAAAGCACTCTTCAACAAATAGTCACAGGACAGATCTCAGAGCTTGTCATGGGCCACCATACCATCATCTCAGATTTTTCCCTCTAACTATTCCAGAATATAGGAGGCTCATATATAATCAATGAAATTTTTATCTCAGCTATTTGAAAATTCATATAAAGAGCGAAGAATAAGTCAGTGATGAAAATTGTGGCAATTATAGACATTTCCACACAGCTTCCAAAGTACTGTTACCATAGAGTTAGAAAAACAACCACATCGAAAAGTGATGACAAGAAACTTCAGCCTGGAAGAGACAGTGGCAGAGAGCAGATGTCTTAAAGGTCACCACATTTCTCACACCTTTCTAATTAGTAATGGTTGGAAGCTATGTATGATAGTATAACCCCTGCTTCCTTAGCAGTTTATTTTACTGGCAATTTATGCAGATGTTATGCTGTGCAGCTACTGATACTATTAGTTTTCAAACCAAGAAACTTTTCATAGCTATTGATAAAATTGAATGCTTATTCTCTGGGCTTAAAGGTAATGTCTCATCAGATTTGAAATAATTGATAGTTTCTTGACTAGTTTGGGGGCTTGTTTTGAATCCCAGCTTATTCTATGGATTGGTTCTGTTGCGCCTAGACACAAATGAGAAGTAAAAAAAAGAACACATGAGAACAACTACTAAATAACCAGAAACAGTACAGAACAGCTCCTGGAGCCACGATAGTGACTGTACACACAGTGTATCCCAGTCTGGACCAGCTGGACCAGCTGCGAGTCTCCGGAACAGTGAGTTCCCCAAGCCGCGGCGGCTGGCGCCCGGCACCCCTCCCCCACAGGAGGCTTCCTGGAGGGAAAGGAAAGAGACTCTAACAGTGGCAGGGACTGAGTCCAACCAAACACCAATTGTGGCATTAATAAACAAATTCTGACTACTAAAAATAGGCCCCCAGCTCAGGCGAAACTGGTCAAGGCAGAGGTCGCCTATTGGGCTAACCAAAAAAGAGTAAAGGGGATGAAATGGAGCCTTTTGTGGCTGTTTCTATGGAGGCTTGGCTGCCTCTGGATTCAGCGGTGGGATTACACAGGCTGCAACTGCCCCAGGCATACACAGAAACAGGCTGCTTTCAGGGCTGTCTCCCACCTGAGCCTTCCCCAGGGGAGCGGTGAAACGCAACTCAGGTGGAATCTCTCTCTCAAGGAATTCAGACCCCAGGGATTTGCAATTTGAAGCCATTAAAACCAGCCTACAACCTTTCCTCTATCTCCACCACGCCCCCAGCAGGGAGAGTCTTCCAAAGTTAAAGGAGCCACAACATCTTTTGCCGGTGGGACCCACAGACAGACAAGCACCACATACTGGGCAGGATAAGAAAAACAGAGCCCAGAGACTTCACAGGAAAGTCTTTCAACCTGCTGGGTCTCACACTCAGGGAAAACTGACGCAGGTGACTCCTTCCCCCCCCCCCCCCCACCAAAGAAGGCCAGTTTAGTCCGGGAAAACCCAGCTGCTGTCTATAATACCTATGTAGACCCTCCTAAGGGTAGGGAGGGAAAAGGCACCTTACAAGCAGGACAAGAAACAAGAAAACAAGAACTTAAAAATTACCCTCTGTTAAACAAACTTAAGATAGAGGCCCAGAAAAAGCTGAACTGAAGGTCAAACAACAGATAGGCAACAAACTCATCTAGCAAGAAAACCCTAGGTAAGATAAGTGAAAGCAATCTCCAGAATAAACTAATTAAGGTAATTAAATGTCCAGACACCAGCAAAAAATGACAAATCACAGCAGGAAAATTGAAGATATGGCCTAGTCAAAGGAACAAACCAATAGTTCAAATGAGATACAGGAGCTGAAACAACTAATTCTGAATATACGAACAGACATGGAAAACCTCATCAAAAACCAGATCAATGAATTGAGGGAGGACATGAAGAAGGCAAGGAATGAACAAAAAGAAGAAATGGAAAGTCTGAAAAAACAAATCACAGAACTTATGGGAATGAAAGATACAGTAGAAGTGATGAAAAAAAAAACAATGGAAATCTACAATGGTAGATTTCATGAGACAGAGGTTAGAATTAGTGAACTGAAGGATGGAACATCTGAAATCCAAAAAGAAACAGAAACTATAGGGAAAAGAATGGAAAAATATGAGCAGGGGCTCAGGGAATTGAATGATAATATGAAGCACACAAATATATGTGTTGTGGGTGTCCCAGAAGGAGAAGAGAAGGGAAAATGAGGAGAAAAACTAATGGAAGAAATTATCACTGAAAATTTCCCAACTCTTATGAAAGACCTAAAATTACAGATCCAAGAAGTGCAACGCACCCCAAAGAGAATAGATCCAAATAGACGTTCTCCAAGACACTTACTAGTCAGAATGTCAGAGGTCAAAGAGAAAGAGAGGATCTTGAAAGCAGCAAGAGAAAAGCAATCCATCACATACAAGGAAAACCCAATAAGACTATGTGTAGATTTCTCAGCAGAAACCATGGAGGCAAGAAGACAGTGGGATGATATATTTAAATTACTAAAAGAGAAAAACTGCCAACCAAGAATTCTATATCCAGCAAAACTGTCCTTCAAAAATGAGGGAGAAATTAAAACATTTTCAGACAAAAAGTCACTGAGAGAATTTGTGACCAAGAGACCAGCTCTGTAAGAAATATTAAAGGGAGCACTAGAGACAGATACGAAAAGACAAAAGAAAGAGGTGTGGAGAAGAGTGTAGAAAGAAGGAAAATTAGATATGATATATAAAATACTAAAGGCAAAATGGTAGACGAAAGTACTACCCAAACAGTAATAACACTAAATGTTAATGGACTGAACTCCCCAATCAAAAGACATAGAATGGCAGAATGGATTAAAAAACAGGATCCTTCTATATGCTGTCTACAGGAAACACATCTTAGACCCAAAGATAAACATAGGTTGAAAGTGAAAGGTTGGGAAAAGATATTTCATGCAAATAACAACCAGAAAAGAGCAGGAGTAGCTATACTAATATCCAACAGATTAGACTTCTAATGTAAAACAGTTAAAAGAGACAAAGAAGGATACTATCTACTAATAAAAGGAACAATTCAACAAGAAGACATAACAATAATAAATATTTATGCACCGAACCAGAATGCCCCAAAATACATGAGGCATACACTGCAAATACTGAAAAGGGAAATAGACACATCTACCATAACAGTTGGAGATTTCAATTCGCCACTCACATCAATGGACAGAACATCTAGACAGAGGATCAATAAAGAAACAGAGAACTTGAATATGACAATAAATGAGCTAGACTTAACAGACATTTATAGGAAATTACACCCCACAACAGCAGGATACACCTTTTTCTCAAGTGCTCATGGATCATTCTCAAAGATAGACCATATGCTGGGTCAAAAGCAAGTCTCAACAAATTTAAAAAGATTGAAATCGTACACAACACTTTCTCAGACCATAAAGGAATGAAGTTGGAAATCAATAATAAGCAGAGTGCCAGAAAATTCACAAATACATGGAGGTTAAACAACACACTCTTAAACAACCAGTGGGTCAAAGAAGAAATTACAAGAGAAATCAGTAAATATCTCGAGGTGAATGAAAATGAAAACACAACATATCAAAACTGATGGGACACAGCAAAGGCAGTGCTAAGAGGGAAATTTATTGCCCTAAATGCCTATATCAAAAAAGAAGAAAAGGCAAAAATTCGGGAATTAACTGTCCACTTGGAAGAACTGGAGAAAGAACAGCAAACTAACCGCAAAGCAAGCAAAAGGAAAGAAAGAACAAAGATTAGAGCAGAAATAAATGAAATTGAGAACATGAAAACAATAGAGAAAATCAATAAGACCAGAAGTTGGTTCTATGAGAAAATCAATAAGATTGATGGGCCCTTAGCAAGATTGACAAAAAGAAGAAGAGAGAGGATGCAAATAAATAAGATCAGAAATGGAAGAGGAGACATAATCACTGACCTCACAGAAATAAAGGAGGTAATAACAGGATACTATGAACAACTTTATACTAATAAATACAACAATGTAGATGAAATGGACAAGTTCCTAGAAAGGCATGAACAACCAACTTTGACTCAAGAAGAAATAGATGACCTCAACAAACACCCAATCACAAGTAAAGAAATTGAATTAGTCATTCAAAAGCTTCCCAAAAATAAAAGTCCAGGACCAGACGGCTTCACATGTGAATTCTACCAAACATTCCAGAATGAATTAGTACCAACACTGCTCAAACTCTTCAAAAAAATTGAAGTGGAGGGAAAGCTACCTAATTCATTCTATGAAGCCAACATCACCCTCATACCAAAACCAGGCAAAGATATTACAAAAAAAGAAAACTACAGACCAATCTCTCTAATGAATATAGATGCAAAAATCCTCAACAAAATTCTAGCAAATCGAATCCAGCAACACATTAAAAGAATTATACATCATGACCAAGTAGGATTCATCCCAGGTATGCAAGGATGGTTCAACATAAGAAAATCAATTAATGTAATACACCATATCAACAAATCAAAGCAGAAAAATCACATGATCATCTCAATTGATGCAGAGAAGGCATTCGACAAGATTCAACATCCTTTCCTTTGAAAACACTTCAAAGGATAGGAATACAAGGGAACTTCCTTAAAATGATAAAGGGAATATATGAAAACACCACAGCTAATATCATCCTCAATGGGGAAAAATTGAAAACTTTCCCCCTAAGATCAGGAACAAGACAAGGATGTCCACTATCACCACTGTTATTCAACATCATGTTGGAAGTTCTAGCCAGAGCAATTAGGCAAGAAAAAGAAATACAAGGCATCAAAATTGAAAAGGAAGAAATAAAACTATCACTGTTTGCAGATGATATGATACTATACATCAAAAACCCTGAAAAATCCACAGCAAAACTACTAGAGCTAATAAACGAGTACAGCAAAGTGACAGGTTACAAGATCAACATTCAAAAATCTGTAGTGTTTCTATACACTAGCAATGAACAAGCTGAGGGGGAAATCAAGAAACAAATTCCATTTACAATTGCAACTAAAAAAATAAAATACTTAGGAATAAATTTAACTAAAGAGACAAAAGACCTATACAAAGAAAACAACAAAAAACTGTTAAAAGAAATCACAGAAGACCTAAATAGATGGAAGGGCATACCGTGTTCATGGATTGGAAGACTAAATATAGTTAAGATGTCAATCTTACCTAAATCGATTTACAGATTCAATGCAATACCAATCAAAATCCCAACAACTTACTTTTCAGAAATAGAAAAACCAATAAGCAAATTTATCTGGAAGGGCAGGTGCCCAGAATTGCTAAAAGTATCTTGAGGAAAAAAAACGAAGCTGGAGGTCTCGCGCTGCCTGACTTTAAGGCATATTATGAAGCCACAGTGGTCAAAACAGCATGGTACTGGCATAAAGATAGGTATATTGACCAATGGAATTGAATAGAGTGCTCAGATATAGACCCTCTCATCTATGGACATTTGATCTTTGATAAGGCAGTCAAGCCAACTCATTTGGGACAGAACAGTCTCTTCAATAAATGGTGCCTCAAGAACTGGATATCTATATGCAAAAGAATGAAAGAGGACCCGTATCTCACACCCTACACAAAAGTTAACTCAAAATGGATCAAAGATCTAAACATTAGGTCTAAGACCATAAAACAGTTAGAGGAAAATGTAGGGAAATATCTTATGAATCTTATAATTGGAGGAGGTTTTATGGACCTTACACCTAAAGCAAGAACACTGAAGAAAGAAAGAAAGAAATGGGAGCTCCTAAAAATTAACCACTTTTGTGCATCAAAGAACTTCATCAAGAAAGTAAAAAGACAGCCTATACAATGGAAGACAATATTTGGAAATGACATATCACATAAAAGTCTAGTATCCAGAATTTATTAAGAGATTGTTCAACTCAACAACAAAAAGACAGCCAATCCAATTACAAAATGGGAAACAGACTTGAACAGACACTTCTCAGAAGAGGAAATACAAATGGCCAAAAGGCACATGAAGAGATGCTCAATGTCCCTGGCCATTAGAGAAATGCAAATCAAAACCACAATGAGATATCATCTCACACCCACCAGAATGGCCATTATCAACAAAACAGAAAATGACAAGTGTAGGAGAGGATGTGGAGAAAGAGGCACACTTATTCACTGTTGGTGGGAATGTCAAATGGTGCAACCGCTGTGGAAGGCAGTTTGGCGGTTCCTCAAAAAGCTGAATATAGAATTGCCATATGACCCAGCAATATCATTGCTAGGTATCTACTCAGAGGACTTAAGGGCGAAGACACAAACGGACACTTGCACACCAATGTTTATAGCAGCATTATTTACAATTGCAAGGAGATGGAAACAGCCAAAATGTTCATCAACAGAAGAGTGGTTAAACAAACTGTGGTATATACATATGATGGAATATTATGCAGCTCTAAGACAGAATAAACTTATGAAGTATGTAACAACATGGATGGACCTAGAGAACATTATGCTGAGTGAGGCTAGCCAAAAACTAAAGGACAAATACTGTATGGTCTCACTGATATGAACTGACATTAGTGAATAAACTTGGAATATGTCATTGGTAACAGAGACCATCAGGAGATAGAAAGAGGGTAAGATAGTGGGTAATTGGAGCTGAAGGGATACAGACTGTGCAACAGGACTGGATACAAAAACTCAGAAATGAACAGCACAATACTACCCAACTGTAATGTAATTATGTTAAAACACTGAATGAAACTGCATGTGAGAATGATAGAGGGAGAAGGGCTGGGGACATAAATGGAATCAGAAAGAAAGATAGATGTTAAAGATTGAGATGGTATAATCTAGGAATGCCTAGAGTGTATAATAATAGTGAAATGTACAATGTACAAATTTTAACAATGTTTTTGCATGAGGAAGAACAAAGGAATGTCATTATTGCAGGGTGCTGAAAATAGATGGTAATTAATACTTTAAAATGTCACCTTATGTGTGAGACTAAAGCAAAAAATGTTTATTTGTTACAAAATTTAGATTTTGACTAGAGCATTTCCTAATATAACTCATGTAGATAGTTTGATTGAATGTCATAAGTACTTGGAATCTCAGGTAGCACATGAGATTTTGTTGGTCTGTCCAGAGTGATTCCCCGATGAATCCCAGAATGATTTGATCAGTGACTGAAAAAGTATTTGCAAGCCCCCTTCGGGGAATGGTGAGAGTGGGGAGAATTTCAACTTCCCCAAGTTGAATTCTTGATATTCTCACAAGCAGTGTGGACAACCAAAGCTATAGGCTGAGCCCGCAGTCTCGGGGTGTGTTCGCATGAAACTTAACCCCACAAAGGATAGGTCAAGTCTACTTAAAATTTAGGCCTAAGAGTCACCCCCAAGAGAGCCTCTTTTGTTGCTCAGATGTGGCCTCTCTCTCCAGCCAATATGATGAGCAGTCTCACCACCCTCCCCCTCTCTGTGTGGGACATGACTCCCAGGGGTGTGGATCTTCCTGGCAACGTGGGACAAAGATCCTGGAATGAGCTGAGACTCGGCATCAAAGGACTGAGAAAAACCCTAGAATGAGCTGAGAATTAACATCAAGGTATTGAGAGAACCTTCTCGACCAAAAGGGGAAAGAGTAAAATGAGACAAAGTGTCAATGGCTGAAAGATTCCAAATAGAGTCGAGAGGTTATCCTGGAGGTTATTCTTACGCATTAAGTAGATATCACCTTGTTGTTCAAGATGTAGTGGAGAGGCTGGAGGGAATTGGCTGAAAATGTAGTGCTGTGTTCCAGTAGCCTTGTTTCTTGATGATGATTGAACAATGATATAGCTTTCACAATCAGACTCTGTGAATGTGAAAACTTTATGTCTGATGTTCCTTTTAGCTACTATATCAACAGAAGAGTAGAACATATGGAATAAAAATAAATAATAGGGGGAACAAATGTTAAAATAAATTCAGTTTGAAATAGCGGTAAATGAAAACGAGGGGTAAGGGGTATGGTATGTATAGTTTTTTTTTCTCTGTTATCATTTTATTTCTTTTTCTGTTATCTTTTTATTTCTTTTTCTAAATCAATGCAAATGTACTAAGAAATGATGAATATGCAACTAAGTGATGATATTAAGAATTACTGATTATATATGTAGAATGGAATGATATCTAAATGTTTTGTTTGTTAATTTTCTTTTGATTAATAATAAAAAGTTAAAAAAAAAAAAAAAAGAAGAACACGTGTCAGCAAGCCTTCCCTCTCAAGGCTCCTGCTAATAAAGAGTCCTTCGTTATGCCCTACCATGACCTACAAGGCCTTCAGAGACTGACCTCGAAGTTTTACAGACCTCACCTCTTATGATCTCCTGTCTTGGACCCTATGATCAGAATCACTTATCATTCCCTGCATGTTAACTGTGCTGTGCTAGTTGCCTGGGATGCCACTTCCTACCCTACCTAAAGAACAGCAACTTGTTTTTCAAAACCCAATTTAGGTTATCTCTCTACCGAGAAGCCTTCTGCGACTCTTCCAAGTAGATGCTGCCTCTTCTGCCATATATTCCCTCAGTCAAAATTGAAAGCAAGGAAAGAAAAGAAGAAGGGAGGGAGGAAGGAGGGAGGGAACAAATAACAAATGACTGCTGTGGGTCTTAATATTTCTGGGACAGTGCAATGCTGGCTCAGTGGCAGAATTCTTACCTGCCATGCCAGAGACCTGGGTTCAATTCCTGGAGCCTGACCATGCAAAAAAAAAAAAAAAAAAACCTATAAAAATGTTTCTGGCCCTAGGAACCTTGGACATGTAATAAATAGGGCATAACTTTTTAATTCAATCATATCCAGCTTTTAATATTGTTTTTTGCTAAACAATTATGTGACAATGGGAATTTATTTAACCACTCTGAGCAACGGTATTCACACCTGTTAAATGGAGACCATCACATTATTTCATAGGCTTTAAATGAAGTTTAAGTAAAGTGATGTCTGTCCCAGCCTTAATACATTGCTGTGTTTTCAATGATAGTTCCTTGCTTCTAGCCATTCCCCACCCATTGCTCCAGAGGTGTCAACCTCTCCTTAACTTCTTCACATGGCTTTAAGTACCATATGAGCAAAGATCATGCCTGGTGTTGTCATCTACGTGCTTATAATACATAGTATAAGTCCTAGCATGTAGCTGGTGTCTGATAAATCATTAGTGAATGAAATGAATACATTAAAAATAAGTGAATAATAAATGACTCTAACATATTTTATAAATGCCTTTGGACTCTGCAAAGCAAGATTCGTATTTTGCCATGTGATACATAGTGAAAATAAAAATGATGGTTCTTTGGAAAATGTGGGTATTATTGTTTTAATTATCAAACAGCAGCATAATACAGTGATTAGGAGTTCAGGCTCTGGAGTGAACACCTAAAAATTGACTTAACTTACCAAAACTCTTAGAGGAGAATAAGAGGAAGACTTAAAAGGATGCTGTGAGGATTAAATGAGATAATACACATAACACTTAGCATGGCACCTGGTGTACAGTAAAAAGTTAATAAAAATTTTGCCAGAAATGATGACAGAGGTAGTAGCGATGGTGACTATAGTGATATTTATCAAAAATAATTAGAGGACAGCTGCTTCAATTTCTTAGAAGACTCTCAGAAGGACTATGGTTTTACAGATATAATAGTAGGCTTGTTCTTTCTTTAAATGGCATTAATAACATAACTTTGGAGCACTTAGTTTCTGATATGAGAGAATGCTTCACAAATAATACTAGATAAGGATGTTATCTCATGTCTAAGACAATATGCAAGCTCCAGAGTAAAATATTTCCTTACCTTTGAGAGTCCTTTCAATTAAGAGGGAAAAGATGTGTACAAGTTTCTGTGTACTGAGAAATTTAAGTGATGTGGCAGAAGAAAGTAGATGAAAGTCCAGTAGATGAAAAGAGAATGGATGATTCTTCCTAGGTATCGTGGTTAGAGGGAAAGTCAGGAAGATCTTCCCAGAAGAGGTGGTGTTTCAGGTGAATCTTGAAAAATACACCAGCCACTCAACTTTATTTTACGCCATGGTTAAGAGTCATGGGTGTGGGCATGCAGCAGTGGCTCAGTGGCAGAGTTTTCGCCTGCCATGCCGGGGACCCAGGTTCCGGTCCCGGTGCCTGCCCACACACACACACACATACACACACAAAAGGAGTCACTGGTGACCCATAGAATGAGAGGAACTCAGTAAGTAGGATGTGAGAGAAGGAATCAAGCAATGGAGAAGCCATTGTTAAATGCTTGTAGCAGGATGATGTAGCCAGACTATAACCCAAATTAGGAACCAGAAGTAAAAGTTGAGGAAGGCAGATGTATAAAAATATTTCAGAAGCTAACTGAAGGATGAGGTAGGAAATAGCACTTTCACAGATCCCTCTTTACATGTTTAGTGTAATAACCTCAAGGAAGAGTAGATTCAAAGGAGACCATCAGCAGCAGTATTTCAGATATAGGTTTCTATTTTTAAAAGAATGACATATTTTCTCCATTTCCTGCATCTGAACTTCAGATGAAACAACAGAAAGAAAATCTATCATCAATGGAACTAGGACTGAAAATTGATATATACCCTCTCAGACATCAGGCAGGAAGAGATTTCCTAAAATCAAGGGTCCAGGTTCTGAAAATTCCATGTATGACTAAACATTTGATGAAAGCAATTAAATGGATGGCTTTTAAGTAGACCCGTAGAAAAAAAAGAGAATGTCCTATCAGGATTATATTGACAGAACAGATTTTCAAAAGGGATGGGGTTCAAACACATACCTTTTTATGATGGATTATTTAACATCCTAGCCAAAAAAATGTCTATGGAGGTATAAGACAGGAGGAAGGGAAAGCAATGAAAACCAGATTATAACTCAGAGAGCAAATTACTTAAGCGGCTTCACTATAGCCCACACTGATTCTGAAGCGGCAAGCACTGAAAGCAGATAAGTACCCAAGATAAAGTAATAACACATTTAGTGAGAGGATGTTGAAGAACATGAGTTTGATTTAAATCAGGGCATCAGCCATGCTGAATCAATTTGTCTCTCCTATTCGTTAGCAAACAGTTGTGCACAGCTGAATGCATTCGAAGATAAATAATAAATGAAAAGAAAACAATGAAAGGGGACACAGTATAAATCACAGAATGGGGAGAGAGAAGGAGGAAAGAAATGTAAATAAGCAAAAAAGCAAGTAAGCAGAGACAAGGTAAATATTACACCTGGAAAAAGAGAAAGAATTGAGAAAAATGGTTCTCAAACATTTAAGTTATAATTTTGCTAACAAACAATGTTCAAAAGGAAAGAGAGGAAGGCACAAAAGAAGAGAAAGAAGGCGGGAGGGAGGGCAAGAATTTCAATAGGAAGGAAAAGAGCTGGTAGAGCTCAAGAAAGAAATGGAAATGGAAATAATCACCAAAGTGGAACAGCAACACTGAATAAAAAATAAAGACACGAATCGACATAAAGAAATGGAAAATAAAAAACTGTGAAAAGAATTAAAGGTGAATGTAATAAGTATGGATTACAAAGAAGAACCCATGTCTGGAAAAACAAAGAAAAAAATACACGTTCTAGAAGTAATAGATGTAATACAAGAAAACTTTACTGAAATAAATATCTGAATGTGCAACTTAAAGAGACAATTGTTATGAATTAAACAAGAATGGAAGATTATAATACCAAACATATTGAAGAAATTTCTAAATTTCAAGGTTAAATAACTTTGTGAACAGCCATTAAAAAAAAAATCACCTGTAAGCAGGGAAAAAATCATAATTCTACCAAATTCAGAGTCAGAAGACAGTAAGGCAATGTCCACAAAGATCTAAGTAAAATACTGACCAAAGGATTTTAGAACCAAGCAAGTTGTCCTTCAGACACAAATTTAACAAATTAATATACTCAGAAGCTCATGGAATATTACACCTATGAACCTTATTGGAAAAATTTTTCCATGGTGAAATCTAGACAACAAAGTGATATATCAAAATAAAAATCTGGTGTAAGGAGATTCCATGGAGAAAAAATTTGTTGATGAGCACTAAAGCATATTAAATACAAAATTAAAACTAAGCAACTGTGGACTTACAGAACAGAATGAAAATTTTACAAATCTTGATAAATGGAAAAGTAATATTACTAACAAAGTTTTGAAGGTGGGAAAGAGAATGGTAAGGGAAGAAGTACCTAATTATTTAATCAGCTGTGGAAGGAATAAATAAATCGTGTCGAAAGCTGAAAATCTAATTTAAAATATTTTTCTCCTACCCTCTTAATATTTTTTATCTTTGGAGGTATCTCTTTCAAATTATGTGATATATGCATCCCACACACATATAGATACACAAACAAACATTTCCTTATACATCTTAGAATCAAATTGTCAAATTCTGAAAAAAAAAAAAAAAGGAAGAAAAGAATTGCCTACTAGGGTTTTGACTAGGACAGCTTTAAATCTATACACGAATTGTGGCGAACTCACATATTAACCGTATTCATTGGTATAGCACGGTTCTTCATTTGTTGGTCTAATTCAATATCAGAAAAGTCATTTTTAACTTCTTTGTATTCTATCTCTCACTCTTGCACAGAATAGGTGCTCAAGAATTATTTATTGATGTAATCCATGCCCCCCAAACCAAAATATTTATTCAGTACACAATATCTAGGGGTAGAGATGAAGATAAGAACAAGATAGGCGAAAGCTACAGGTAAATGAATTGTTTCAACATCAATTTAAAGTTAAAGGTCATCTTCTTTGGCATAAAATTTGATAGATCATTTCATTTGACTTAGCAAAGCTCCCCACAGGGAACCCCATAACTTGTCTCCACTACACTGACACTTATCATTGATTAAATATTTGTTGAATGAAGGACCGTCACACTCTAGAACATCTTCCCCATATTATTGTGTCATGGAAACCTGATTTGTTGTCAATGGAGAAACAGATCTGCTGCAAAAATTTGTTCAAACTCTACATGAAATGCAATACTGCAAATGCTCAGGAAAATTTCATGAAGATGTTAATCAAATAACATATAACATTTTAACATAGACACAACTGACTATGAAGACCTGAAAAGTTCATGAAACTTTGATCAACAGCAAAGTAACAATTATATAACTAAACTGGGTCTTCAAAGACAACGGATTGGGAAAGGAAGAGGAGGAAGATTCAGGCTATTTGCGTTGTAATGGAAAGAAGTGAATGAATGAATAAAAGCATAAGTAGTTATAAAATAAATGTACTTGGAGAACCACTGGTTGAGTTTACAGAACTATTGGGAAAATTCATATATATAGATACATATAGATGATGATAAAGTTATCAAGATTAACAGGACATTGTCCTGCTTTTCCTGGACATTCCATCCATAATGCCCTTATAGCCAGCTTGTATGCTTTTCTGAAATGATTAACTAATACGAAGAAAATAGTCCTTTATGTTAGGATAGCATATCTCTCTGTAAACATAAGGGGAATGAACCCTGGTTTCACATATATGGAACTCAAACTTATTGAGTTAATTGTCCCAGACTAAATTATTAATAACAGTATGACAATATAATTGCTGTTGAAGTCATTGTTTATTATAGAGAAAATAAGCAAGCAACATTGGCATTTCAAACATAATGAGTATCTCACTCACTCGCGACAGGCAAGAGGGTTCAACAGATCCGCTGGACTGATCTGGTGTGAAATAATTGCATTGATGACTTTCTTCAGGTTGTCATCACCAAATATTGCCTGGCAATTATTTTGAACAGCTGGCTGCTGTTATTGTGCATCTATTTATAAAGCTGTCCTCTTCAACAAAGCTGGGGTCTTGTAAGCATCTGTCTACAGCCAGTTTTTGTCTCTCATGGAAAGATGATTTTTTGCAGACCTTAGTTCTTGTCATGCCGCCCACCCCACCCCCCTATATTTAACATCCTTTTTTGGATCTTCTTTATTTATACATTGTTTCTATTAACTGATCTGTCCCAACCAAACAAAACGAAAACAACCCTGAATTAATTAAGCCATGACTGGCTTCTGTCATATCATAAAACAAATAAGATTATGTCTTGTCCCCGTGCCTACAAAGTCTACTTCCAAATGCATGTGGGATGACAGCAATAGTTCTTCAACTTCTAATTTCCTCTTGTAGAACTTCATGATTTTATGTTCTGCTTTATAGGTGCAATTAAAATAAACTGATACAGTGGGAATCTTGAAAAACTGCTTCAGTTTAAAGAATAATATTTCTGGAAGAACTGCCATAGACTATTTCAGCTTTAAAATATACTATTTAGATTTGTATCCTAAGAAAACTTAAGCAAATATTAGGAGGAGATGACAGTTTAGGGGTGGCATATTTTCTCAGAGGACACTCCAGCATCTGTTCAAGGTTTGGTCACTTGCAGATACTATTTGAAAGATGAAGCTAAAGAAAGAAATACATACAAAAACTTCTAGAAATATATAAAAATGGGGAATACTCTAACTCAGCATTATCTAACAGAACTTTCTGCAATGATGTAAATGATCTGTATCTTTACTATCCAATTCAGGAGCCTTTAGCCACATGTGGCTATTAAATACTTAAAGTATGGCTAGCACAACTGAGGAACTGAATTTAATTTTAATAAATTCAAATTTTAAAAGCCGTATGTGGCTAAAGGTTAGCATATTTTCAATTTTAAGTAATAAGTTCCAATCTCATTAAAGCATCTTTTTATTTGTGAGGCTGGTAAATAGAACAAATATACACATATGTATATTTACATGTGCATATGAAAACACTTTTGGAACTGCGTGTTTTTTTCTTTTAATATTTTTATTGAGAAATCTCCACATATATACAGTCCATACATGGTATACAATCAGTGGCTCACAATATCATCACATGGTTGTCTTTTCATCATCATGATCATTTTTAGAATATTTGCATCACTCCAGAAATAAAAAGAAAAGAGAAAAAACTCATGAAAAAACCCATACCCCTTATACCTCCCTCTCTTTGACCGCCATATTTCAATCTGCCCAATTTTTTACCCTTTATCTGTGCACCCCCATTATTTATTTAATTTTTTAACCTTATTTTTTTTCTCATCTGTCCATACCTTGGATAAAAGGAGCATCAGACACCAGATTTTCACAATCACACAGTCACTTTGTAAAAGTTATATCATTATACAATCATCTTCAAGAGTCAAGGCTACTGAAGACAGCTCAACAATTTCAGGTACTTCTCTCTCTAGCCACTCCAATACACCATAAACTTAAAAGGGATATCTATATAATGCATAAGAATAACCTCCAGGATAACCTCTCAACTTTGTTTGAAAATTTCTCAGCCACTGAAACTTTATTTTAATCAATTTCTCTCTTTCCCCTTTTGGTCAAGAAGGCTTTCTCAATTCCATGATGCTGGGTCCCGGCTCATCCCCAGAGTTATATCCCTGGGAGTCATGTCCCACATTGGGGGTGGGAAGGGCATGTGTTCACCTGCCAAGTTGGCTTAGAGAGGCCACATACGAGCAACAAAAGAGGATCTTAAGGGGTGACTATGAAGCATAATTATAAATAGGCTTAGCTTCTCCTTTTTTAGGAGTAAGTTTTGTAAGGGTGAACCCCAATTCGAGGGCTCAGCCTATTGATTTGGTTGTCCCTACTGCTTGCAAGAATATCAGATATTCCTCAAATGGGGAAGCTAAATATCTCCCCTTTTCTCCACAGCCCCCCAAGGGGAATTTTTAAATTCACTCTTCAAATTGCTCTGGGATTTATCAGTGCATCATACTAACCTGGACAAACCAACAAAATTTCATGTCCCATTTGAGATTCCATGTACTTATTTATGGTCTTCAACTAAACTGACCATACAAGTTAAACTAGGAAATGCACTACCCAAAATATAAATTTTGCCCCAAATAAACATCTCTCCCTTTGGTCTTAACAGAAGTTGAAGTTTTAAAATATGTACCATATCATCCTTTACCCTTTCTTCTGATTTACCTTACTGCTATCCAGATCCTGCTTCATTCATATCTCTAGTCAAAGTCTGATCACTTTTTCAACTTTTTAACAGTACCTGTATAGGGTTATGCTGGCTTTCGTAGCATCAGAGCTTTCATGAGTCACAGGTGTCACATAAAAACCCAAAGTTTCTGGGAACAACCAGGTTATATACAAACAGCTCAGTATCTCAGAATTTAGAAATAACAGTTACAGCTACTGAATAAAAGGGACTGCTGTAAGAGCTTACAATCTTGGACCCTTTACAATAGATTCCAACCTGATAACCCATGCTCTTGACTTCAATTACCGAGTTTGTATATTATAGTTAGTCCATGAGGCATGATAGGAGGTGCTTGTTTTTGTCACCTAATATACTATGTTCCTGGCATATTTATTCTATCCTATCATTTCACTGATATTTTTCTGAATGTCATGAATGTTATAGAAATATGAAAATAGACTGAAACTAAGAAATAAAGTTCATCCAACTCCATCTTATATATGAGTAAAATGGCTTCCAGATAGTTTTGAAATTACTGTCCTAAGGTCACCTGGTCTTGTCAGAAGCAAGGTTAAAACCAACATCTTTAAACTTCTCTCCATCATTCTTTCCTTCCCAGGGCTTGGTTGTCCAATGGCTACAGTTTACAATCAAAGACTTTGTTTTAGTGTTAGAGCTATTTTATCTTTAATTACATATATCACTACCAATAATAATAATGATAATATAATTCTACTTAGTGAACATTTAAAATGGGCCAGACACTATTGTCCTAAGCAGTTTGCATATATTATCTCATTAAACCCTCATGACAAGTCTTTGAAGTTATATTTAATTATCATTACGATTTTATACATGAAAAAACTGAGATACAGGGAGGCTAAGTGATTTGCTCAACAGCACAAACCTAGGAAATGGCAGAATGGGTATCTGTAACTAACTGGGGGCGATATGTAGATAATTAGTATTACTTATACTAATTCCTCAGCTGTGCAGACATGGTCCCCTGCAATCTGGTTTCACTCTTCCCTACCCAGTTCTGTCATTTGCTGCTAAACAACACTTGCAAAGACAATGAACAGACAGGCCAGCACCTCACTGCTCACAAGCTGTCTTCTGTGCGTTACCAGCTTTGCTCTCTTGTGCGTCACCCTTGCCATTCACCCAGTCAGCTCCTGTGTGGCTTCAGTGCTGGCTCTTTACTTAAGTTACTCTTGTCATGTTAATAAACTCAATGAATACTTTCCATTCACCCTTCACTAGCTGTCTCAGAAGCACTTAATGGTGTTGATCCCTCTCTTCTACCTGGAATCATTGACTCTTGTTTTATGATGACATAAGCTTCGAGTTCTCTGCAGATAACTTTGGCTTCTCCTTGGAAGCATTTTTCACTAGGTTTGCCTGCTCTATCCAACTATTACATATTGCTATTTTTAGGTCCCATTATTACTCGTTCTATACCCTTTAGGTGATCTCATCCATTCCCAATATTTTAGCTACCAACTTTACACTCCTGATTCCCAAATTTAAGCCTCAAGCCAAGTCTTCTCTAGTGTTGTGGATATGACCCTTTATCTGATTTTCTCATTTGGTTGCTTCCCAAGCATCTCAAACATAACAGATTGAAAATAATTTTGTGGGGTTCCACTCAATCAAAATTTCCTTTAGTCTTTCCCATCACAATATATAGTGCATCCTAAAAGGATTCCCAGCCTAAAAGATCTGATTAGTCATCTTTCTCTCCCCCATTCATCTCAGGTTGTGCCAATTATAACAACATATGCCCCATATTCATTTCCTAAGGTACATACATCATTTCAAATGAGCACAGCATATAATAGGTACTCATCAGTGCTCAAAAGTTGTTATATGAATGAATGAATGCTACTTGGTCCCTATAAAATCCAATTTGTTGAAAAACATAGTGGAAATGGCCCTAAATGATATATGTTTTATTTGTTTTTCCAGAGTCTGAAGTCTTGATAGTTTAGATATTTCTGCAGACTGAATCTATAAATTATATTCTTAAGTCAGGCCATCAGACAACTCAGCCTTAAAATACATTGTGTTTACTACCACATATAAATGTCTTTACTGAATTGTACTTAAATGATGTTTCCAGCTTAAATGGTACAAACTTCCAAGATTATTTATTGATATTTAATTACATTTAGCATGTAATTTCTGATTTGAAGGGAAACTCTCTTCCCTTGGAAGTTTGCTGATCTTGTTAATTTATAATTCCACTTTGAATAAACATTGAAATATAAAATATTGTGAAAACACAATTTAGGTCACATAAGTTGATCTTAAAGCATTCTAAATCCTATGCTAAGATTCTATGAGAGCCATATATCCAAGCTACAAAAGTATGATCTCCTAGTTCTACATATTTAAAGCCGATAGAGGCAGGGTTATGTCAGAAGATTCATGAAACTATGCATAGATTTGATATCTTCTGGATTAAATGTGTTCACAAGTATTTTAAAATGCTATTTTAAAAAACACTGTTTTAATATTAAATGTAGCACATAAAGATTATACAGTAGAAAGCAAAATTCATATTAATTTTAAAGATAAAACACAGATATTCCAAAGCAGTTTTGTGTCTAGAGAAAGCAGCTCTAAGATATCCTTTAGGGACCCCTGGAACACACATTCTCCTTCTCTGAAAATGGGAATTCTTTGGTGGAATGTTTGAGATGCTTTTAACTGGTTTTGAAAAAGGACTTATCTCATCACTAAAAAAAAAAGGTCTATCTAAGGTTATAGAACTTAAGAAAATCCTTAGAAGGAGGAAGAGCCCAGAGTTCTTTGAAGAAGTAGGTATGAGAAAAGTCCTAAGTGAGGGCAGAGGAAACCATGATCAGTCCCAAGAGCCTCTTCTAAGAGCTCAGAGCGATGAACCTGAATGCAGAATAGAACTCATTATGGAAGAATTCATCCTCTTCCAGTTTGAATCCCCACTCCCCAACCCTGCCCAGATTTGGAATGCTCCAGGCCAGCGCCCAGAGCATGAAGTCTTCACTGGATACAATGGATACAGTGTGAAATGGGGCTGCAGGAGCAAGTTGAGTGGGAAACCCCCACCAGGTAGTTGATGGCACACCTGAGGGGGAGCCTCAAGAAGATTGCCTTCAGCTCTCTGCCCCTTTAGGGATTGCCTCAGCTATGTGCCCTTTCTGAGGCAGCCTGCATCTGGAGACTGGGCGAGCCAGAGCAAAGAGCCCTACAATCTGGCCCAACAAGGAACAATTCTGATGAACAACATTCCCTCTAGAACTCCATGCTGAGTTGCAGAGGCTTTGTTTGGCGTGTACACTGTTCAGTTTCTTCTTCTGCCAAATCCTGTTTCCTCCACTTCCTTACATAGGTATTGATCCTAATAAACTCTTTCTCAGCTCATGCTTCTGAAGAACCCACCTGAGACAGTGCCACATCCTGGAAGGGCTGCAGGTAGTGACTGGAATTGGAGCACAGAGCTAAGATCAGGAAGCAAGAAGGCAATGAAGGAAACGGAACTGGGAACAAAGGAAGGGAAAAGGGTGCATAGAAAAGGGAATGCCCAGCAAGTTACTTTGAATTTTATCTAAATTTTGAGGCTAGCTTTTGTGGATTAGCAAACATATAATGGATGGGGGCCATGTTTATGTGACCAGGGATGGATACAATTCCATCCTATTTCCTTTAGTGCTTCCTCCCTAACCAGGATAAGGCCAGGGATTACAAGTTTTTACCCCATATCCATGATATGAGAGAAAGATTTCCATGGCTAATATTCAGTCCCACACTACCAATTTTACCTGCTACTGAAGTTAACTTTCACATGAATGGGAATCCAATATTGCCCCTAACATATATCTTCAACCTACATCTCACATTGTCAAGGTGGATTCAGCCCTGGGAAGTGAAGTGTAGGGCTTTGGTGAGCCAAGCATGGCAGACAGCAACAGAAGACAAGGTGGGTGCATGGATAGACACAGTTGAAGGGTTGATGAGTCCTCCGACCTTAAATGACCCTAAGTAGCAGTCATGCAGTATTTTGAGCAGGAGCAGATGGTCCGTATAGATAGAAGTAGAAACAGATGGTATCTCACTGTCAGATTTTCTCTCCTGAGACCTGGTGTCTGTCATTGTATGCTTTATACTACTTTTTCTCCATGCCAAAGGGAGTCTTTAAGAACCCCTTGAATAACCAGTGGCTCTCCCAGGATCTTGCTGCCCTTCTGCTAGGGTGGAATGTGGCTGCTTGGCCAAGAAATGTGAGTAAAAGCCATAGTTACAATGCAAGGTGCATTCCAATGAAAGGCGTATAGTAAGCAAAAAGCAAATTCCCATCTGGTATGTTAGATAAGCCCATGCTGTCATCTGTAGGATGTGCAGCAGTGACATGATCACAGGGAAATTACTGAGCATGCAGAATGTGGGGCTACACTCCCCAAAATTTCACCACGAAGGGCAATTTACTTAACCTCTCTGTGTCTGTTTCCTGATTTGAAAAGTGAAGGTAACATGATGGCACCTACCCCTTAAAGTTTTGCATAGATAGAATGAGTTAATACATGCAAAATATGTACTAGAAGATAAGTCCTCAGTAAATATTAACTATTATTATTATTGATTCATTCCATTTGGCTATTAGTTTGAGAGTAGAGTAATATATAAGCAAATCTAAAGGAAGATGGACTAATACTGCTTTCTATGATTGGGCCATGACCCAGGGATGTTCTCAGAGATGCTGTAGCTGGTTGTTGTGAATTTTGAAAGCATCTTTAGTCAATGGAGGGTGGAGGTTACTGATAGAATGTAGGCAAGTATAAAGCATGAGCTGTGAGTACAGCCATCCACCCTAATGTGTTCTGGACATAGTATAAGTTGGTGATAAGCTATTGTGATAGAGTCCCAGGAGCATTTGTGGCTTGGGAATTGAGGCTCTTCAAGCCTCCTGGATATACCTTGGCTTAAACATGTGTCGAAGTGCCCACACATTATCATGCTAATCATCAGAAGTCAGGAGGCAGCACTGAGTTTTGGTTTGCCCCATGGGGATGAATAGCTTGCCATTTTGGCCAAGGTTGCTCTCTCTCTCTTCTCCATCTCTACCTTTGCTTTCCCCTCTCACATTCTGCAGCTCCCAGGCTTTGCCCTGAATGCCCAAATCAGATAACAGGCACTGCAATTAATACTAGATTATGAAATAATTATCAGGGAGAGAAATTTCTTGCAAAAAGTAGCTGCTTTCATCCCACGATGTTCTGGCATATGTATCAGAATGTTTGCTAATTGGTTTTGACTAGTCAGTTCATTCATTCATGCATTCATTCATTCATCTCCTAGGATACAATAAAAATTTTATATATGTTAAAGTCAGAACAAAAAGAAAAAAGTGGCATACCAGTACACTGAAGCCAAGGACTAGTCTCAATTTTAGAAAATGTATACTGTAAGGCCAAGAAAATTGGGTGAGCAAAAAAAATTCCGCCAAAAGGTAACCAAAACAGGGCTATTCAACTTTGACTGCATGCTATGATTACCACGTGCCCATTTTTTTTTAATTAAATTATACTACCTACACTCCACCCTCAGTGATTCTGATTTAATCAACTGGGTTGGGACCTAGGCATTGTAGGTTCTAAAAGTTTGCCAGGTAAGGCCCAGTGTCCATACAGAAACAATTATTTGATCATGAAAATCACCCAGAGATTCTGATTTAGTGCATTATAAATCTAATTGCCAAGCAATCCAGGTGATTCTAATGATTAAGAAATTTTGGGAAAACATTGGTTTTCAAGATTTACATTTTTCTATGAATGTAAAACATTAGTTCTCAGGAGATGTTTAGCTTTCCTTGGCACTGAGGCATGAGATAAATTTTTCAGGGGGGCCTCAGAAGGGAGATTCATGAACAATATACTCAAAAATATCCCTTCAAAACAACAGTAAATGTCAAGCAACTGCTTCTGATTTATCTCAGTCTAGGCAGAGACCATAACACCAAAACACAATGTCTTTTTTTTTTAATGTATTCTTAAGTATACAGAACCACAGC
This sequence comes from Tamandua tetradactyla, assembly GCF_023851605.1. NCBI lineage: Eukaryota > Metazoa > Chordata > Mammalia > Pilosa > Myrmecophagidae > Tamandua > Tamandua tetradactyla. The sequence goes on from NC_135332.1 coordinate 135,088,727, forward strand.
AATGTGGCCTAAATTCACAGCTTTTTTATTTCAAGAAAGTATATATTGTTAAATAATTGTTTTTCTGATTATAAAAGTAGTACATGCTTAGAAATGCTGAGAAACATTTTAAAGAAAATTGAAATAACCTGTATATCAGTTAGGAACTTTTTTGTTTGCAAGTAATAGAAACTGACTCTGTTTTAAGCAAAAAGGAAAAATATTGGAATATTATCAAGAAATCACAGAATCTAAGAGATCAGTAGCACTGGTGTGTGGGGCTTGAGAGTCTGAATTCTTATAGATTCCCAAGTAATTCTGATGCTGCTGGTCTTGAGATTTTGAGTAGCAAGGCATGACATAGAGTCCAGCACTTTAACTCATGGAATGACTCCTACCAGCCCCTTTGACATTGAGTCTCTTGTTCTATGTTTAAATTCCCAGAGGACAGCATTCCACTGTGGAGGTTCAACACATGGTTACCAGGGAACAAGAAGACAGAAAATCAAATAAAAATCCTCTCTATTTGTTGAAGGCGAAAGAAGGAAGACAGGAGGGATACAACTCAAGTAAGATTGAATAATAGGCTAGTCCAAAAAATAACTTTAACAACAAAAAAAAACACTACAACATGCAACCCCAGAATCTGGAGATAACCACTGTCACCATTGCCACATTCAGGGTCATTTCATAAACATTAGTTGTTTAAATCCCCTCCCTTCAGTTTTTTAAACATACCCCCCCCTTCATTTTGATGAAAAAAGAGCATCAGATAGTTTCAAATTATGTTCTCACAAAATCCTGGAACAAAGGTTGTCAAATATCAGCGGATTCATATGCCACATTAATCAATAAAGCAGGAGGTAGGATCAACAACCTTTAATTAAGATTCAGGATCTCAATCAGTATTTGGGCACCAAAAAAATGCCAAGCCGAGGTACATCAAGACAATACCTGAAGAAAGAGCAAGGTCTCCTTTAGGGAACAGTTCTTGATTTGCTCCAAAACATGAAAAGAAATGGGCCCTTAAGGAACAACATGGATGAAATGCAGTTCAGAATTGTCTGACATAAGCCAGTTAAACGTGGGAGGATGTCTGCCAAAAATGATGATTTGGGTCTTGGAATAGTTTAGCTTAAGTCATTCATTCTGATAGTAATCAGATAATAGAACCAGTTATCTTTTGAGGTAACTCCTGGTTCTTGACAACTCTGTTACTTGTCCAGACTTTTTCTTTTTAAAGTTTTTTGGAAGGCATGCATTCAGCCTATCCAAAAGTAGTTTCAAGTCATTAAGACGTAAGTAAAAAATAATGTAAAATAATTCCCTTTACATTCAATTTGTCTTAAAGAGTTTTATTCCCACACCATATGATCCATCCAAAGTATACAATCAATAGCTCTTGGTATAATCACATAGTTATGCCTTCACCACCGTTGTTAATATAAAAACATTCTCATTTCTTCTGAGAAACAATTCCTATACCCTGTATATCTCCCTATCATTGACATTTAACTTTGGGATAGTGCCTTTGTTACAATTACTGAAAGAATATTGTCACTGTTAACTATGGACCTTAGTTTCATTAATTATGTTTTTGCTATATACCACCCTATAGTTAACACCTTCTAATAGTGACTTACATTTATTCTGGTTCATGTGAAAGTTTTCTTATATTTGTATATTTAACCCCTGTAAGTTTCCCTAAGTTATGCAATCCCAGTTTGATCCTTTACCTTTCCTTTCAGTGATATTCATGACCCTTACCTTCCTCTTTCAACCATACTCACACTCCACCTCGTCAATTACACATCGAGATTTGTGCTGCCATCACATAGTATTGTGCTCTCCATTTCTGAACATTTACAATCAACCTTACTAAACATTCTGTACTCCTTTAGCCTCAATTGCCCAATCTCTACCTTCTTTCTATCTCCTGATAGCCTATGCTCTCGCATTTAACTCTCAGAATTGGCTCGTTATGGTTAGTTCATATTAGTGAGATCATACAGTATTTGTTCTTCTGTTTCTGGCTTATTTTGCTCAACATAATGTCTTCAGGGTTCATCCATGTTGTTGCATGTATCATGACTTCATTCCTTCTAACAGCTGCATAATATTCTATAGTATGTATATAGCACAGGTTATCTATTCATCAGCTGATGGACACTTGGGCTCTTTCCATCTATTGGCAGTCATGAATAATACTGCTATAAACACCAGTGTTTATTTGTAATGGGATTGTCTATTTGTAATGGGATTGCCAGATCATATGGCAGTTGTATACTTAGCTTCCTGAGGAACTGCTAAACTGCCTTCTAGAGTAGCTGCACCATTCTACATTCCCACTGTGAAGCCCAGAAAAATTGCTCATTATAAACAGCCTGCTAAGATGGCCACCGTAAGTGCATATGGGCCTGAAGTTCCAGGGGCGCATGATACAGCATAGCTTATGTAACCATGATTTAGAACCTGTTATGTAACCAATGATGTAACATACATGTATCCAATCATATATCCCATGAATGATGTCACCTGTTGGTAAAATGTCACTCTTGTGTAGTTTAATATATAAGGGACCACTGCTCTGTAAAAATCAGAGTGGAGGGAACCAATAAAAGATGACCACTCTGTCAGCAGCTCCTTGTGACTTCTTTCAATTCACTACCAATTCACTTCTTTCAATTCACTACTGATTCACTCTGCTCTTGGAGCTGAGACCTGACATTTGGTGTAGTTAGCAGATTTGGTGAGTGGTCTGCCCCAGAGGAAGCCAGACCAGACAGGATGTGACCCTCCACAAGCTTGTGGCATCCTGTAGCAGCTGTTTTCCTGCAGTGGTCTGCTCCAGAAGGCTTGCGATCATGTGAATCCCACATGACAGGGGAATGCCAAGGCTTTAAAGGACTTTAAACCTGACATCCAGTTTCCCCAGAGCCATATAGCAGGGAAATTGTCTTGGATTTTTTTAACCATGGTGAAGAACAGCCTAAGGAAGTTTTAGCAGTGCAAGTACACGCCCAGATGCTGCAGTAATTGCAACAAGAACTGGAAACCCAGGTCCCAGCCCTGGAAGAGAAGCAGCAAAGTGGGGGCCTCCTGAAACGGAAGGAGTCGGAAATGAGTTGGCGCTGCCGCAGGCAAGTACTGATCCCTTATTTCATGCCCACCCCATAGTAAAACAACAGGTCAAGCACAACCAGTCCTTTGCTCCAGGGGGTCTGCTGACAGATGACATATATGGCATATACTCCAGAGGGACTCTGAGATCTTGTGAAACAGCTACTGCAAAACCTGGCGAGACACTCCCAGCGTGGCTGTTATGCCTGTGGGACAATGGGGCTGATGACCTGGAACTTTCAGAAAGTGAAACCACACAGTTAGGGGATGTGAAGGTGTGCAAACAGGAGAAGGGAGTGCGCCCAGTAAAGCAAGGTGTGGAGTTGCCATCTGAATAAAAGCTGCCCCACGAGCAGTAAGGGGCTAGCAAAGCTGGCAGCCCCACCAAGGTATCTCGGTTGCAAATGTGGATGAATTTAATAGCTTCAAGGGTGAATCCAGAGGAAATTGATCATCAGCCTAATGAAATATTACTGGCTTTGTGGAAAAAGTTGCCCCAGGAGCAACGATTCACTAAGCTAAAGGGGAAAGGGCAGGCTGAGCCCCCACCCCTTGTGGTTACGTGACATTTTATACTCAAGCAGCAGGGATGACGTGGACTTGCTTAACTGATGCACTGGCCAAGCCCAGGGGGCAGGTGATCGGGGGGCCAAAGGCCACATATAGAGCTCAATAAACTGGTCCCCCCACCCCGCAATGTACAGCATGTCTTGGCCCTAGTGGACATGGGGGCAGAATGCACATTGTTGTATGGGAACCCAGACCGGTTTGATGGCCCTCAGACTCATATTGACGGATATGAGTGGTGTACGGTCTATGTGAGACAAGCCATGGTAGTGCTTGGCACTGGTTACTTGCCACCCCAAGCCTACACAGTATATATCTCTGCTATTCCTGAATGTATATTAGGCATGGACATTTTGCAAGGGGAACCTTGCAAAATTTTAAGAACCACTCAAGGAGAATTTTGGTTACTGGTGCGAGTAATAAAACCTGTGCTTAGAAATCATCGTCACAATTCCCTGGTGTACCTGTCTGGGCCCCAAAGCATTGTTAAGGTGAGACAATATTGGTTTCATGGAGGACATGAGGAAATTGGGCAAATGATCCTACAATTGGAAAAGGATGGGATCGTAAAGACAACCCATAGTCCTTACAACTCCCCAGTTTGGCCTGTCCGAAAGTCGGACAGCACATGGAGAACGACTGTTGATTACCTGTTGATTACCATGTGTTCAATAAAGTCTCTCCTCCCATGCATGCTGCAGTATCATTGATGACTGATATAATAGATCAACTGACTCTTTTCTTAGGACAGAATCACTTTGTGATGGACTTGGCAAATGTGGTTTTCTCCATTGACCTGGCCCCAGAGAGCCAGGATCCACTTTGCATTCACATGGAAAGAGCAGCAATAGACCTTTGCGGTGCTGCCACAATGCTATATATACATAGTCCAACTGTTTGCCATGGGTTATTGACACAAGACTTGGCCACTTGGCAACATAAGTCCACAGTTTTTATAAATGATATTATGCTAACTTCTGATTCAATTACAGTCTAGAGGAAGCCGCAGACATCCTGTGCCATGCACTACATGGGCAATCAATGAGGCCAAGGTCCAAGGGCCTGGATTGTCTGTCAAGTTCTCGAGAGCTGTCTAGTCAGGTAAGACCAAAGTGATCCCATGATAAATAAGGTCCAAGCATATTCGAGACCGACCACAGTAAAACAGCTACAAGCTTTTGTAGGCCTTTTGGGGTTCTGGACAGTGTTTGCCCTCCATTTGGCCCAAATTTTATGCCTTCTATATGCCCTGGTTAAAAAAGGTACCCCCCTGGGACTGGGTGGATGGCCAAGAACATGCTTTTGCAGTAGCAAAAAAGGAAGTAACACAGGCCCAAGTGCTACAGGTGGTGGATAAGGCAGTTCCTTTCCACCTGGACATGACAGTTCATGAAGCAGGCTTTGGTTGTGGACTCTGGTAGTACCACGGCAGACACAAGGTCCCCATAGGATTTTGGTCCCAGTTATAGAAGGGAGAAGAGATGAGATACTCTCCCATTGAGGATAAATACCTGCTGTCTATGCTGCACTGCAAGAGAGTCCATTATGGGCCTGTAACGGAAGACCAGCAAAAATTGCAAGTAATTAATTACCTCCCCCCACCATTGGATGGCAGTGAATTTACGGTCCAGGACTGGGCCAAAGGTCTGGATATACCCTGGACATACATGTCCCATATAGATGACACACTGCAGGAATTATTGAAAGGTACAATGGCCTTGTGAAAGAGGAACTTTGGGTTTTAGCTCCAGGAGAGTCGACGTTGAAGGGATGGGCCACCCAACTAGCTACTGCTATTCACTTGCCGAACAAACAGCCTAGATGTACTGATATTCTCCTTTGGGTTTATTAATTAAAAGGACATTAAAACGTCCTTTGCACGTTCAAACAAAAGGCAATGACATGTTGCACAAAGCCCGTGTGTGGGAAGAAGGATTATTATTACCTGCCCCCCATGTTTTACAACCACAAACATGAACCTTGGATGAATGAACAGGGCCATGGAAAATACTAAGAGAAGCCCCTTTCTGGGTGGCATGTCTTTTGTCCTGGGAAGACTGTGTCACCCAAGGTTTGCAGGTGCAAACTTGGATACTGCGGTGGCCAGCTCTTATATGTCTGTTCTTACCTGATGACAGGAAAGGCTCTCTGTTATGAGCAATGTATGGACAACATTTTTGGCCCGCACCTATTATACCTGTGAAACTTCATCCTGACCACACCAGTATAGCGTGAGGGAAGCTAGTTTGGTATTTTCGCCTGGGGTAGAAACCCCTGACCACCACTATTCTCTCACAAGATGAGCAAATGGCTTGCATTCTCACTGAAGGAAGGGATTTGCTTCTAATAGTTTCTAAAGGTTTATTATGTTATTGACCAGGCTAATTGTGGCTAACAGCCTGGCAGCAGGGGCACATCCTACTCTAAGGTCCACAACGTCTCTCGTTGCTGGGTATGTACTGAGCTTCCAGCAGATGCAGCTGAAGGGCTCATATGGAAGATAGTACCAGCCACTGGACAAAACTGGACATGGCTAGAATGAGATAATCACAGTTCTCCAGCTTGGGAAAAAGTACAGCAAGTAGTTGACGCTTTGCTCATCTGCTACACGGACACCCCTCCCCCCCCTTTTTGGGGTTGCCATCAAAAATGGTTGGGGATGGCTTATGTATGAAACTACCCAAATGAGAAGAGTTGTTTTGCAAAACAGAGTGGCTTTAGATCTCTTGACAACTTCTCAAGGGAGAACTTGGCAATGTTACATGTAAAATGTGTGTATGTTTCTAACAATCAAGATCCAGTTTAAGGTGCCTTGCATGAAATGGATGAGGAAGTACAAGTCATTCACTCCCTCTCACAGGATCCTTTACAGTCCTGGTGGAACTCCATGAAAGACACTTGGTGTTGGGTAATAGTACCCTTAGCAAGCCTGTCTGGATTTCTAGTAATATTTTATTGTTCACTTTATTGTTGTTGTGGCCAGTGCGCCCAAGAAGCAGCCCTGTGAGATAAGGCATTGCCTAGAACACAGGGTGAAGTGTGGGGCCCAGAAAAATTGCTCATTATGAACAGCCTGCTAAGATGGCAACCATAAGTGCATCCAGGACTGATTTATCATGTAATCATGTAATCATGTAATCATGATTTAGCACCTGTTATGTAACCAATGGTATAACATACATGTATCCAATCATATATCCCATGAATGATGTCACCTGTTGGTAAAATGCCACCCTTGCATAGTTTAATATATAAGGAACTACTGTAAGCATCAGAGCAGAGGGAACCAATGAAAGATGACCACTCGGCCAGCAGCAGCTTGTGCCTTCTTTCAATTCACTATGGGATGGCTCCTTGAGCTGGGATCTAATACCCACCAACAGATAATAAGTGTACCTACTTCTCCACATCCTCACCAGCACTTATAGTTTCTATTCTTTTGATAATGAACACATTATCACCACCTAGTAGGTGTGAAATGGTATTTAATTGTGGTTTTGATTTGCATTTCCCTAATAGCTAGTAAAATTGAGTATCTTTTCATATGCTTTTTAGCCACTTGTATTTCATCTTTGGAAAAGTATCTTACTATGTTTTTTGTTCATTTTTTAATTTAGCTTTTGTCGTTTTGTTATTAAGTTGTAGGATTTCTTTATATATTCTGGATTTTAAACCCTTATCACTTATATTGTTTCCAAATATTTTCTCTCATTGAGTAGGCTGCCTTTGTACTTTCTTGACAAAGTCCTTCAAAGCACAAAAGTATTCGATTTTGAGGCGATGCCATTTAACTTCATCTTCTTTCATTACTTGTGCATTGGGTGTACGCACTCATTTGATTGTGTTAGGTGATATGTGAAGAGGCTAACCTCATCAAGCCTACCTTCTTCCAAGGATCTATAACACAGGTTCTAAGCATTAAGAGTGAGGTCATTTATATTAAGCTCAAACAACTAACTTAAAATCATTCCTTATTAATGTTATTATTTCTCATTAATTTCTTGATAAAATAACTTATTTCTAAAGGCAACAATAGAATAGCCAGTATCCAAACATTAAGTGTTCTCCATTCTCCATGAGATTATAAGAAGACTGAGAAAAATCTACTACTTGACTTATATGTCCATATCACAAGTGAGTTCATGCCACAATCCGTCCTCATCCCAATTCTAACAGCTTAACTCATGTCCTACTAAGGGGATATATAGAATTTTATAATATCTATGTCACTTGAGCATATTTTGGCTGAAGATTCTTCAGTTTGACTCCTCCTATGTAAATCTATTTGGCAGAGCAGCTTCACATGATTCCTCGTCAAAGACACATTAAGGGGAAATGGCCAGATAGCTTCTTTCCTTACAGAAACTTCAAGCACAATTGTGTAGCCACTATTGGCACATGTTGCCCCCAATTCAAAGTTTATATATGAGGCTCTTCAAAAGGTACTCAAAGGTGGATGACATAAAAAAAAAATTCACCATTTCAATATTTTCATTGAAAACCTAGGCTAAAACAGTGGTACCAGATGTGGCCCTAAAACTGAGTTTCTCAGCATGCGATTTGGGAGCTGAATCACCCACTGTCAGACAGAAATAACAACCACCTATCCAGTAAATAGCATTGTGGAAATATCATGCTTAGTGCATCAATTACTAAGACTGTTACAGAGGTGGACTGAGATGAGACGCAGGTGAGGTATCAGGTTATTCAATAGCTAGGTTACTAATAAGTATGGAGATAGATGCAGATTGGTTGCTTGAGTAGAATTATTAGATTCTCCACCCTCCTTTAATATAAGATAACCTTATTCAGAGATTATATTTTCCTAAGAAAGACTTCAAATAAAAAAAGAAACAAATAAACAAAAAGAACGAGCTACCTGCAGAATTGGCTAACTCAATAACTCATCCTGGAACTGGATGCCTTGTGCCCCTCACTCGCAATCTACTCACAAGCCTTTGTCTCAGGCTCTGCTTCCAGGGAACCCAGGTTGACACACTTTAGTGACCTGATTTGCTTTCTGACTCTGAGACAGAATACTGAGATGAACAAGTTATTGTACAACAATGTAATCATCCCCTCTATATACACTATGTCATGTAGACTGTCAAAGCAGAAAGAAAGGACAGTGGTGGCACATAATTGCAAGTCAGTTTGAAAATCATTTTAATAAAGATCTCCACCTTTACAATATACTGTAGAATGAGCTCATTGAATTTGAAGGTACAGGGGAGATTTCTCCAAGCTGTTGAAAGGAGCTGAATGTTTAAGACAATTAGCCAGGCTGGTTTGGGGACAGAGATAGGGCTAAGTCATGGGAAAGGTGTTTGGGGTTGACAGCCCAACTTTGGCAGAGCCAGAGAAGATTGGCATAAGTAAACATTTCTGTTACGCAGCCGCCAGCCCTTTGGAATGGCTGGTACACAAATTATGTCCAAAGAAATGGGAAGAGATGAGACACATATCCCTTGCTTGGCCAGGCCTTCCCTTATCACTCTATTTAAAATTGCAATCTGATTGCTGGCCCCTCAGCAAAACTTGTTCCTCTTTCCAGTTTTATTTTTCTACATGGCTGTTATTGGATTCTAATGTACTTGTTTCAGTTTGCTAAAGATGCCCGAATGCAATAACCCAGAAATGGATTGGCTTTGATAAAGGGGATTTATTAAGTTACAAGTTACAATTCTAAGGCTGTGAAAATGTCCAAATTAAGGTACCAAAAAGAGGATACTTCCTCAGAGGAAAGGCAGCTGGCACCCGGGTTCCTCTGTCACATGGGAGGGCACATGGCCATATCTGCGGTCCTTTCCTCCTGGCTTCCGGTGTAAATAGCTCTCTCAGCTTCTGGTATCTCCTGGGGCATTTTCCTTCTACATCTCCAAATGCCTGTGTCTGAGCTTTCTCCAAAATCTCTCCCTCTTAAAGGACTCCAGTAAGCTGATTAAGATCCACCTTGAATGGATGGGGTCATATCTCCATGGAAACAATCTAATCAAAAGATCCCACCCATAAATCTGTACCACAAGATTGGCTTAAAAGAGCACAGCCTTTATGGGGTACATAACAGTTTCAAACCAGCACAGTACTACATAAATTACTGATTTAGTTTATTTATTGGCTGTCTCCCTTAACTAGAATATAAGCTCCGCACGAATAGGGATTTCTATATGCTTTGCTCAGTGATTAATCTCCAGTACTAGAATTTTGACTAGCATTTGGGAGGTGCTCAAAAATTGCATGTTGGATAACTAATGATAAAATGGATAAGTATTGTATGCTATGCCAGAGTTTGGACTTTATCCTCATGGTAATCGGGAGCAATTGGGTGATTTTAATCAGCAGAGGGACACGATTAGACACTTGCATTTTAGGGGAATAATTCTATCAACAATGATAAGGATGGACTGAAATAGGTGAAGTTTAGTGATACATAAAACAATCTGGAGCTGTTACAGTAATCCATGTAAGAAGTGATAATGCTCTGTACCAAAGTAGAGAAAAAAAGAAAAATAAATTTGGAATGATGCAAGCTACATATACATGTTCTGTGCAATGTTAAGTAATCTGCCATTTTAGTACTTACATTTGGAATATCTTTGAAGAAGAGAACAAAAGATTTCAGAGATGGTCACAACCATTACTATCACCAATCAAAATTTTTGCATACCCCAGAAACGTTCTATTTGAATGCCTTGTCTCCACGAACCAAATATATAGAATCCAAAGACCATGATCTTTTCTGAACTAGATTAAAATAGAAACATTCACTCTGATATATCCCCAGAGTCTAACGACCAAAATCCTTAATGGTGAAATCAGTTAATAGGCCCCATCTTTCCCAGAACACTCCCAGTGTGAACTAGGAAGGCTATTTGGTTCCCTTCAACCCTTTCCCTCTTAGATAATGGAGGTTACTCTATTCTCTATATTTTGGTTCCTGAAAAGTATAGGATTTCAATTGTTCTGATGATGATTCTTCATTCTGATTCATACTTGGTTCAATCACGTCCTTGTCCACCCTCATCTGGATGGGATGAAATTCCTGAAGTGGTCTGGCTTTGTATCAAATTCCCCACTATTTCTGTTCTGCATCTCTGTTCACACCTCTAAAGCCTTGACAGAACACAATTTTTTACTAGCGATTACCTTTGGTTTTTAATCTCTAATTTGACACTAAACTGTATCAACAGTGGCCCTCTCTACTAACTGCCCTAGAAAAGGAGTCCATTTTTGAGGAGAGTGACTGCAATTCTGACCCCATTTTCTAAGACTGTTTGGTCTCTAGTCCTCTTATTCTGGGGTCTTATCACATCCATGATTTGAAACATTTGAAATTTCTAATATCTCATGACCTACAAAACCAGAAATTTCATGTAATATAATAAGACCTCAAGTCTATGTTCACTAATATCTTACTAAGTAAAACTAAATATGATTTCAGGTACATTGCAAGTGGTCCTAAGACTATCCCATAAAGATGTGCTATTTGTCTACTCCTCAAACTTGGGGTGGAAGTGCAGATGAGGTGGAGAGGTAGTTATTGAAAGGCAACCCACTACCACATATTCTCTCATAAACTGACTAACAACATTTTCATAGGTAAAATTAACCCTACAAAGGAGAAGGTAGCTTTGATAAATACTTCCCCTATTTGCAACTTCCTGAATTATAGGAGTTATTTAAGAAAAGTTAGTAACCAAGCTGTAGCACTTGGTGGGTCTTTTTCATAAACAAATACCTTTTTTTTTTAACTACCCAGAGGATGGAATAAATTTAAATTTCAATATGAAAATTCAGATGTACAAAATGCTAGGATAGGGTGGGCAATGGTGGCTCAGTGGCAGGGTTTTTGCCCACCATGCCAGAGACCCAGGTTCAATTCCTGGTGCCTGCCCATGTAAAAAAAATTTAAAAATAAAAATGCTAGGATAATAATAGATTTACATGGAATAACAAAAAATCACAACTACTGTATTTCTGGAAAGGAGAATGGCAGTCATGTGCTTTGTACATTTAAAACCAGTGAGTGCCTCTTCACTGCCTTCAAGAGGAAGCCCAAACTTATTTATAACTCATAAGCCCCTTCCAGCTTCATTTCTTACTGCTTCCAAAACTTTTTGTCATTCATGATGAACTTCTAGTTCCTCAACGCACCATGATCTCTTGCATTTTCATATTCTGTCCTTTCTACCTAGAATGTTCTTCCTATCCCTTTTCCATTTTGTCTACTTCCTCTTTTTTGGTCTAAAGGTAGTTATTACGTCCTTAAGTTAGCCTTCCCTGATGGCTGCTTCCCCTTATTTAGATGTCTCTCTAATGTTCTCCAGTAGTTCATTCAACTTTCCTCATGATAGTACTCGTGAAGGTGCAATGCATATTTATTTATTTGTATTCCCACCAGACTGCAAGGACTGGGCATGTTGTACTCTCAGTAATTAATTTAATCAATACTTATTTATTGAGCACATATTAGATGTCAAACTTTTCTAGGTTCTGGAGATACAATCATGAGCAAAGTGAAGTCCAAGCTCTTATTGTGCTTATATTCTAAATAGAAGATATAGTAGATAGATAGATAGATAGATAGATAGATAGATAGATAGATAGATGATAGATAGATAGATAGATAGATAGATAGATAGATAGATAGACAGACAGATAGAGGAAGGAAAGAATGAACAAGGTTCCATAGGTAAGGCTATATCAGAGATTAACCAACAAGCGTTTATTTTTCATGCACTTAAGTTATGTCCTATCACCTTCAAGGTACTATGGATATGATACACACAAAACGAAAAGACAAGTTGTGGCCACAAGTACCTTCCTATTTAGCTGGTTTAAAAAAATTAAAATGCAATGGGTAAATTATATGTTGCCTTCATTAAAAGTATAATAAATTTTATAATCGGAAGAGGCCATATTGACTGCTGGAATTGGGGCAGGAGTGCACCTTCACGGAAGAGTTAAAACTTAAGTAGAACCATGTAGGATCACTGGTATTTTGATTCATAGAAAGGAGAGGGGAGGATAGTATCTTTACAAGAAAAATAACTGTGGCAAAGCCACAGGAAACTAAAACTACAAAAGACTTCAGACAGGAACAGACTGTTCCAGCCTGACGTTTCAGAAACAAAGAGGAAGGCTAAAGCTTGATCTTAGTACAGTTCTGCATCTTGATTCATTCAGTAAACTCTTACTGAGCATCTAATTCTGCAGAGATACTGTGCTAGGTACTAAGATATGGGCCCACAGTGAGCAAACATGGACAGCTTTTTTGGAAATTTCTAACTCCATGTAGTTAGTAGGGGAAGGAGTTCTATCATCGTATCAGAAAGGAGTCTGATCATGAATACTGAATATTGTCTTCTTACTCCTAGTCTGACATTCTCAGAGTACACCTGGCATCTTCTCTTCCTATAAACTATTTGATGCTTTCTGGTACCATGATTCCATTTTGACCTTTCATTTCATAGAAAAACAAATGGCACATTTGGTTTTACTTTAAAGATATGTAACTTTTCCACCCCAAAGTTATTTTCAAGATCGTGACAAGGGGCACGACTTCTAATCTGAGATGTGTTTTGTTTGTGGAATGGGTTCTTATCACTCAGGTTTGTCTTTTTGACTGCTCTTTACAAAAATATACTGAGATTCAGATTTGACATACTCAAGGTGCATCTCTCAGTCCAGAGAATATGTCCCTCACCAGAAGATGTGTCTTTTCTTAAATTATCTTTAATATTCAAGAAGCCTGCAGAGTGCTGAAACAGGCATTCTGTGCAAAAGCCGTTAGCATAAGCCTAAATGAAGCCTATTTCATTATTAATTCAATGAATTCATAAAATATAGGAATAATTTTACTAAATTTTACCCTTGTTTTAATTTGAATTGGAAAATGTTTTCAGATGAGGTTGATTAATTAATTATCTGTCTGTAGTCTCACCATTATCTAAAGGGAAGAAAAGGATGATAAGGTTGAATCTACTCACTGAGGAAGATCATGCAGCTTTTCCTGTGGGATTTAAGATGTCCAAAGAACCTGTCTGTATTCTTACAGATTCCCATCTTGCATCAGGAAAAATCACTGCATCACCAGGTATTTACTAATAAAATGCAAACATGGTAATGCTAAAAATGAAAGAACATATTGAGTTAAAATAGTGCTTTCAGTATTAGTAAGGAGGTAAAAGGCTTCATGCATTATCTACAAGAGATGCTAACTTTTATCTAAATCTCTATGTCTTGATGATAAATCAACACAAAATATGTTTCATATCAATGCCCCAGAAACTAAATCTAAGAAATGTGTTATTGATGCCATATCTAAGTCATTTTGCTAGATTAAAAAAACACAAACTGGGGCGGGCACGGTGGCTCAGCAGGCAGGAATGCTTGCCTGTGATGCCAGAGGACCCAGGTTCGATTTCTGGTGCCTGCCCATGTAAAAAAAAACACAAACTGGACAACTGAGTAATTGAGAAGACTCCAGGTCACCTCCTCCACCCCCTTACACGGTCCCTCTACAGGCTACATATGCACAGTTGAGGTAAGAAGAAGCAGTGCTCTGAATGCAAGTGATTAGATGTATGATTTCCTTTTCGCATGTTTCAGCAGGGAGTAATTGTGTTGCCAATAAGAGGCAATGGTGCCTAAAATCAATTATGAGGACAAAAAGCCTTCCAGCTGGCTGAGATGTCCACAGAAGTTGTTCTTTCATGAACTTAGTTTGTGTCTGGTACCTCCTTGTTTAGCCAGGGAGCAAGGAGTTGGAACTAGCACAGTGCACTCTGCCTGAGGAGTCAAGACTTCTTTTTTTGAAACTACTGTTAACTGATTTCATTTGATTTGCATGTGCTTTGTGCATGTGGTGTACCTGGTTCTGTTGTGAGTGTCTGTGCTGAGAGAAAGGAGAGAAAGGGGGAAGACGTTTTAGTCAAATTGTCAGCTTTGCAGTAGTTTGCGTAGCGTATTCCAGCCATTCAGAGTCCACAGTAGCATGACAATTCTGGAAGAGTTTTTCTACCCTTTCTCTTAGTAAATGCAGAATCCACCCCCCACCCCCACCCCTTGGACCGTCTCTCTATTCTTCTCCCTCAGGGCCTTCTAGACGGCTTTACTGCATTCCTCTCCCCTTCCTCCCTCCACGAGCCAATGGGATCTGATTTTATCCTTGGCTCAGGTTCCTATATAAGTTGTCAGTCATTGCAGTACTGTGGTTAAAGATTAATTCCCTGGTTCCAACAGTGGAATTGAGAACTGGTTAGATTCTAACTGAACAGATGGGTCTTCTCTCAGAGAACAAATCGGAATGAAACAAATGCTAGCCTGAATGCTTTCTTTAGACTCAGTGATTAGGAAAGGGGAGGACTCATACCCCACAGAAGAGTGCAGGTTCTCAAGTCTTTCTACTCCAGGTTCTTGGGCCCACTGATACCAAGAAGAGGTGAGCAGGGCGGGCCACGGTGGCTCAGCAGGCAAGAATGCTCGCCTGCCATGCCAGAGGACCCGACAAGACACCGGGTTCGATTCCCAGTGCCTGCCCATGTAAAAAAAAAAAAAAAGGAAGAGGTGAGCAGACCTCACCCCAGCCCCTGTGTGTCTCTGAGGAGTGCTGCATCCATCCTCCAGGGAGGGGAGGAACACAATTCTGCCAGCAGATACTAGCAGGATACAGAAGAGCAGAGACTAGAATGTGTGTCTTGTCCCCATGCAGCCACGGACTCTTCCCTTTGTAGGCTATGTAGGGTCCAGATTCTTGCAAGAGCAACCAGTCAACAGGGCAGCTTTCCAATTTTTTATTATTATGTTGCTAAAAGTCAAACCCTTTTTTATTTCTAACATTGCATTATTACTGCATGTTCTAGTTTGCTAGCTGCCAGGATGGAATATACCAGAAACAGAATGGCTTTTAAAAAGGGGAATTTAATAAGTTGCAAGTTAACAGTTTTTAGGCGGTGGAAATGTCCCAATTAAAGCAAATCTATAGAAATGCCCAATCTAAGGCTTCTAGGGAAAGGTACCTTGACTAAAGAAAGCCGATGAAGTTTAGGGTTTCTCTCTCAAGTGGAAAGGCACATGGTGAACACAGTCAGGGTTTCTCTGTCAGCTGGAAGGGCACATGGCAAACATGGTATCATCCGCTAGCTTTCTCTCCAGCTCCCAGGGGGGCACTTTCCTTCTTCATCTCCAAAGGTCACTGAAGGTGGACTCTGCTTTGTGGTTCTGCGGCATTCTATCATCTTTCTCTGCTCTCTCCAAATATCTTGCTTTCTCCAGAATGTTTCCTCTTTCATAGGATACCAGCAAAGTAATCAAGACCCGCCTACAATGGGCGGAGACACATCTCCACCTAATCCTGTTTAACAACCACTCCTGATTGAATCACATCTCCGGGGAGATAATCTAGTTAAAGTTTCAAACATACAGTACTGACTAGGGATTAGAAGAAATGCTGCCTTTACAAAATGGGATTAGGATTAAAGCATGGTTTTTCTAGGGTACATCCTTTCATACTTGTACACTGCATTATAAAGAAACAGCATCATTGTCCCTTAAATTTAAGTTCTAAAATATTTATTTAAGTCACAGTCTGGCAACCAAAGGGAAAAAGATTATTTTCCACATAGTTATTGTTTTAGGGACACTTAAAAAGTATAGTCTTGGGGACCCTACACAATAGGGTCATTTCTTTCTGTGGGCTCCCTTTCTAGATGGAGCTCCAGATCTTGAGAGGGGGAATGGAATAGGGGAAAGAGCACTCAATGTAGACTGGCCACCCACATTGGATCATGTAAAAGAAAATCAGACTTTTTAATATTGCCAAGATTAGTACCTAATAAGGTACTAAGTGTTAAAATTTTGTGTGCCCGTCAGTACAAACATTTTAGGAACAAGGAATAGGAAGTTAAGCCTTAAATTTAGAGTTTCTATTTGAGTTGACTGTAAAGTTTTGGTAATGGATAGTGGTGATGGTAGTAAAACACTGTGAACATAGTTAACAGGACTTACACATTTGAATGGGGTTAAAAAGTGAAATGTTAAAAAAAAAGTGAAATGTTCAGGTTTTATGTATGGTACTAGAATAAAAAATAAGTCCATGCACTACACAACACAGTGAACCCGAAGTTAAACCATGGACCATAATTAATAGTACAGTTACAAACATGTGCTTTTATCAATTATAACAAATGTACCACACTGATGAAGGTGTTAATAGGGTGGTATATGGGAATCCTGGATTTTATGCATCATTGTTCTCGAAACCCACAACTTTCCTAATAAAAAAAAACAGAGGGGGGATACAATTGGTGCCTACCCTATTGAAGTTCAGCATTTGAAGGGTGGAAAAGATTCTTCTGCAATTCCAGAAATCCATCAAAAGACCTTCCAAAAAAGATGTGCTTGCTGCACTGTGTCCCTTGGAAGACACAGTCCTTGAGCCCTCCAGAGACTCTAGTCTCATGCTCAATTTAATCAATTTGTCCCAGACTAAACTAAAAATCATACACTAGAATTCCACTTTTCCCCCAGAATTAGACCTTGAACACTGTTAAAAGCTGCTGTCTGTACCAGAGTCCGAACAAGGGCTCTTTGGGGAATTCAGGGCTGCGCAGGTGGCAACTCTCACTGCTGCTTCTCAGCCCTGTCACCTGGCATCTGAGTCCCATAAGCAACAAGTCCAGGGAAGATAAATTGAAGAGGGATGTTACTGTTCTCCACGTCCAGGTGTGGAACAGCTGGCAAAGGCCAGGGGACCCCAAAGCTGCAAGCAATAAATTCTCCTGAAGCTCCGGCCACTTCCCATCACTCCAGATTTCTCACATTAATAATCACTGCCCTGAGCAGAATGGAAGCCCAGGTGTGTTCTGTCACTTTGTTTTCCAACATATCTGCGTAGTCACCTGGTTTGGATTCACACCGGGGGCTTTGAAAAATGACAGGCAGAAAGTTGTGATTTATTGAGTGAATGGATAATTAAGGTAAAGTGCCTGGAAGGGCAGCTCCAGTTAAAGTTGTTTCACAATCGTGATTAGAAGTCCCCAGAGTCCACCTGAAAATATCCTGAATGTGGGTGTATGTATGTATGTATATATATATATACACACATATACACAGCTAAATATATTAAAGTCGATTATGGCTGCTTAGTTTACTGGCATTAATTCAGGATATTATAAGGGCCAGAGCTATGACATCGGGTTACATGGTTCTTATGAAAAGTTATTCAGCAAAAAGAAGGGGAGAGAAAAAGTTGCAATTTATGCAATTATTTAGCAATTTAAATGCATTGAAAATCTAGCCTGCCTTTAATGCACGAATAATTTTTTTAAAAGCCATCTACTTATTCACTTCAAGTGTCTCCCCGATGGAAAGCTCTTTTGCCACATATTGCAAGTTTTTAGTCACATGCATCTCTATATATAAACACAGGGACATAGATTCAATGTACATTTTAAAAAAAAATGTTTTTAATGTATGATATAACATATATACAAAGCAAAGAAATAAAAAAACAATAGTTTTCAAAGCACTCTTCAAAACGTGGTTACAGGATAGATCCCAGAGTTTGTCATGGGCCACCGTACGATCCTCTCATATTTTTCCTTTTAGCCGCTTCAGAATATAGGAGGCTAGAGGGCTTAAATACTTTTTATCATCACAATCGACTTTTTCTTCTTTCTCTTTTTGTGAACAATAACACATATACAAAAAAAGCTATAAATTTCCAAACACAGCACCACAATTAGTTGTAGAGCATATTTCAGACTTTGACATGGGTTACAATTTCACAATTTTAGGTTTTTACTTCTAGCTGCTCTAAAATACTGGAGACTAAAGAGATAACATTTTAATGATTCAGCATTCATATTCTTTTAAGTCCTATCTTCTATGTATAATTCCACCATCACTTTTGTTCTTTCCATACCTCTCATTGAGGTTATTTGGGCTATGGCAATTCTAAATGTTTGATTTTGGAAGGGTCTGCCGTTAATATGGAGTAGGGAGATGGAATTCTATCTGATGTTCTGGAAAGGCTGGGCTAGGTTCCAGGACTCATCTGGACCAGGGGCCCAGCTGGAGGTTGTAGGTTTCTGTAAAGTTACTCCAGTGCCTGGAACCCTTGTGGAATCTTATAAACTGTCCTAGGTGTTCTTTAGGATTGGCTGGAATGGTCTTGGTTGGGGGTTTGCAGGGTTATGATGGATAGCAAGGTTTACCTGAAACTTGCTTAACAGCAACCTCCAGAGTAGACAGACTCTCGACTCTATTTGAACTCTCTTTGCCATTGATACTTTATTAATTACACTTCTTTTCCCCTATTTGGTCAGGATGAAATTGTTGATCCTACAGTGCCAGGTCTGAATTCATGTCCCATGTATGGGGAGGGCAATGATTTTGCTTGCAGAGTTGGGCTTAGAAAGGCCTTTTTTTTCTTAACTTTTTATTTTGAACTACTTTCAGATTTACAGGACAGTGACAAAAATAATACAAACTCCATACAGATAATTCCAACATACCCCTACACCCCAGATATCCAGATCCACCAATTTTAACATTTTTGCCACATTTGCTTTATCATTCTATGTATATATGTAAGTATGCATCTATATATCCATCTGCTTATCTATTTATCAATCCATTTTCTGAACACTTAGGTTTAGAATGTATATATCATGCTCCCTGAATACTTAATACCACTATGGATGTGTCCTAAAAACAAGAATATTCACTTGTGTAACCATCTTAAGTTATCAAATTTAAGATATTTAACATTAATATAAAACTTACCTTCCATATTCCAATTTTTTGTATGCCCCAATAATGTCCTTTTGGGCAATTTTCCTTCCTTGCTAGATCACATGCAGAATCATGTCCATGTATTATTATACATGACTCATAATTCTGAGTCAAAAATCACTGATTTATCATTGCATTTTATGCATTTGCCTTTTAGGTCCTGTAGGAACTGAAAAATGGGGTTACAAACGAAAAATACAATTAATTTATCCATTTAGTTACTGTTCTAGTTTGCTAGCTGCCGGAATGCAACACACCAGAGATGGATTGACTTTTAATAAAAGGGGATTTATTTTGTTGGTTCTTCAGAGGAAAGGCAGCTAACTTTCCACTGAGGTTCTTTCTTATGTGGAAGGCACAGGATGGTCTCTGCTGGTCTTCTCTCCAGGCCCCTGGGTTCCAACAACTTTCCCCAGGGTGACTTCTTTCTGCATCTCCAAAGGCCTGGGCTGAGCTGCAAGTGCTGAGATGAGGAATGCCGAGCTGCTTGGCTGTGCTACATTGCGTTCTCTCATTTAAGCACCAGCCAATTAAGTCAAACATCACTCATTGCAGCAGACATGCCTCCTAGCTGACTGCAGATGTAATTGGCAACAGATGAGGTTCACGTACCACTGGCTTATGTCCGCAGCAACAAGACTAGGTATGCTCACTTGGCCAAGTTGACTACTGAATCTAATGAACACAGTTACCTTCACCGGAAATCTTTATTTCTTCTTTATGTCTTCATGAAATAAAGATTTCAGTCTTCAGAATTCTCTTTATCATATCTTGTAGGACAGTCTAGTGTTGATTAGATCCCTTAGCTTTTGTCTATTTGGGAATGTCTTAATCTCACCCTCATTTTGCAAAGACAGTTTTTCTGGATATAGAAATCTTGGTTGGCAACTCTTTTTCTACAGTGCTGTATGTTTAATTTGCATTTAATTTGCTCAATAGGGAAATTTTTGACAGAGCAGAAAAATGTATTTTTATGTATATATATATATATATATATATATTCCTACTATTAGCTATAATCACTATAGTCTTTTCCAGGTATATCCTTCAAGACATATTTTCCACTAAGTCCACACACACTAAAAAGAAAATAATTTTTAAACTTTAAGAAAAAATTAGATCAATTTAAAGTTTAAAAGGAAATGTTCTTTTTTATCGGGTACCTTATATATTTTTATCACTTTTGTGTACAACTTATACTGTGTTTATGTGTATGTGCAAAATTTCAACGATTGGCAACTTATTGCTTTCAGCACTTCAAATATGTCATTGCGCTGTCTTCTTGCCTCTGTGGTTTCTGAAGAGAAATCAGCACTTAGTTTTATTGAGATTCCCTTATATGGGGCACATTGCTTCTCCCTTGTGGTTTTCAGAATTCTTTCTTTATCTTTGGCATTGCAAAGTTTGATTACAATATGGGTCTGTTGGGGTTTATTCTGTTTGGAGTTCGTTGAGTGACTTGGATGTGTATATTCATGTCTTTCATTAAACTTGGGATGTTTTCAGCCATTCTTTCTTTGAATATTCTCTCTGCCTTCTTCTCTTTTTCTTTACCTTCTGGGACTCCCACAATGCATATATTAGTATGCTTGACAGTGTCCCACCGTTTCCTAAAGTTCTGTTCACTTTTCTTCACTCTTTGTTCTCAGACTGAATGATTTCAAATGTCTTATCTTCAAGTTCTTTGATTCTTTTGCCAGCTGCAACCTGCTACTGAGGCCCACTAGGGAATTTTTAATTTCTATTATTGTGTCCTCAGCTCTGTGGTCTTCATAATTTCTATCTCTCTATTGATCTTCTCTTTGTGCTCCTCTATCATTTTTCCGATTTATGTTTTTTTTTCCCCCTCTATGCTTCCCTTTAGATCTTCGAGGTTATTTAGGACCTGCTATGGGCAGTATCCGGGAATCGAACCTGGGTTGGAACCATTTTTTAAAAGTCTTTGCCTGGTATGTCCCAGGCCTGGTCCTCCTCCTTGATGGTTTCTAATGCTTAATTTTCTCCTTACCTGAGCTATCACTTCCTGTTTCTTTGTATGTTTTGTGACCTTTTGTGGAAGCCCGGGCATTTTGATATTTTAATGCATTATTGCTGGGTTTTGACTCTGAGGCATCTGCTCTTTAGGCTTGTATCCAGTTAGGATTATGGCAGAGCTTTCCTTGGTTGCCAGGAGTTAACCAAAAAAAAAAAAAGAGAGAAAAAGGAAATCAACCTTCCCAGTCTTTGCAGTTTGACCTGTGGGAGTACACACAGGGCTTATCCATACAATCAGTTTAGAGTAGCCAAAGGTAGGGGCCTCCTTGATCCTTTCCGTGGCTGGCGTCTTGTCTTGGGCATGCGCATTTGCCCTAGGAATTCCCCTGTTTACAGGGTTCCAAATGTTCCTTCTTCCCTGGGAAACAGTTTCCTCATGGCCCCAGGTACTGCACTGTCTATCCCACAGACAGCAATTCCTTACCCCAGACAGCACAACTTAACTAATCTACAGCGTTCTATAGGAGAGCTCTTTGAGTTGTGTTCTACATGCAGGGTAAATTCTGTAATGGTGTGTCCATCAGGCCACCACCAGGCAAACTGGGCAAGGAATACATCCTCCCAGTTTGTGCTTCAAGGGTTACTCTGCTCCCTCTGGAACTGCGACCAGGAATCCACACTGAGAGCATGGGCTTGCTCCCTGCTGAGGGGTGAGAGGCGGGGGAAGGGCCATTCCAGGCACCAAAAGATACAACGCTTTTAAGTAGACTCTGTCTTAACTGGATACTCACCCTGTAACTGCAGTCCTTTAAATGTTTTCTGGAGCTTTGAGAAAGATGTTTCTGCCAATTCTTGCTGGCTATTCAAAGTTTCTTTGGGACAGACAGAGTCTTAAAGTCTTGAAGTCTCACTGTGCCATCTTGAACACGGTGGGACTATGCTTGCCTTTTTTCTTGGTTTATGACTGAGTGTTAGGCACAGCCCCTTCCCAGGGATGTGACCAATCCCTACCAAATATTCCAAGAAACTGCCCCTACCCATGATTTCAAAAAAACCCACCAAGCCCACCCCACCCCGCATAATAGTCACATGACTCCTCTTACCCTCCCTCCCACAGTTACAGCTCTGGCAGCTGTAATCTCGCCATATGCTCCTTACCCAACATCTGCCCTCTGGGAGTTACAACCCTACATGACTAAAGCAATGCTTAAAATTTAAACTGCCAATGAAGAGCTACCAACTCCCCACTTACCCCGGATTCTAAATCAACCAGTGAAAACCTGCCAATTTCCCAGGCTCAAGCTAGACAATGAAAATCCACCACCTCCCTTTCCCTACTTCCTGCTAACCATCCAATATAAGCTGCACCCACTCCCCTGCTCGGAGGTGTTGTCATCTGAGGCTTCAGACCATCCGTGTAGCCTCGCAATAAAGCTCCTTTGAGTTTTGGTCTCTTCTCCTCCCTCCCAGTCAAAAAGCCCATCACTGAGAGCCATGTGCTTAAACTCTTCAAAAACAGATGCTATACTAGGGGAGCAAAGGTCGTTCAGTGGTAGAATTCTCGCCTGCCATGTGGGAGACCCAGGCTCGATTCCCGGTCCATGCACGTCCCAAAAAAACAAACAAATGAGCGAAACAAACAAAAATCAAACAAACAAACAAACATTCAACAAATGGTGCTGCAGTAATGGAATACGCGCATGGAAAAATAATAAAATATGACCCTGTCATATAGCATACAAAAAAAAGATGCTACACCATTTCCACTGTTTCGCATTAAGCCCGTGATCATCTGACATATACCCAGAAGGATTCCGGTGACAATGGGACTGAGAAGATTTTCTTGATTTTTCCTCATATTATTTTACTACTTTGATTTTCAGGAGCAAAGCAAACCCTTCTGAGGAAACTGCTTCTTGAAAGTGAACTAATTTAACATAAGTGATACTGGATTTCAACGAACTATGTGAGTCCTGAATTAATAGGTCATTGGTGAAAGAGGTCCAAGGAAATCAAGTTCCAAGAATATTTTCATGACCACCGAACTCAAAATCCTCTACTTAAAATATCCAAGCTTCTACCTAGAGATTAATAAATAATAATAATAGTAATAGTAACAACTTCTCTTTGAGCAATCACTATTTTCTAAGATCCGTGCTGATATTTTAATCTTCATAACCACTTTGTGCCATTTTATTCATATGGACCTTGAAGCTGTGAACACTTAAGTAACTTGCCTAGAATTCAGATGTCAGCACCTAGTGGGACCAGGGCTTGAACTCAACTGATATGACCCCAAAATGCATATTCTTAGTTTCCATGCCAGTCTTTAGAAAAGTCGAGAAAGAGTGAAACCTCTACACTGTTAAGAATACATGAACATATTGGCTTATTTTTTCAAACTCCATCGCTATCTTTGCCAGTTGAAATTCTGCCCCTTCTTAGAATCCTGTCCCCCATGGTTGTGGTGACTTGGGTGTCCTAGCTGAGTGTGGATTCCAATCCAGCTCAGTCTTCCAAATGGTCTGATCTGCAATTCATTGCTTAATTTCTCTGAACCTGTTGTTCTCTCATGGAAAATGGGACTGATAATCCTGCCTCCCAGGATTGTTGTGAATAATGAATACATTGGTTTATGCAGAGGGCTCTCTCCATAATGGGTTTATTATAACTGCTTAATAATGTTGCTCCTGCCTGTGACGTATGCCATAAAAACTCCTTTCTGCAGAACCAGAACACTTTCTTATCTCTGTGAGCTCATGGGTCATGGTTTTATTCTCTCTTCTAAGGAGATAATGGCTATTTGGTGGTGTTCCAATTCCCTACTAATTTGTAAAGTATTTAATGTCAGGTTTGACCTCTTACAACCAACCATCTTTGTATACACATGCTCCAGAATGGGGAACAGCATGTAAATTTAGTCATTAAAATCCTGGCACATTAAGTGTTAGATGAACATGATGAATGCAACCTCTCTCATGTTTAGAAGTTTAGATAGATATGCAGATAGAGATAAGAAATTTGGTAAAATGTTAACAGTAATCTGGGTATCTGGGTGGGGAGTACAGTTCCATGCATTGTTTCTGTATTATTTTTACAACTTTCATATAAATTTGAAATTATTTAAAAATAAAAAGTTTTTAAAAACTGGCATATAAATTCATTCAGAGCAAATGATGTATACAATTCCTTGAATATTTTAAAAGTTCAATTAGTCAAAACAAGCAGATCCCTATGTAAACTAGAGGTTATGTAAAAAGAAGTTGGAAATTGATGAAATGCACTCAGCATTAGAAATGTTCCATAGCCATCCTCGGCTTTAGTCAAAAATAGTGTGTGTGGCTTCATAGTAATATTTTGAAATAACAAGCTTCTGAAACAATGGTCATCAGCTGAAATGAATAAACCAATTAAATCAGTGGGTCATAGTGTTAGCGAGCTACTAGAATGTGATATACCAGAACTGGAACGGCTTTTTAAAAAGGGGGATTTAATAAGTTGCAAGTTTATAGGTCTGAGGCCATGAAAATGTCCAAACTAAGGCAAGGCTATAGAAATGTCCAAATTAAGGCATCCATGGAAAGATATCTTGGTTCAAGAAGGCCAATGATGTTCGGGGTTTCTCTCTTAGCTGGAAAGGCACATGGCGACGTCCGCTGGCTTTCTCTTCAAGCTTCTTCAATGGTCCCCAGCTCTTTGTCCATTTTGTTGGCTCTGTGGTTTCTGTCGATTCTCACTCTCTCTCCAAAATGTTTCCTCTTTCAAAGGATTCAAGTAAACTAATCAAGACACACCTGGAATGGGTGGAGTCAGATCTCTATTTAATCAAAGGTCACACCCACAATTGGGCACACCACATCTCCATGGAGATATCTAATCAAAGGTTTCCAACCTATGGTGCTGAATTAGGATTAAAAGAAATGGCTGTTCCCACAAAATTGGATCAGGTATAAAACATGGATTTTCTGAGGTGCATAATATATTCAAACTGGCACATCATCATGATAATGTGTATATTGCAAACCTATTCAAGTGACCACATGACTGGCATTAATACTGAACTATATTATCACCTAAAGCATGGCAAAGTTCAATAGCTTACACCATCCAAAGTCATTAATGTGAGAATAGAGTAAAATGAAAATACATAAGATAAATTTTCATGGACATATATGCATATAATATTTATTTTTCTTGATATTTTGAGAATATCAATTCTCAAAATGAATTGTACTCTTCATCATATAAGCAATCAAGATGTCAGTCAAGGATTAAACTTTAAAAGAAATCTAAGAGCTTTTAATTTTTTAAATAACAATAAGCAAATTACAAAGAAAAACTATTCCTGAATTCAATTAAGTTAAAAACACATGTAAGAAAGTATAAAATAAATAGTGTTATTCTGTTAATATGAACACTATTTTATGGAACATTATTGAATTAATGGAGTCTAGTCTCCTTTCATTTATGGCCAAGTAAGCAAAAACAACAAACCAAATAACTGAACAGAAAACTACAATAAAAAATGAAAAAGTTTACCCTAAAAATTTTGCTGAAAAAAATATCAGTATGTAAAGGACCCATCAGGAATCAAAACCCTCAAAAAATCCAGGTGGCATGACTGAGAGAACTAAGTGATCTTTAATAGAGCCATTCATGCATTCACACATTCAGTATGTTCATTTATCATTTATGCACATATTTGGATTAATATTTATCGGGCACCTTCACCTACGATGCTATGTATGTCGAGATACAGAGCTTCCAACTGGGTCACCACCCTTAAAGTAGACAACAATTTAGTGGGGCTTCCAGGCATTTAGCCAACTAATTATAATACACAATTACTGTCCCCTTAATTGTTTCATGTACTGAGTGCTATAGGAGCGAGGTGAATAACTTTGCCTGAGGGAATCAGGAAAAGCTTCTCAAAGAACTGACATCTTAGCTAGGCCCTGACAGTTATGGGAGGGTTCACCAGGTGGAGTACGCTAGAAGGCAGGCTATTTCAGGCAGAATGCAACCTGGAGTGTTTGAGAAATAACAGACTGGCTGCATTATAGACTCAAGGAATAGACGTGAACGGAGAGAAGGTTAGAAGACTAGCTTGGGAATCATCTTTAAAGGCCTTGCCTGCCAAGCTAGGAGGATTATTAAGTTTATCCTATAAGCAAAATAACTGATGATTTCTAAGAGAAAAAATGTCATAAGCAGATCTTCGCTTTGAAACAACTGTGGCTGAAATACAGAGGATGAATTGGAGTTGAAAAAGACTGGTGAAAGGGAAGGTTATTAAATCCAGTAATGGGCACAAAGGATAAATATAAGATGATTTCTGAGCTTAATCTGTATGGAATAGAGGAACTATTCCTTCAGGCTCCTCCTTAACCACTTCACTGGTTTTAGTTGGTTCCTCCTTAACCACTTGACTGGTTGAATTAAATGTCACATTAGAGCTTAAAATAATTTAATCAAAAGTTCAGAATTAGTTAATAAAAGGCAATGAAAATGAATGAAAACAGGTAAAAAAAAAAAACCTTTAGATAAAAATACATTAAACTAAGGTACGATATGTTATAATTCATCTTTAAAGCTATTTACAAAGTTATGAGGTATTAGATAATAAAATGCTTCGTTTTAACTGAAAAATTTGCAATTTGCTTAAAGCGAATTTGACGCTTAGACTTTATTTATTTATTTATTTTAGTTCATTTATTTTTAAACTGATCTTTCTACTTTTTTATTTAGAATGCTATACTTGGCAGAAACCTAGAAAGGAAAAATATTTACATAAAAAATAAAATGATTGTATTTAAGGAGAATAAATTTAAAGAAAGAAAGAGAACTCTAAGGTTACCTTCTCTTAGGGTTGCTTTAGTGGCAAATGAGTCCATAGATTGTACTGACCTATGGAAAATGCCTAGTCTCTGAGTATTAGAAATTGGGTAGTATCCTACTCAGAAGAGCCACTCATTTGGCTAATCTAAAGCAATCACATTCCCTTGACTAGCAATTTGGAATTGGGATACAGGAACACTAACCAATTGAATAAGAAGTGCTAAAGCTGAGAGGACAAGTTAAGAGGCTAGGTTTTTCCTCTGTGTTTCAATATCTGACAAAGGAAAGTCAGTCTAGAGAGTGAGAAAGTAAATGCAGGCATTCAGAAAGAGACAAATGATCAAGGGACACCAGATTAAGAAATAGCAGAAAAAGAGAAATTAACTTGGATGCTCACTGCTTTCTATATCCTGGATCAAATGTCCCCTGCTCCCTAGGTTTTATGAAATTCCCTTGTATCTCTGCAATACATTATCTTTTTGTTCTTATTATTCAACATTGTTTGAGTGAGTTTATCTTCTCTGAGGTCATGCGGTCCCTAACCAAGACACCCATACCTCCTTTATTAACGGTAACAAACTTGTTTGCATGAGCAAGAAACAATTCTGAGATTAAATATATCAACATACTGAGAATGATGCTAGTTCACCATTCTAGCTTTAGACTTATTTTATGGATTTTATTATATAATTTATTTCACTACAGGAAAGAGTGACTCAAATTAATTTTTTAGAAAAGAATGCTTTATGGTTCATGGCATCATTTTTTTAAGATTAATACTCAAAAATCTGTTTTATTTCTCTACTTTAGCAATGAAAAATCTGAAAAAGATATTAAGAAAATTCTATTTATAATAGTGTCAAAAATAACAAAATATCTAGGAATACATTTTCCCAAGGAGGTGCAAGGCTTGCATACTGTTAAGCTATCGATGTTTTACTGAAAGAAATTAGAGGAGACCTGAATAAATGGAAAGGTACACCATGTTCATGAATTGGAAGACAATATTGTTATATTCTCCAAAGTGATAAAAAAAAAAATTCAAGGAATTCCCTACCAAAATCCCAATGTCTCATTTTGCAAAAATGGAAAGCCAATCCTAAAATGCATAAGAAATTGTAAGGGACCCCCTGATACCCAAGACAATCCTGAAAAAAAAAAAAGTTGGAGAACTCAAACTTCCCAATTTAAAACTATACGAAAAGCCACAGCAATGAAAACAGTTTGGCAATAGCATAAGTATAGACATATAGAGCATCGGAATAGAATAGAGACTCCGGAAGGAAATCCATGTATATATGGTCATTTGATGTTCAACAATGGTGCTGAAAGTATTCAACAGGAAAAAAATAGCCTCTTCAAGAAATGGTGCTAGGACAACTGGATATTCGCATGCAAAGAATGAATTGGACTCTTATTATCCACCATATAGGCACACAAACTCAAAATGTATCAAAGACCTAAATATAACGACTAAACTAGGAAACAGTTAAGGAGAAAACTTAAAAGTAAATCCACATGACCTTGTATTTGGCAATGGATTCCTAGACATGATACCCAAAGCATAAGCACCAAAAGGAAAAATTAATTAAACTTCATTAAAATTAAAAGCTTTTATTCATTTAAGAATATACCAAGAGAGTGAAAAAAAACCCTATAGAATGGCAGAAAATATGTGCAAATCACATATCTGATAAGCATCTGGTATACAGAATAAAAATAACTCAACAACAACAACAAAAAACAATTTTAAAATGTGCAAAGGACTGACTTCCTGGAAGATGGCAGAATAGGATAGGTCATGTTCACCCCTGCTCCAAAGAACAGCCAGAGAAGGGACAGAAGAAAGACCAAGAGAGCAATTCCAGGGTATAAGTAAACTGGGAGGGTCTTCTACACCACATAGGGAGGCACTGACTGAAAAAGCAGAAGAATTTAGACACAGAGAACTGGAGACCATTCAGCTAGTGCTAACAGCCTAGTGTATCCATCTCCAGACAGACGCCTAGGGCTGTCAGGAGTGCAGGGACAAGGCGATGGGGACAAGAAGTAAGCCAAGCTATGTTCCTTGAATGTGCTACCCTCATGTGTGTCACCCCCGCTGCCGCCCTGCGTCCTGTGACTCCCACTTCACACACCTGAACCCCATCACCCGCACCCCCCAGTGCTCCAAGGCCCCCGCCTCAACCTCCTCCCCATGTATTTGCCCCCATACTCTGGCCTTGTGCATGCATACAAGCCTGCCCAGCCTGACCTACCTCTCCCAGGGCAAGTGCACAGTCTCACCCAGCCCCTCAACCCCCACCTGCCTCTCCCTGCCCCCCAAAGGCATTCACCTGTGCATCCCAGCTGCAGGCGCTCACCTTCATACCTGTGCCACACCCACATCCAGCCCCCACCGTCACTCAACCCTGCACAAACCCCCACCAGCTCTGTGCACGTGCACATCAGCATCAAGTCCCCCAGACAGGACCACACACATGCGAACCCTAATGCCATGCCTCCTCAGCTCTGGGGAAGTACTGACCTGTGCATCCAGGCCACACCCACCCCCAGCTCATGCAGGAACAGTCTCACCCCTCTGCCTGAGCTCTGCACACAGGCACACCAAAGCCCTGCCCCTCAGATCCTCAGCCATGTCCTCCCTGCCAGGGACCTACATATCCGTACATGGACCTCTTGACTCCTGCACCCCACCCCCTTTGCCCTGAACATGTGCACGCCCTTGCCCCACCCCATGGCACAAGTGTCCTTCTCCCATACCTGGCAAGTGCTCTCAAGCACATCTGTGACATATAGCTGCTGCCCTGCACAAGTGGGCACCCCTACCACAACCCACCCCTGCACCTGCAGACCTGTGCCAGGGCCCCATCCACCCATCATCACCCACCCCTGACACATGTCTCACAATTTCCATGACCTGTGCTCTGCCCTTACACACTCGTGCACCCACATCCTGGACCCCCTGGACCCCTCTCCCTGTGCAAGGCACACCTGTGCCACAACCATCCTGTACCTTTATTCCTTGTACCCCACACCCTGACACCCACCAAGCCACACACTTCATGTGCCCACCCTCATTCTGCCCACATACCAGCCCCAGCACAGTTTCTCAGCACCCCCATCGTGCCCTGTTCCTGCACTTCAAGGCTTGCCTGAGCTACACCTCACCCCCTTGGCCCCTGAACCACATGCCCACACCCCACGATGTGCATCCTACACTCACAGGCACCAGCACAGAGTCCCCAACCCATGCATATACCTGCACCACAACCCATCACTGGACTTTTGTGCCTGGTCCTGAGTCTTGCTCTATATCCATCCTGCAAATACAAAGCTTTAGATTACTGAAGGAAATCAACATCCAAAGTAATCCTATCAAGATATTTACATGCCATGAAGACAATAGAAGATCACTTACCATATGAAGGTGTAGACAGACACAGTCCAGTCTAATAGACTAAATTAAAATGCTGGAAAAGACACAGAATTTGGAACAACTAATCAAAGATGTTCATATAATTTTTACTAAATAAAATCATTGGGATAGTTAAGGACATAAAGGAGATCAAGAAGATGCTAGAAGAACATAAAGAGGAATGAAATAATAAATAGAAAAACAGCAGATATCACAGACTTTAAAGATGCTGTAGACAAGTTAAAAATATACTAGAGACATATAACAGCAGATTTGAAGAGACAGAAGAAAGAATAAGCAAACTAGAGGACAAGACAACTGATTTTGAACATACAAAAGAGCAAATGACAATAAAGATAGAAAATTTTGAATCGGATCTCAGGGAAATGATGGCTAAAACAAAGCACACAAATATAAGAATCATCATTGTCCCAGAAGGAGAAGAGAAGAGTAAAGGCTAGGAAGATTAGTGGAAGATATAATGGGAGAAAACTTCCCAGCCTTTATAAAAGACACAAAAATGCAGAGAAGCCCAACAAACTCTAAATAGAATAAATCCAAATAGATTTACCCCAAGACACATAATAGTCAGTCTGTCAAATCTGAAAGCGAAGCAGAAAATTCTGAAAGTGGAAAGAGAAAAACAATCTTACATACAAGAGAAACCACATGAGACGGAGTTTGGACTACTCAAATGGAACTATGGAGGTGAGAAGGCAGTGGTGTAATTAAGGTTCTGAAAGACAAAGACTCCCAGCCAAGCATTCTGTACCCAGCCAAATTGTCCTTCAAAACTGAAGGAGAGATTAAAATTTTCACAGACAAAGGCTGAGAGAATATGTCAACAGGAGGCAGCTCTATATGAAATAATAAAGGAAGTTCTGCCAGCTGTAAAACAAAAAATATAAGGCAAAGGAGAGGGACGTCTGGAGGAAGGCACAGAATTGAAGAGTACCAGTACAGATAACCTAAAGGATAAAAAGAGAAAGAGGGAAGATAGCATATTAGTCTGACAAATAACACCCAGAGGATAAGAAGGTGGATTCAAGAATGCCTTTACAGCAATAACTTTGAATGTTAAAAGACTAAGCCTACCAATAAAAGATACAGATTGGCAGAATGGATTAAGAAATATAATCCATCTGTATGCTGCTTACAAGAGACTCATCTTAAACAGCAGGATACAAATAGATTGAAAGTGAAAGGATGGAAAAAGATGTTCCATGCAAGCTCTAACCAAAATAAAGCAGGAGTAGCTGTACTAATAGCAGACAAAATAGAGTTTGAGTGTAAAGACATCTTAAGGGATAAAGAAAGACATTATATATTAGTAAAAAGGACAATTAATCAAGAAGAAAAAATGATCATAAATGTCTATACTCCCAATCAAGGGAGATCCAAAGTACCTGAGACAGACATTTGCAAAGCTAAAGGGAGTGATAGATGTTTCAACAATAATATCAGGAGACTTCAATACACCACTCTCCTGTACAGACAGAACAACTAGAGAGAGGATCAATGAGGAAATAAAGAACTTAAAGTATTTGATAAGTGAATTAGCCCTAACAGACATATACAGGTTGTTACACCCCAAAACACCAGGATATATATTCTTCTCTAGTGATCATGGAATGTTCTTCAGGATAGATCATATTCTGGAGCACAAAATATAAATTTATAAATTTGTCTTTATAAATTTAAAAACATTGAAATTATTAAAGCACTTTCTCTGATCATGACGGAGTGAATCTGGAAATCAAAACCCACCAAAGAACAAGAACTTTCATAAACATATGGAGATTAAATAACACACTGTTAAACAATGAGTGGGTCAAAAAAGAAATTGCTAGAGAAATCAGTAGCTATCTGGAGATGAATGAGAATACAATATATCAGAACTTATGGGATGCAGCAAAGGCTGTGCTGAGAGAAAATTTATTGTCCTAAATGCCTATATTAAAAAACAATGAAGAGGAAAAATTGAGGACTTAACTGCTCACCTGGAGAAACCTGAGAAAGAACAGCAAATTAACCCCAAAGCAAATAGAAAAAGATAAATAATCTTTTAAGATTAAAGCAAGAGTTAATTGAATGGGAGAACAATAGAAAGAATCAATAAAACCTAAAGTTGGTTCTCTGAGAAAATCAATAAAATCAGTGGGCCACTAGCAAGGCTGACAAAGAAAAAAGAGAGATGATACAAATAAAATCAAGAATGAGAGAGGAATAATTACCACAGACCTTGAAGAAATAAAAGACATCATGAGAGGATACTATAAACAAGTATATGCCAAGAAACTAGACAACATAGATGAAATGGACACATTCCTAGAAACACGCAAACAAGATGCACTGACTCGAGAAGAAATAGATGCTCTCAACGAACCAATCACTAGTAAAGAGATTCCAACAGTCATCAAAAACCTTCCTACAAAGAAAATCTCAGGGCCAGATGGGTTCACAGGGGAATTTTATTAAACATTCCAAAAAGAACTAACATCAATCCTGCCCAAACTTTTCCAAAAAATTGAGGAAAAAGGAACACTAACTCATTTTATGATGATAATATCACTTTAATACTGAAACTGAGTAAAGATGCTACAAGAAAGGAAAACTACAGACCCATCTCCTTAATGAACATAGAGGCAAAAATTCTCAACAAAATATTAGCAAATCAAATCCAACCACACATTAAAAGAATTATACACCATGATTCAAGTGAGGTTTATATCAGGAATGCAAGGATGGTTTAATACAATAAAATCAGTCAGTCTAACACAGCACATTAACAAATCAAAAGGGAAAAATCATATGATAATCTCAATTAATGCCGAAAAAGCATTCAACAAAATTCAACATCTTTTTCTAATAAAAACACTTCAAAGGGTAGGAATCAAAGGTAACTTCATCAATATCATAAAAGGCATACATGAAAAACCCATAGCCAGCATCATACTCAATGGTGAGAGGTTGAAAGCTTTCCCCCTAAGATCAGGAATGAGACAAGGATGCCCTCTATCACCACTATTACTCAACATTGTACTAGAAGTTATAGCTAGAGCAATCAGGCAGGCAAAAGGAATAAAAGGCATCCAAATTAGAAAGAAAGAAGTAAAACTTTAATTATTTGCAGATGACATGAAACTATGTGCTCTAGTTTGCTAGCTGTCAGAATGCAATATACCAGAAACAGAATGGCTTTTAAAAAGGGAAACTTAATAAGTTGCTAGTTTTACAGTTCTAAGGCTGAGAAAATGTCCCAACTAAAACAAGTGTATACAAATGTCCAATCAAAGGCATCCATCCTGGGAAAGATACCTTGGTTCAAGAAGGCCAATGAAGTTCAGGGTTTCTCTCTCAAGTGAGGAGGCATATGGTGAACACAGTCAGGGTTTTTCTATTAGCTGGAAGGGCACATGGCGAACACAGCATCATCTGCTAGCTTCCTCTCCTGGCTTTCGGTTTCATGAAGCTCCCTGGGAGGTGTTTTCCTTCTTCATCTCCAAAGGTTGCTGGTTTGTGGATTCTCTGCTTTGTGGTGCTGCAGCATTCTCTGCTCTCTCCAAATCTCTCATTCACCAAAATATTTCCTCTTTTATAGGACTTCAGAAACTGATCAAGACCCATCTGAATGGGTGGAGACATATCATCACCTAATCAAGTTTAATAACCACTCTTGATTAAATCACATCTCCAGTGGGATAATCTAATTACAGTTTCAAACATACAGCATTGAATAGGGATTAGAAGAAATAGCTGCTTTTACAAAATGGGATTATGATTAAAACATGGCTTTTCTAGGGGACATACATCCTTTCAAACCAGCACACTATGTATGGAAAACTCTAAGAAATCTACAACAAAGTTACTTGAGCTAATAAAAAAATTCAGCAAAGTGGCAGGTTATAAAATTAAAGTGCAAAAATCAGTACTGTTTCTATACACAAGCAATGACATAACTAAGGAGTCAATTAAGGAAAAAAATCAATTTAAAATAGCAACTAAAAGAATCAAGTATCTAGAAATGAATTTAACTAGGGATTTAAAGGACTTGTACATAGAGAACTACATATCATTGTTAAAAGAAATCAAAGAAGATCTAAATAGGTGGAAAGACATTCTATGTTCATGGATAGGAAGGTTAAATGTAATTAAGGTGTCAATTCTACCTAAATTGATCTACAGATTCAATGTGGTACCAATCAAAATTCCATTAGCCTACTTTGAAGACTCGGAAAAGCTAGTTACCAATTTCATTTGGAAGCATCCTAAAAAAGAAGAATGAAGTAGAAGGATTAACACTTCCCAATTTTAAAACTTATTGTAAAGCCACAGTGGTCAAAACAGCATGATACTGGCACAAAGATAGAAGTATTGACCAATGGAATTGAATCGAGAGCACAGAAATAGATCACCACATTATAGTAAACTGATCTTCAACATGGCCCCCAAATCCACTTAACTGGGTCAAAATAGTCTTTTCAATAAATGGGCATGGGAGAACTGAATATTAACCTTACACCCTAAACAAAATTTATTCAAATTGTATCAAACACCTAAACATAAGAACCAGTACCATAAAGCTCCTAGAAGAAAATGTAGGGAAACGTCTTCAAGACCTAGTAATAGGAGGTGGCTTCTTAAACTTTACACCTAAAGCACAAGCAACAAAATCAAAAATAGATAAATGGGACCTCCTGAAAGTCAAATGCTTTTGTGCCTCAAAAGACTTTGTTAAAAAGGTGAAGAGGCAGCCAAATCAATGGAAGAAAATATTTGGAAATCACACATCAGATAAAGGTTTGATATACTGTATTCATAAAGAAGTCATACAA
The DNA here is from genome assembly GCF_023851605.1 of Tamandua tetradactyla. NCBI lineage: Eukaryota > Metazoa > Chordata > Mammalia > Pilosa > Myrmecophagidae > Tamandua > Tamandua tetradactyla. Next base: position 135,124,256 of record NC_135332.1, read on the forward strand.
CTCAACAACAAAAGGAATGAAGACATGAATAGACATTTTTCTGAAGAGCAAATATAGATGGATACAAAGCACATGAAGAGATGCTCATTCTCCTTAGATATAAGGGAAATGCAAACAAAGACTACAATGTGATGCCACCTCCCACCTATAAGAATGACTGATATTAAACAAACAGGAAACTAGAAATGTTGGAGAGGATGTAGAGAAATTGGGACATTTATGCACTGCTGGTGGAAATATATAGCCACTATGGAAGACAGTCTGGCAGTTCCTCAGAAAGCTAAATATCGATTTGCCTTATGAGCCGGCAATACCCCTACTCGGTATATACCCAGAAGAGCTGAAATATAGTGACACAAACAGAGATTTGTACAACGATGTTCATAGCAGCACTATTCACAATCACTGAAAGATGTAAACAACCCAAGTACCCATCAACAGACAAGTGGATTAACAGAATGTGGTATAAACATATGATGGAATATTATGCAGCAGTTAAGACAAAATGGTATTCTGAACCATGTGACAAGATGGATTAGCCTTGAGGACATAATGCTGAGTGAGCCATAAGCCAGACACAAAAGGACAGATACTGTCTGATTTCACTTTTAAGACCATGGTAAAAGTAAAATCACAGACTTATAATACAGGATATATTGGGCCTAGAAATACACAGAAGCTTGAGATGGGTGAACAGTTTGCTAATGAGGTTGAACTTAATGGTAAGGGAATAGACAGAAGTGGTTCACTAGTGGGTCTATAATATCACCATATTGAAGGTGAACATGATTGAAAGGGGTAATATAGATTCATGTGTCCCACCAACTAACATTACAAATGTAAATAAGTTCTCACATGATCCACTGCAAAGGTATGAATCCTGTATAAAGAACGTATGATTTGGGGGTACAGGGGAAAAACTGATATTGCATGCTCTCAGCTATGTTTAACAGAAAAGCACCAACGGTATCACAGCAATACCGGGATACATAAAGGAGGGAAGGACAAGAATTAGTGGGAGGTTTGGGCTTTCTATTTGGTGAAGGTATGTTTATTTGCTATCTTTCTCTTGGGAACAATGAAATTATCTAAAGTTGAATGTGTTGATGCACTGTTGACTTTGAACATTATGCATGGGGGCCAGAAGATGGAGGTTGCTAAAAGACACACTGACTGAGAAGTAGATTGGCCAGCAATGATGTATACATATAACTGAATATTGTGCTGCTACAAAAAAGGAACGAAATTGTGAGGCAAGCAACGATGTGAATAAACCTGTGGGACATTTGATGAGGCAAAATAAGCCAGAAACAAAAGAGCAAATATTGTTTGATCTCATTTAGAAAATACTTATAAGAAACTTGGGCCTAGATTGTAAGCTCTTACAGCTGTCGCATTTAGTCCAGAGTGGTAATTGTTATTTCTGGATTTTGAGGGGCTGTTTTATATACATACAACCTGGTATTTAGAGATAACAATGAAGCTGATTGGGTTGGGATTAAGGTAATCCAGAATACAGGGGTAAGGAAATCATGGCCTGTATTTTAGAACTTCACCTACTCTTTGAGACCAAAAAAAGAAAGTTTTTGTTGTTTTTTTTAACATGGGCAGGCACTGGGAATCGAACTCAGGTCCTCTGGCATGGCAGGCAAGCATTCTTGCCTGCTGAGCCACCATGGCCCGCCCAAGAAGAAAGTTTTTTTATGGCCAGAACTTAGATTTTCTGTAGCACATAATCTAATTCAACCCATTTGGGTAGATCACTTAAACAATACAAACACAGGGAACCCAGAATAAGAGGGCCTTTAGCTTTTTATGGCTTAATGTGATGCCTGGATATATCCCAGAGTATATTAAGCAGATAATCAAAAAGTATTAGCAAAGTCCCTTGAGACATGGAAGAAAAGTTATGAAAACTGTTTAACTTTACCACCAGGGAAACCCCAGATACTGTGCCAAGCATTAGAGAGACCCAAATCAAGAGGTAAGTCCTTGATTTTGAGGCTTACTCTTGTGAAGCTTATGCATGAAGCAGAGAAGATCAGCCTACCTATAGGTCTGCCTAAGAGTCACCTCCGGAGGACCTCTTTTGTTGCTCAGATGTAGCCTCACTCTCTCTAAGCCCAACTCTGCAAGTGAAAACATTGACCTTTCCGCTACGTGGGACATGACATCCAGGGATGAAAGTCTCCCTACCAGTGTGGGAGATAAACTCCAGGGATGAGCCTGGCCCTGGCACCATGGGATCAACAATGCCATCCTGATGAAAAGGGGGGAAAGAAGTGTAACTAATAAGGTGTCTGTGAATGAGAGAGTTCGAATAGAGCCAAGAGGCTACACTGGAGGTCACTCTTATGCATGCTTCAGTTAGATATCACTACCTCTCACAACTTACCAAACCCCAACCAAAACCATTTCTGTCAATCCTAAAGAGGCATTACATAAGATTCTACAAAGTTTCCATGTACTAGGGTAACTCTCCAAAATCTGCAACTTCCAAATGTGTTCCTGGACCAGGTAAGTCCTGAAATGCAGAGAGGCTAGCCCTTTCAGAACATCAACTAGTTCCCTCAACCTATTCCATATTATCAACAGCCCCTTCCAACATGAAAAAGTTAGAATAGGCATAGCCCAAATACCCTTAAAGAGTGGGAGAAAGATCAAAGGTTATGGTGGAGTTATACAAAGAAGGTAGGGCTTAACAAATGAGTATGAGTACTGAATTATTATATCAATATGTCTTTTAGCCTCCAGTACTTTAGAGCAGCTAGAAATAAACACCTAAAACTGTAAAACTGTAACTCATACGAAACTCTGAAATCTGTTCTACAACTAAATGTTGCAATGTACTTTGAAATTTATTGCTTTTATGTATATATGTTATTTAAAGAGAAGGAAGAGTATAATAGAGAAGAAGATAAGGTTTAAAAAATGAGTATAACTCTAACTTTTATGTTGATAAAACCATTATATTGATATTTCTGTTGGTCTCCATTGTCTTGGAGCAGCTAGAAGAAAAAACAATGATCGTGGAATCATAATCCATACCAAACTTTAAAATCTGTTCTATAATTAATTGTTAAAACGCTCTTGGAAATTTATTGCTCTTTTATATATATATGGTATATTTCAAAATGTTTTTAAAAAGTTAAATACAAAAAAAATGTGCAAAGGACTTGAATAGACATTTCCCCAAGGAGATAAACAAATGGCCAATAAGCATATGAAAAGATGCTAAACATCATTATACATTAGGGAAATGCAAATCAAAACCATAATGAAATGTCATTTCACACCTGCTCAGATGGCCATAATTAAAAATGAAAAAAGACAAAAGAAGGAAAAGAAATGTTGGGGAGGATGCAGAAGAACTGGAACTTTCAAAACATTGTTGGTGGGATTGTAAAATAGTGCAGTCACTGTGGTAGTTTGGTGGTTCCTCAAAGAATTAGAATTGCCATATGACCCAGCAATTTCACATCCAGGTATGTGACTAAAAGAGTTCAAAACTGGCACTTAAATACTTGCACATGAATGTTCATGGCAGCGCTAAGCTCAATAATAAAAATGTGGAAACAATCTAAATATCCATCAAGGGAACAATGGAAAAGGAAAATGTGTGACATACATCAAATGGAATATTATTCAGCCATTAAAAGGAATGAAGTGGGAAGAAACACATGAAATACACACCACAGATCAGTTATATCCTTATAAATATATATATATACAAATACACACAAATAAACAAACACAAATTTCATGAAATAATACTCCTGTTACCCTGTGTGATGAATCTATTTTCTATTCTTTTTCACTTAACAAATTGTTTATACATTTAACCCCTCCTCCATGTGTGATGCAGAGTTTGAAAAACATTGCAACAAAGTGGTATTGCATTAGAATAGAAACCAACATCTGTTTTAACCTATAGTTTCTCATTAGAAAGAAATAGAAGTCAGAAGAAAGTGGAAAATACCTATCACCCAGAATTCTACAGACTGCATGAAGCCAAAAAAAAAAAAAAAAAAGACATGGTGTGGTGAATTATGTACCCTAGAAAAACATGCTCTTAATCTTAATTTATTCCTGCATGTGAAACCATTGTAAATAGGACTGGTTGAAGATGTCAAATAGGACTGGTTTAGCTAAGGTGTGGCCCAAATGAATCAGGCTGGGCTTTAATACAGATTACTAGAGTCCTTTATAAACAGAATGAAATTCAGGCACAGAGGCAGAAAGCCATGAAAAGAAACTGCAAGTCAAAGAAACCTGAAAGAGAAAGGAGGGAACATTGCCATGTGCATTGCCATATGAGAGAAAAGCCAAGGTTCACTGGTTGCTCAGCCCACAATGCCATGGTCTTCAGAGAGAGAGCTGAGCCTTGCTGATGACTCAATTTTGGTCTTCTCCTAGTCTCAAAACCATGAGCCAATAAATTCTTCCAGTTTAAGCCAACACATTGTATAGTATTTGTTTAAGCAGCTGGGAATCTAAGACACATGGAGATGAAGGACATCTAAGAGAAGTCATCACCAGCCAACCTGGTATTTTTCAGACTGAAGGAAATGTTAGAAGAGAGAGCTTGGTACATCAGGAATGCAGAGCAATACAAATAAATATCATGGCAAATGTGATAGCCTATTTTTCTCCTCTTAAATTCTTTTTTGTCTGTATGACTTTTGAAAGTAAAAGTTATACCACAGTTATGCCACAGTCTCAGCAGGTGGGGTTCAATTCATTTAGATTTAATACATATGACAGGTATATGCGTGACAACTACACATATACATATATGTATTACATAAAGTGTGGAGGATAAAAGAATCAACAATATGACTGTAAGGCTTCTTCTACCTTTTATGTGACTTGATAAAATATTGACTCTAATTAGACTGTGAAAAGGTTAGTATACATAGTCTCATGCCCAGAAAGACAAGTTTAAAAAATTTCAAACTCACTCAGGAAAACCAGGATAACCTCAATAGTCTATCTAGAAAATAAGAATAAAAGCAGCTGAAAATATTTACATACCAGTTTTTGTGTGCAGGTTAAGTTTTGGTTTCTCTTGGTTGACTGCCTAAGAGTGGGACAGCTGGGTCATACGGAAGTCTGTCTGTCCCAGGCTGCGTGTCCACCAGCTCAGCCCCCACCCGGACAGCAGGACCTAGGTGGCACCCACACTTGTGTTCTGAGGCGCTCTCACCTCTAGTGCCGTGGGGGAAGCAGCAGGTGCACTTACTGGCCTGACAAAGCTACCATCTGGAGCAGGAGCCGCGGAGCTTGGAGCAGTAAACGCACTGCGGGCAGGTGGGACCTCGGTCCGGTACACACCCCTCACAGCTCTGGGGTCGGCCAGGAGCAAAGAAGACTGCGGCTCTGTCAAAAAGCTCATCTCCCTCATGCTAAATATTTTCAACCCTCAGGAGGATATTCAGAAGGACCAGAGGCCCTGGGTCTTTGAACACACACTTCTTGCGCTGCCTGGGTGAGCGCTCAGGAGCTCCTGTGTTCTGCGCAGGCGCGTCCATTTTTTGCTTAACTGTTCCTAAGATGCGTCCCGGCGAAAGCCAAACAGTGCGCACTTAACCTTTCCAAGAGTTGTCTGATAGAGGAGAACACCAGCGCGCAGCTCTCTGATCCAAGGACGTGGCCGTACACATCTGCTCGTACGGACAGTTATCCGGGGAAGTTTTGCCCCTCGACATTGCCCCCACGCACTGGGAGACAAGGACGTACCGGAGGGGATCGCGTGGCGTCCAGCCCGCTCACTGGACCGCGGTGTTGCCTTGGCAGCCCGGGTCACTCAAGTGTTCCTGACCCTGGATCGACTGGCAGGACATCCTACAAGTATCCGCTGACTTTCCACAGGTGGTTTGTCAGAGCTTCTCTGAGACGATACCCCATCATCCTGCAGACCCAGTGTTCCTTTCTGGGGGTCCTTGCCTCACTGTGCCTCGGTGTGCTGGCATCACCGTGAAGGAAGCCAGCACGGTCTACTCACAATTCCAAGTGTCCTGCCGCTCAGTAACTGTGGTGAGAAGATTGACTGTTTGGTACAAGAGTGGGGAGCTGCCTCTCTGCAGTCAGCAATACCCAGGTGCACCCAGAGAAGTTTGTGTTCAGAGCCATGGACAACAGTGGGAAAGAGATAGCTCTACAGAAGAACCCTGTAGTAATAGAGAAGGTAGACAATCAGAGACAGCACGATGGGATGGGGGTGAGGGGGTGTCTATCCTCCCTCCTGCCCAGGCCTTGCCTCTGAAGAGAAACCTCGGTTCCAAAAGTTCAGAAAGCAGCTCCATGCAGAACTCCCAGGTTTCTCATATGAGCTCATGCACCAAACAAAATGCCATTAAGTGCTCACACATTTCCACTTGAGGTTTCTTACTGCTGCACCCTATACCCCTCCCAGCTGCTCCAGAGATCCACAAAGAGAGCGAGTGAGGGCAGCCATAGGTCTGTCTCCTCAGCCTCTGTGGTAGCCCAGAGGACGATCTAGAAAGAAAAGACTTCCCATTTTACCAGGTGTCTCAGGCATGTAGGCTTAGCAGGCAGTGGGCAGCATGCAGAGGAGTTGGCTTGAACACCTGGTGCCCATGTGCATGAAGCGAGATGTCCAGGGGCAGCAGGTCCCCAAGTGGCGATGGCAGCAACATCAGCAGCAGCAGCAGTTGCAGCCTCAGGAGAGAGAAGGGGTTCAACAAAAAAGGAGTGCTAAGACCCACATTGGGAAGTTGGCTGGGATGTCTATCCTTGGAGTCTGTGTTCATGCACTATCATATTATCCTCCAACTCTACTCTACCCAAGAGAAATGGAAATATATGTCCACGCAATGAGTTGGACTGGGATGTTTGTAGCTGTTGCATTAATTGCAGTCCAAAATGCAGGCATCCCACCAAGGACGCAGAGAGCGCACGGCGGCTTAGCTTCTGAGGAACCACAGTCACTGCCAAAGATCTGCCTGCAAAGCCCAGAAGCTTCCAAACACCATACCTACAGCCTGGGCTCATGGCATCTTAAAGAGCTCCTGAGGCCTTTCCCCAAGCTACTTCTAGACTCCTATCCTAGTGTCAAAACATGCTTTTCCTTGAGTCAGAAAAGCTGTTGAGTGTCTGGATATAATTAGGGATTGTTTTTCTAGAGCAGAAGTTGGTCTTTCCTTGGTATGCCCCACTCTTCTTGCCTTATTCTATGTAGACATTTATCCCAAGAACAAAGCAGGAAAGTAGACATGCAAATGAACCATTTTGCTGCTGTTGCCCATAGAAATAAAGTTATTATGCACTGAGGTGCAGGGACCATCAGGGAGAACTTCCTCTATCCTTAAATATAGCTTCAGAGCAATCATTTACACTCATTATGGGCAGTGTCTCAGAATGGCACCAGTTATCCCTCCACTTGACTCATCAGATCAGGAGAGGCATTAGGAAAACTCACGATGTTTGAATGTTATTTTTTTAATCGAGAAATAGCACTTAATATAGTGAAAGTCTGACTCATCATTTTATAACTAGGGAAGAGGCCCATAGAAGCTTTTTCCCAAGTCTTGGGGAAAGCTGGTTGACAACTTTCACCAGATTTTCTATTCAATCATGGATAGTCATCAGTGTTCTGACATAAAGTGAGTCGAAGTCTTGAAACTAACAACTAGGGGAATTCTTTTGGAGAGGGCAGAATAAATTTTCTAGGTTCCCTGGAATATCCTAAACTGACTTCTCTAAGGTTGATATATCAGCAGTTGTCCATATGTTTATATTCTTTGGTCTGTCAAGCAACATATGATTTTTAACAGGAGGATAGGCATATTATAGCTACCTTTCAGCCACACAGCGGTTATGACAGCCAGACCTAGCATTACTTCCACCAGAATATAAGAACTACTGTGTGCACATTCATATCCCCCGTACCCAGAAAAAAATTCCTGGCATACAGTAGATACACAACAACTACTTGTTAAATGAATGAACGAATAAAAGAATAAATAGCCAGCTAATGCGTAAGCTCCATGAAAGCAGTAATTGTCATGTCCATTACTGTAGCCTCAATTCCTACCACTATGCCTCACACACTGTAGGTGTCAGTTAATGAATGAATGAATGAATGAATGAATGAATGATTGAAGCCTTAGGTGGCTGAAGGGCAAGTACTATGACTTTCATCTGCTGTTACATGCTTACTGCAGCTTGTTAAATAAAGGAAAGGTTTAACAACAACCCCCAAATACTTAGAACCTCCCTCCAAGACACTGTACAATACAAAGCTGCAACCAATCACTTCATACCTCTCAGGCATTCTGAATAGAAATCAAAGCATCCCCTGCATGTAATTGCAGGGAGGAACCAGGGGAGCCAGAAATAAACCAAAAATGAGCAATGAAGAACTGTCATCTTCAATCAGTCCTAACAGAGATTTGTATTTATCACTTGTTATAAAAAGTTTATTACCCTTTTTACAACTCTATCTGTCCAGTGTTTGATTTAACCAGAAAACACACTGGCAATTTGTTCTGCAGTATATACATATTTTTCAAGATCTAGAAATTATGGTCCAGGCCTTGCTATTCTGTTTTCTTTACATGAATCAGGACGCACAAAGAAAAGTACTGGTCAGACATGAGATATTGAGGAGGGGCTGCTGTCAAATCAGAAAGTGTAGTATTAGATTAATTTTAGATTAATTGGAAACTTATCTTAATTGAAGATCAGTTCTGTGGACTATGCCACCCATTAAACAAAAATGTTAAGGATCACAGTGTTCTTGATTTCACTGCATTATTGGAAGAATTTGCACGGTTAAGTCTCATGTACACAGGACCATGTAAGAAGAAATTCCATCTATCTTTCCATATTTCTAATGCTATGTCCATCTACTCATATATATCTCCATGAAGACTGAACCCTCTGGAGATTTCCCTTTGGCTTTGATTTAGAAATTATCATAAGGCATGTTTTATTAGGGGCTACTGCATGTTTGCATCCCCAAATAAGGGCTCGATTTAGTATTACACTAGAGGAACGTTATAATTATGGGATTTGATTCACTCTGAGAGAAGCAGTAAGAGGATTTAAATGTGATAGAAAAATAAGAATACATAATAAGGTCTACTGAGGGCTGCTACTTTCCCCGATTTTATCTAAAGCTGAGAAGATTTTAACAAAAACATCCCTATTCTTTAAAAAATGTCCATTAGTCCAAATATGATTAACTTACCTATGTGCTCAGCGAAAGTATTGCTGCTCGGGAAATCTTTTGGGGTCTGGGGAGGAGACTAATGGGAAAAAATAAAGCTCTTGAAAGGAATAGTAGTGTAAATCATTCATAGGTTCAGTCACTTCCAACACAGAGATGTTTGGGCTTGGGAAAGAATTATCCCAACGGTATTTCTTTTCCAGGCTGCTCTTCAGAGAAAACAGCTGGCTTTGATTAAAAGAAACAGATTTCAAAAGGAACGAGATAGAAATGTTCTAAGCACCTTACCAGATTCAGGTACGAGAAAGGAAAGAGGAATACATTTCACCATGTTCCCTTATTTCTTTCCCCTTTGCTTTCCTGCAGGAAAGGGATAGGAAAAATATTATTTAAATCACTTTAGCTATTGAATTACAGGTTTTTAGTCCAATAATATATGACAGATTTACGAGACCCCATTGAATGATAAAACTACGTTTCTCTTATCCAACCATTCGGAAATCATAATCTGCTTAGGAAAGCCACACAAAACAAGTAATTTGATAAGATTATGCCAAAATATCAATTTTGTACCTAGGCAGGCCTCATTTATTTATTGCATATTGAATCCATCTGGGAAAGTGTTGAGCCAAATAACAGGCTTTTCCTAAGCACCGTTTGGCATCCTGTATGAAGCAAACACCTAGAACCGCCACCACAAACAGAGCTACTAGTTTAAACTATGGTTGCATAAGTTTAAAACCAGACAAGAGTGGAGGAGGTGAAAGATAGTAAGGCAAAAACATCTGCTTTAACAGCCTGGAAGAATTTATAACAATTGACAAGATTCAATTCCTCCACACCTTCAGATGCCTTGAGGCAATACCACAGTTAGAGCTCATTGGGTTTGGAATGCAAGGATATTATTTTTAGATGGCTTTTCAAAAGCAGAAGATAATGCCATACACTTATATTCCTGCAAGTGAGAAATGATGGAATTTCAGAATCTGGACACTGTACATATCTGGCATCTTTTTCAGCCTGTCTTCCTGGTCATTCAACACCACATCGTTAATAGCACTTCCTCTCTTCTGCTTTCAATTAGCCAGCGTTACTGGGGCTGATGTTCCTGGAAAGAGACATCTTGTTAACTTCATTGTAGCTGCAGCTGTAGCTCTTCATAAAGCTGAAAATAGGTCTGCTAAGGTTGTATGGTGATAATCTGAGATGTTTTGAAAGAGATTCAGCTTCCGACCATGTCTGGGACTATTTAATCAGTTTAACACAGGTTCCAGTGAATAAATTTTAAAAGGTTCACGCCATTTCCTATCTCCATGGCAGCCAAGGACACATCCCAGTTCCATTTCTCTGCACCTAACAAAAAGAGCATTGGATTTGAGGATTAAGCCCCAAGTTTACAATTCACTGATGTTTGTTGTACTTATTAATGACAAGGCTGTGTGATTTAATATATAATGGTAAAACCTTTCATTTTGTGAATATAGTTGAAATCTTTCTTCCCAAAATAACATGACAGGTGTCCCTTTGCCTGCAAGCTAAGGGAAAATGAGAGCTGTGTAGAGAACATTGTCCTGCCCTGACTTAGCAGATATCTTTCAGCTGTTTCCAGTTCTCCTTATCTCTTACAACCCAACAGCACAAACAAATCTACCCCGTCTATCAAAGTGCTCATCAAAAACAAACTCTAGAAAGGAGAAAAAAAGGTACACTGTGAACACACCACTTGGCTGAAAAACTCCCAAACGAACCTCATATCTACTAGAAAATGGATTCTACCTTTGAACAGACAAACCTCAAATTCCTGAACAGACTGACACACTTACCAGACAGCAATCATTAAGGCAGTGTTTCTTAGCCAGTGTTGCACATCAGAATTATTCATTGGACTGTTCAGTCCATGTCTCCCCTAGTCTCAGGCCTGAGACAACTGTGAGGTTGCAGCCCAGGTGTCTAATTGTTGTCATGTACCCACGGGTGATTCTGAGCTTCTCCACTATGCATTTGTTTATACTGAGAGGCTGTTGAGAGCATTTTAATTTTTAGCAATATATTCACCTTAACATCTTGCCATTACACTTAAATTAGATCTAATTCTGCTCTGTAGCAAGTCTGTGGCCAGACCTAAACCAGCCAAGGATGCGTCAGCAGAAATGTTTGAAGGGGAGCTCAGGAGCAGGCAACTCTGGCATGGTAAAAGCCAACAAACAATTCAAGGTCATGGCATGTAAACAGACTAACTAAACAGAGAGGCCCCAGTAGGGCATAGTCAGTACCAAGGATAGCACCCATTGAGCCTTGGCTTCCTGGGGGCTTCTTTGGCTTTTTGTCTATTCCAAGTTCTGAGTCTGTGGGACTCTTGGGCACAATTGTGCTGACCTGGGTGAGTTCTAAACCACAAGCGTTTATCACATGTGGCGCTTTTAGACCAATTCAAATGTCCCGCCTCAAACCTCCTGAATCAGAATCTCTGCAGCAGATACCGAGATGTGTATATTTTAAAAACCATTACAGATGTGTCTGTTGTGCTCCACTGATTAAGAGACACTTAATTCAGTGATTCTCAAACTTGGACATGCATCAGAATCACCCTGAGGACTTGTAAAACGTGGATTTCTGGGCCCTATACCCAGAGTCTCTGATTCAGAAGATCTGGGGTGAAGAATGAGAATTTGCATTTCTAATAAGTTCCCAGGTGATGCTGCTGCTACTGATTTGGGTACCACACTTCTAGAAATTATGATGATAAGTTATTGCAGGCCCAGATCTAGATTGAATAATCTGCCTCATTTACCAAGGAGAAAGTTGTTAGGAGTCCAAAGGTAAAATCGTACTATCTGGGTGACTTTGTGATGCCTCTTAAAGAATTCTCTGGTCCTCATAGCCTCAAACTCCTTATCATTTGTTCACGCAGCCTTATGATCTTGCCATTTTACAAAGAGGACACAGAGTCAGGCAGTGGAATCCTGATCATCAACAACATTTCTCGTAAAGAGATTTTCCTTTATTGTTCTGAAAAATTTGAATAGTCTCACCTGATCTTTACTACCTTTTTAATTCTTTTTCATTCTATTTAACTATTTTATTCAACTATTTCTGATAGCAGTACCCCAGCACAGAGCTAAATCAGTAAAGACATAAATATTTGTGAAACACCTTACAGCTTAAAAGCACTCATCATATCTTATTGAATGTAAGTAGCTGAGTGAGGGAGATTTGGGTAATAATCTCCCTCACTGAAAGATGAGAAACTGAGGTTCAGAAAAGTTGAATGAGTTGACAAGTATCATAAAATTATGGTTGAGTAGAAAGAACAAAACTCAGACACCTATGCTTCTTACCCCCACCCCCATCCTTTACCCTTTTAATTATTTTCCAATCCAAAGGAGAAAACACTTGCTCCCATAGTACGAATTACTTCATAAGGTAGACATCTCAAAATGTCTAGTTTTGATTCAAAGCTGTTAACAGTAAAAGCATACCTGCACTGAAAGCAGAGTGGATTTGCAGCCAAACATGGGTTCAAATCTCTCCTTTACTACTAATTATGTATGTAGCTTTAAATAAGTTAAGTTTACCTACCTGAGCCATAATTTCCTCATTGTTAGAAGTAGAGCCGTTAATAATTATCACCGAAGGCTGTTGGAAGACATAAATGAGACAGCAGATGGTGGGTATTCAGTGAATGTTAGTTTACCCTTTTTCCTCTTGCCTTAATTCGATTGAATGCCCCTGAAATAAGAAAGGTTGAATTTCCGAATACTTGCTTAGGAAGCAATGATCTATCTTCAAATATGGACAAATCGGTATTGACTGCTGATGAAAATATTGTCGTTGACAAAAGGGAAGTCCTGGACCTCCTTAGTTAGAGGCTGGGCAAGCCAGGAAAGAACTAGAGAAACTCTTTCTATTTGTAGATACTTAACATTTTGTTGTCCTTTGCCCAGAAGCACATTCTTGTCTCCAATCTAGAACACACTAAGGAAGTAGGCCAGAGGTCAAGATTTTGATCACTCTGGTTATTCTTGGTTCTCATGCTGCAGAGAAACTGCTGTGAATGATTGCTCCATGAGGTTGCCTCCATAGTACAGTGTTAAGAAAAACCTGAGGTCAGGAGAATTGCCATCAACTATTTCCAGAACCAGACCATCATTCGTGACCCAGCCACAGTGGAGCCTGATGTCACAGACAATAAACCCCTGTGCCTCATTCTCTAAGCTTCTGATCAGAGCAAAACACTGACCTTTTAATATTTAAAGAAAATATTTGTTTGCACAGTGAGGTTTTTTAATGACAGGGAATTGGACATTAAATATTTAAGCAAACCGGGTTAATGCATTGCATTTTTAAAACTAAATTATTGTGTGTGAATATGACACTGACGAAACTATTTTTTCCATTGGGAATGTCCAAAATATTAGAGACTAGGAAATATCACTCTACTTCAAGTCTGAGGTTAAATGATGACAGATGGATGCAAAGCAGGGCATTAGGAATTTTAAAAATAAAATTCAAAGTGTTCAAGAGCTGCTGCTCTGTAGACAAAATGATGGCTCTTAAGCCCAGCTATGACTGGGTTGAGTGGGAGGGGAAGCATCATTGCTGGGAGACTGAACTTAAAAAAGCATCGAGAAATTAAATAGGCTTGACTTTGATGTACTCTTCCCAAACTATTTCCCATGTAAACCTCAGGCAGAGAGAAATGATTTTTATATTGTCTCTAGCAAATAAATAGGTGAAATGCATAGTATATGAATGGTTTGTAATATTTTTCATTATTTCTTAAGCATTTAGGTTATTTTTTTTAATAAAATTCAAATTTTCCCTTTCTTTCCAGAGTCCCTTCTTGTCTTTATTTCAGTTTCTTTTTCTTAATTGATTATTTCATCTTATTATTATTGGTCGGAGGTACGAGAGTAGTTCACTGGTAGAATTCTCACCTGCCATGCGGGAGACCAGGTTCGATTCCTGACCCATGCACTTCACAAACAAACAAATAAACGAAAAACAAAACAAAACAAAATTCAACAAATGGTGCTGCGGTAACAGGATACTCACATGGAAAAAGAATGAAATGTGACCCCCGCCATATAGCATACAAAAAATAATTTATTGGCCACGTCCATTGTTCATTGCAATAATAACAGCTTATTAATAATTGCTCATTTCAAATGCTTATTGCAGAAATTTAGAAAATAAAAACAAGTGCAAAAAAGAAAATAAAATCCATAATCCCACCACTCACAGGCAGGAACTATTAACGTGTGTTTGAAGTTTGTTCCAATGTTGGTGCACACACATTTCTTTTAGTTTAGATAATGTATATAGCTATTAATCATTTTTTTCCCATATAACATTGCTACCTATTATTATTTTCTTCAGAAACATGCTTTTACATGCCTCTGGAATAGTTCATATAATGGTTATCTCATGAATTATTTTGACAGTTTCAAGGCAGACATTTAAATCGCTTTTAATTCTCCACTATTTTAAATAGTGTTATGGTGAAACATATATGAATTTTTGTTAGTTCTAGGACAAGAGCATCAAAAAATTTTTAGGGGTTCTCAATACATATTCCAAAAGAGCTGAAGAAAGATTATACTATTTTTACCTTTATCAGCGAGAGGGTATGGCATACTTATTAAATATATGCACAATTGTACATGGAGAGAGCATAAAACACATCTCATTATGCAAATAAACAAAGTCAGAAATGAGAGAGCGTCATTACCAAGGATACTGAAGAAATGGAAAAAACATAAGAGGATACTATGAACAACTATATGCCAACAAACTACACAACTTAGAGGAAATGGACCATTTCCTAGAAACAAAAACCTCCTTGGAAATGTAAAATCAGTCTTAATATGTAAATATAAGGGACCTAGAAATACTTAGAAGCTAGAGACAGGGGAATGGTTAACTAATATTATAAACAGAACAGAACCATTAAATGTATGGGAATGGTTAGAAGTGATGGTAGTTCAATTACTGGGATTATAAGTAAAAGTGCCGTATTGACGGTGAATATGATTGAAAGGGGCTGTTTAAAGCCATGTATCTCACCGATTAGCACTACAAATATAAATAATTTCTTGCATGAACTTCTTCAAAGGTATGACACTTGTCAAAGAGTTAATAATAGTGTTGTCCATGGAAAAACCTACCTCTTGTTCTGGACTGCATTTAACAGAAATACCTCACTAGTAACACAGCAATACTAGGGGTAAGTAATTGGGGGAGGCGGAGATAAGAGTTATGGAGTGTTTCAGGTTTTCCTTTTTGGTGTGGGGGTATCTAGCTGTTATTTTTTTCTTTGGAGCAATGAAAATTGTCTAAAATTGAGAATCACGATGATTATACAACGAAGTGAGAATACTGTGAGACTTTATTTGGATAGAATATATGCTATGTGAATATATCTCAACAAAATCTGTAGGTTCTAAATAAATAAATAAGCAAATAAGTAAACAGATTCAAGTGCTAGAGAACAAAAAAAAAGAACGAATAGATAATTGAAAATCATGAAAAAAACTGTGTTAAATAAATGTGACTCTTGCTCTGAAAGAAAATGCATCTTATTTTTAATTATGCACCTCTTTGATGATATCAAGTTTCTTCGTGTTTAGAAAGCCACAAAATTTTACAGTTGGAAGAAGCAGCTCTCCTTTTACCTATGAGAACCTTGAGAACCGGAGGTGTTAAATAGCCTGCCCTAAGTCACACCACTAGCAAGAGGTGGGACCAAGACATGGGAATCCAGTTCAGTACTCACTCCACTCCACTTCAAACGCCTCAAGTCACTCAAAGGACTCTTAGAAGCAAGATTCCTAAAACTCTCCTCCTTTTAAATCCTCTCCTAATGAAACTCTCTAAGCCAAAACTAGTGTTTGAACTACATGCATATGTCATTATTTATACTCATATGACAAGAATAACTGACAGATTTATATCAAGTAAAAGACGTATGGTTGATTTCCTCATCACAAGCACTTGATTCAAGCAGCAAGCTTGATTTTAGGAAAGGAACATAATTCCAAGCATTGAAAGAATGTGGGGCAGGCAAGAAAATGCATCACTCAGATCGCTTGCTGCAGGGAGGATAATTAATGGCCCCAGCTGCTGAGTTCTGAACACCCCTACTGTATTATCATCAAGGACGTGTTTCCAAGAGGCTGGTCCCAGCCAAAGACTGAGTGTGGCAGGAAACTATGGCCAGCCTGTTCCAGTAAGTGGAGGAACTCTCTCAGTGGGTGACATTGACTTGAGGATTTCCCATTTTCCTGACTGTACCTCTCTTGAAACTGTGCTGCAGTCTGAGAGACTTTTCCTTCCCCACTTGCTACCTCTGCTTTCATAGGCATCAATCCTGAACGTCATCCTGAAGGCTCTCACTATATTCTCCTAGTCCTTCTCCCTCTAACATTCTCAGGCATTCTTTTTCACATCTAATCCCACGTTAGTATCTGCATCTCAGTGGACATGGACTAACACAAAAGGAAAGGAGCGGAAAAGCTATTGGATCCATTCATAGGCTAGGTCTTTCTCTGCATAGAACTAAGTAGGTGTAATTTAATTGTAAATTAAAAAAAAAAAAACCACAGTTTGTGAAAAACATCCTCATTGTTGATCCCTAAACTAAGTTCAGTGCTATGGAAAAGTTTTTACAACACCCAAGTCAGCTTTTTTTGTTGTTGTTAAGTATGCATCTTTTACTCCCAAGACCACTGGTATTGATATGCAATATGTTTATCCCTGCTCTCAAAAGGGCCAAGTGATAAGAAGAATGTTATCTTGTCTAGCATGCACTTCAAAATTCTTGAAATACAAGGCACATGTATGTGTTTAATTTAGTTTTTATATATATATCCTAAGGGCAGTGAGTTTTACCCTAATCAGAAATCCAGGGGTGCTATAGAAAGGGCTTCAAGTTTTTCAAATATTTTTTATCTAATTCTGCAGCAGAGGGTTTGATAATTAGCGTAAGAGGTGTTAGACCTGATTTTCCATTGATTAAATTAGTGTTCTTTTTAAAAGATACAGTTGACTAGATTTTACAAGCTCCACTCTCCTTAAATGAAACTTCAGGGCAGAGGCCAGGTCCACAGCTCATTTAGCTGCCCACACACATATACATACACACACACACAGACACACACACACACACACACACATACACCCTAACTGAAAAGAAGACTGGCTGATCCAGACATGAGCATATTATCAGCCTTGGACTGAAACTTACTTGCAATGAGTTTGTCCAAATGCCTAAGAAAGAAGAATAAGTGGAGACATAACTGAACTTACAAGAGCAACTGAAATGTGTGTCTGTGTTGTGTGTGTATGTGCGCATGCCTAGTTACTAACAAATATTTGTATTCATGGCAATATTTGGATTGAGATCTAATATCGGGATTGGGACAAAAGATGCTGTAGTACATACATAGCTCTGTTTGGGCTTCTTGAACTTTACAATTGTTGAATGACACGATTTAATCATTTCAGTTCACAACAATGACAGTTATGTTTTATTCCAGGTATCTAAAATTTCAGTATATATGTGAATTATAAGAGTAGAAGGGGAATTCTTGAGGTCTTTTATCTATTACCTGTCTCAAGTTCTCCTTTTAAGTTCCCTTAAGATTGATTCTCAGGGACTGTTATAGTTTTGTGAGATGCAGCAGCTGCAATCAAACCATAAATGAACGGAACAGAAATTGTTCTTATTGAGCTTCCAACAGCCTGAAAAGGAAAAAAAAATTTCGTTGGGTTTTTTTAATGTGCTTTTTAACTCACTCAAAATCTAATGAAAGAATGAGCTCTCAGATAATAAGAATATATTTCATATAGCTCTTCATTTTTTTCATTAGGCTCTTTACCTAAATGCTACCTCACCATTTATTCCCACCCACATAAGTGGTAAACCCAACTGACTTTCCTCCACTCCAGAGAACCTATTCATAAAGCAGGAAAATATTAATTAAATCCCCTTACAGAAATTCCTCTTTGAGGAAAAACACAAATAAGTGAAGCAATCAAAGCCCCAGTTTTTAGTCACTATGTAATCTCATCAGGGAAGACTTAAATTGTGTTGGAAGAAATATAACAAGCTGGAATCACACAAGATTGTATTTCAAGATTGCAAAATATCCGAAGATCACTCTAATAAAAATCTCACTAAAACAAATTCCAATGGTCCATGCTAGTTGACATTATTGATGAACTAATGACTAGAACTGAAGAGAGGGGAAATTAAATAATAATAAAATTGCTACATAAATGGTGTTTGTCTTATCATTAACAATAAAGCTAAAATCAATATAAAAATATCCACTGTAAGGAACTGTTGAAAGAGAAAATTGAGAAAATAGGTGATCAGTCGAGGAACAAAGGCCTCCCTGGCTTAGGACTCACAGAAGTCAGCAAATTTTTTCGATAAACATTCAAATATTAAATATTTTATGTTTTGCAGGTCACATAGGATTTGATCTGTTGTAACTGCACAATTCAGTATACGACATAAATGAATAGATATGGCTATGTTCCATTAAAACTTCATTTACAAAAACAGGCAGTAAGCCAAATTTGTCCCACAGGCCACTGTTTGTCAACCCCTGGCCTAGGTCATGCAACAAGCCATAGAAAGAACTGGAAACAGACTAATGTCTTTGATTCCTATGATGGAAGTCTAGCCAACATGCAAGTCTCTAGCTTAAATGCTTCCCACAGCTTCCCCGCCATTACACAATCACTTAGAAGAAAGCCAAACAATCACCTTCATTCTTTATTTTAGTAGTTTACTACTAATATATAGACTAAATTTATACTCCATGAGGGTGATGGAATATTATTAAATCGCAAAAAGCATAATTTAATATAAAAAGCAGAGAATTGGTAGCATCAGAATAATACGGTGTGTAGCTTTAGAGTTGAAATGTTTCCATTTCATTATATTTCATTCAATAAAAGACATAATTTAGTATGCCATGCCATTATTTTACATGCCACTAAGAAATAAAATGTTACCAATTAAAAGTAATATGTCATCAACTGCAAGATACATCTTAATTTCAAAAAATGTAAATATTTGAATTGATGAAATAAAGCATGTGTGATATTAGCACTAAGTCACAATAGAGAAAAGAATACTTTGTGAACTCTGCTTTTAGTATCTGAAGACTTTTTGTAAAAAATATTATTTGTGGAAGGGTCAGTCATATTTTCACCACATTCACGTGTGTAGAAGAACACAGTGGTGACCACATCATCTCTGCAGAGAGAGGACATATTGCTCAGTTTAAAGAGCAGATTAATGAAGTTCATGCAATGGATATTTGGAAATTATTGAAGATGTGCTTATCACAGATGAGGTCATAGCAATTATGTGACTCTAAGAATCCCCTCTTTATTAAATCTAAATCTATATCACAAGAATGGAATGCTGGGTGCTGTTTTCTTTTAGTGTAACATATTCATGAAAAATTAGACCAAGTAAGAAAAAATGTAGTAAAATTATTAATAATGATAATATGGCTCTAAATCCCTTATTTGTCATTCAAAATCTAAATAGCATGGGAAACTGAAAAGAAATTCTTATGTCATTTGATGGTAAAGCATGCCCTGAACTGAAATGATGCCATATTTGTTATCATGTGAATATATATATATGTTTTGTGTATGGCAATAATAGCTATGGTTTTTTATTACAGGCTGTTTCCATAGAACCTGTTACGATGTTTTAGAGTATATGGTACATACACTATCATAAACTTTCAAAAACCTGAAAGTTTTTTGAATTCCAAAATGAATCTGTCTCCAAGAGTTTTGGATAACTGTACTAGTAATATGTGCCACTCATTAGTCAAAATATTTTGTCTATATTATGTCATTTATCTTTCTGGGAAATAAGGACTCATATTTTAACCACCAATTTACATTCAGGGTAACTGAGATGCCGTCACACAACTAATAAGTGGCAGCATTGGGTTCAAACCCGGGCAGTGAGGCCCCAGAGTCCAGGCTCTTTAACCGCTGTGCTCTCCAGTCTTTAATAATTAACCTTATTATCCATCCACAAATAGCTTTAGAAAAAAGAAACTCCTCAATCAAATATCAAGATCAATTTGGTGAAGACAAAAGAGAAAAAAATATTCTGGTAATAAATAAAAATGCAAGAAATCTTAGCAGAGAAATAGAATCTGTAACAAATGAAATGGAAATTTTATACCTGAAAATAAAATACTGGAAAAATTTACTGAATGGACTCACCACCGAAAAAAGATGATGACAGAAGAAAGAGTCAATGAATTTGAAAATAAACGAATGGAAATATTCAATCTGGAGAACATGTATGAAAAAAGATTCAAGAAAAATGATCGGAGCCTCTGGGACCTAAGGGCAATGTTTAAGTGTCATCATACAGGCCTATCAGAGGGACTGAAGACAGTAGATGGGGCAGCAACAATATTTGAAGAAATAATTGCTACCAATTACCTAAATTTGGTGAAAGACATAATTTTACAAATTCAAGAAGTTCAGAGAACCACAAACAGGATCAAGTAAAGAAAAGAAACAACAAAAAAATAACCTAAACTTATCGTAGTCAACCTGATGAGACCTAAAGATAAAGAAAGTATCATTATCAGAAAAATCAACACACACTTTGTATATAAAAACAATTCAACTTATTGCTGACTTCTCATTAGAAATAATGGACACCAGAAAATACTGGAACATCATCAACATGTTAGAAAAAATATATATAGACTCAGAAGTCTATATCTAAAGGAAATACAGCTTAGAAAGGAAGGAATAAAACAGCCTTTTTCTCACAGATAACATAACCGTGTTAGAAAACTAAAGAATCTCCAAATATTCTTCTATATCATTAAGTGATTTAGCAAGGTTGCAGGGTACTTAATATACAAAAATCAGTTTTATGTCTGTATACTATGAATAATAATTGGACACTGAAATTTTTTTAAATGCAATTAGTAATAGTACAAAAATATGTAATATTTGGGGACAAATCTAGCAAATATTTGCAAGAGTTGTACACTGAAAACTGCAAAATGTTGATGAGAAAAATGAAAGAAGACCTAAATAAAATGGAGAGGCATATCCTGTTCATAGATCCAATAACTCAAATATTATTAATTTTCAATTCTCCCCATATAGATCTAGAGACTTAATGCAACCTTAACAAATTTGCACCGGGTTTTTTGGTATAAATTAAACAAACATTTAAAAATTTACATGAAAATGCAAAGTCTCTAGGATGCCAAAAAAAAAAAAAATTAAAAATGAAGAACACTTGCAAACCAATGAAAATACAAAAAAAGTATGAAATGGGCAAAATGTTTGCATAGCAATTTCACAGAAGAATATACGTGGATGGCCAATAAGCACATCAAAAGAAGTTCAACATCATTAGCCACTAGGGAAATGCAAATTAAAACTCCAACAAGACAGCAGTACCCACCCACTAACATGGCCAACAGTAAAAAGACTGATAGTACAAATACTGTAACTGGAACTCTCATACATTGCTAATGGTAATGTAAAATAGTAAAACAGTTTTGGAAAATAATTTGGCAGTGTCTTATAAAAGCTAAGCATTCACGTATATGCCATCCATTCATTTCAAAAGAAATGAAAAAACATATGTCCAAACAAAGGATATAAGATTTTCTTCCGTAGCACATGATGTAACATATATTCATCAGCTGTATTAAAATGCTTGTATTTGTACTAGCCAAAAACTAGAAATAATTTAAACATCCATTAACAGATGAATGAACAAGAAAATTGTGGTATAGCCATACAATGGAGTCCTACTCAGCAATTAAAGAAATCAGCTATTGATATATTCAACAACAAGGATGAAGAAAAAAACATTATGCGAATCAAAAAAAGTCATCCACAAAAATGTACAGCCTATATAATTCTGTTTACATGAAATCCTATTAAAGGAAAATCTAATTTATAATGAGAGAAAGTACATCAATGGTTTCCAGGATCCAAGGTGGAAACAGAAGACTATCTGCAAAATGGCCTGAGGAAAGATTGTTGAGTGATAGAAATGTTCTATGCCTTGATAGTAGTCGTGGTTCTACAGCACATGCATTTTAGCTTTTCTTAACAAGTGTATTTTTCAACAAACAGATTCATAAGTGCAAGAAGCGTCCAAATTCTAATACGTAATGCAATAGCTAGAGGACCAGATGGTGTTTGACTTTATAAATACTTACGGAGGTGGGGGGAATTGTGTACTAAAATCGGTAAAGACTCAAAGCTTTCTATCATAAGCACAAGTCATTCTGAAAACTCACAGAGGGCAATGGAAGTTTCCAAAAACTTCCAAAGACTATTATAGTTTTCATCTTTTTTTTATAAAGAATCGAAGTATAGATGGCATTCAGAGTTTTTTGGCTTGGATTCCAATGCTTCCAGCGTTCTCCTTGATTTGAATTCTCACATTGTTTGGATTCTAACCTATTTTTGCTCTTAAAATCTTATAATCAAGACTAATTCTCACCAGGTATTTCCAAAAATGTAATTATAGGGTAGAATAAAGTATACTTCTAGGAAGGTGAATTAAAAAATAATTTTGGGGGGTGGGCCACGGTGGCTCAGCAGGTAAGAGTGCTTGCCTGCCATGCCCGAGGACCTGGGTTTGATTCCCGGTGTCTGCCCATGTGAAAAAATAAAAATAAAAAAATAATAATTTTGGAGACTCACCCTAGTACTGATCAGTAATAAAAATGGATCTTTGAGAGGATTCTAAAATAAGAGAAATTGAATTTTCTTTATGATAGACAGGTCCATGTTTCTATTTATGATGCATAACAGCACACAGAAAAATGAGTGCATGGTTATATTACTATAAGTGTGCATAATTACCTAGAAGTTTGTATCTTTATTTCAAAGAAATATATCTTCTAGCAATTATTATGTAGTCTCCCATAATTATTCAAATAAAGGAATTGAGATAATCTGTTTGCAATTTTTTATTTTATTTAGGGAAACAGTACACTAATTTACTGTTTCCTGACAAAATGGAGAAAGATTTTGCAAAGATGCATTAATTTCAAATAGATAAATTTAAAATAGCATTTATAAATTCATGAATTTATTTATTCTTCTAACATTATTTATTGATCTTGTATTCTCTGCTTATTATGGAAGCAGTTAACAGTATAAAGTGGTAAAATATGAAATCTTTGGTTTCTTCAGAGAGTTGCTTAGCTGACAAAGAAAACATACAGAAGCAAAATTTTTTTTAAAAGTGCAGGGCACATAATTTCAATAGAAGGAAAGATACGTATGGTAGGAAAAGGGTGAAATGTCTAGAAGAACATGGACAGTTTATTAAAGATGAAGGTTGTACATTGTTGTAATAGTTGTAAGATGTTTGGTTTATGGGGAATATTATGCTATTAATCTGCAGTAAATCATAGTGGTTAAGAGAGGGGCTTTGGATGCAAACTGCTTACATCTGAAGCCTGCTTGGCCACTTACTGCTTAAGACCTTAGCAAGTTTTAACCTGTCTAATCTTCAAGAGCTCCCTAGGGTTTTATGTGGATTAAAATGAGAAAATGCAAGAAAAATGCCTACTATAAAACTCCATATAGCAAGCACTTGGTAAATGTAAGCTATTATTATTTTTACAGTTATTATTATAAATAATAATAACTTCTAAATTGATAGGATGAGAAAAAAAAGAAGAAAAGGGAATGGAAAATCATTTTTCTCATGTTGCTTTTAGAAAAGGTAACTGAAAAAGATCTCAAAATTTCTTCCCTAGCACATAATCTAAAATACGTGGTTATATGATACATTCAAATAGTTTGATTGACATAAAGGAAACATTTATTTTCAAAGAGCAGAATCAGTTCTAAAAATCATCCAATCTTCAGTGGGATTGGGAGAGGGATTAAAAAGGATTCAAAAGACCCGTCTTCCAGATGGTTGACATGGACCTACCTGAAATCAGGGAGGTTGGACCAAATTTCTACCTATCTGGGTCATTAGCAATTATTTGTAACTCTTGGAGGGGTAAAATCTTGCCAAATGGCTTCTAAGCTGCAATTACAATGCCTCTACATGAGACAAAGGGTGGCAGAATGGAGTGTGAAAATTCCTTAGGAGGTCTCCTGTCAATCTACTCTAGATAATGCTCTGGCAAGAATCTTTCTCAACCGGCTCTTTGCTCACATGCTAAAACGCACTTCTCCCAGAAAGCCTGCCTGGCTGCAGAGGAGGAAGTGTTGCTGCGAACTTGATCTTTGCTCTCCTAAAGTTCCAGGAAAAGGCACGTGAAAAGCGCCATCTGTGGTACGTGGCTCTTTCTGATCTAATGCAGGCCTTTGACTGTATTAATAGAAGAGTGCTGCAGCAACTTCTCAGAAAATACAGCTGTCCAGAGATTGTGGATTGCCCCACATTTAAAATCCACAGAGGCTATCTGTAGAGGAATTGATCAATCGAGGTGGAATCCAATATTGTCCTTTCCAGGTTATGTCACATGTAAGAAGGAGGGCAAAGAAGTAGGTGATCAGCAAGAAATTGCTGGGAGTCTGCTTTGCTATTTATACTCTTCTGTCTGGTCTCTGGGGATATTGTTGTTGAGACCTCCAGAAACATCTTTTGCTCTGCTTTTTATGGATAAAAGAGCAGTGAGGGTGAAGGTAATTATCAGACCTTGGGTCCACCGAACTCTGTATCTTCTTCTCTGGGCAGGCTATTTTTGACTGTGTGTCAGGAATGCAAGTTTACTAAAAAGTCATTTTATCTAAATTAGACATCATGGCAGACTAATAATTAATTGGGCATTCAAATTACATTCTGCCAGGACAATAACTGTGGAATTTATCCTCCTACCTGTCTGCTAGCAATTAGGGATTAACAAGACGGGAAGGAAGAAAATAAATTTAATGTGGATCCACTGGTCATTTTTCCTTGACTACAGTTTATTGGCTCTGCCTGGCAGTTTAGGCCCCTAATTGCTGGACTATTCATTTTCTAAGAGATCTCAGACACATTTCCAATGCTGTGGCAGTAGACGTTGTGTGGAATTCGTAGAGTGACATTTTATTAGCAATGCTCTCCAGAGAAACTTTAAAACAAACAGGATATATGGAAGAGCATAATAATGAGGTGCTAATGAGAAGTCTGGGACAATAACACCCTAGAATGTGACATGTGGGATAATGAGGAAATAAACTTGTTAACCAAGTTTCGCTCCTAACAAAGTTCCATTACCAGTCTGTATGTGATTTGCCTTTCCATGCTTTTTGTTCAGTGGATACTAGGATTTGGGGGGCTTGGAGGGTGAGGGAAGAGTTGAAGGCAGAGCAGGAGGGAATAGATGGGCCCAAAAGGAAATCTATATGCATTAAAAGTCCAGCGTGAAAAAAGCAGAAGAAACATATTAACTAGATAAGAGGGCATTCCGTGGAGCAAAAATCCTTTTAGAGGGGATCAAATAAATGATCTTAAAGAACTTTCTGAAATTGGTCCTACAAGTTGAAGAGTAACGGACTCCTTCACGAATTTTTCTAGTTCTAGTTTGCACAGAAAGTGATTTCATTAAAATGCTTAACCAACCACATTTGGTTAATTTGGGTATATCTTTGATGAGATTTAAAAAAGAAAAGCTTGGGGAACAGCATTTGAAAAAACAAGTGAGCTGGATTTCTTAGGACAACTATGTTTGCTCTTGTATTTATTAAGGGCATCCAGATATGGATTAGCAGGGCTCCTGAGCCTTTCCAGGAGATATTCAAGTCATTATTTGGGAAGGAAGTGTGGATAGAGGCAGGTAAGCTTTTAGTAGACACAGACAATCCTTTTCTTGTTTTATCTACTACTTTTTTCATTAGCACTTCCATCATTTTTGCTTTTGAGGTGAAAGCCTATTAAATAACTTCTAAGACAGATTTTCAGATGTGTGCATTCTGCTTCCTTATGCTACTAGTTTTGTGATTCAAGGTCAAGTCTTTTAACACTGTCAACTTCAGTTCCATTTGTAAAATGAAGCTGTGGTGAAGATCAAAATATGTAGTCGAGTGTTACAGAGCACACAGATATTAAGTAGTAGTTCCCTTTCCTCTTTCTCTCCTCCTTTCTATAGCTACAATAAATCCTTTTATGAAACATCACCCTACATTCAAACTTGTCACGCTCTGGCATATGAAACTAAATATTATCTTTCTGCTCTTATTAGGACTTTCTAAGCAATTCCTGACATCGAGAGAATCCCTACACCCCACTGACTCTGTCTCAGCTGTCACCTGAGGAAAGTTCTCTATTACCTACATTTCTTCATTGTTCTCTCTCTCTCTTTCCCTACACAATTCCTTAATATTTAACTTGGCAGATATATTTAACTCCAAAGTTGTTAGAAATGCAGCACGGGCTTACCCTTATGATTAAATTTAAATTGTCATACATGACAAAAAAATAACGTACAAGAAAGGGTATTATGTTTCTCTTTTGAGTGCTTTCCATACTCACGTGTATTTCATGGTGGATTTAGGGACATTGCAGAGGTAGAACAGTGTAATTACAAATGAGATCCTAAGATCAAGGCAAAAGAAAGTATTTGAAGCTATCTGTGGCAAAGGGAAAAGGAAATTTAAATACTTTTCACTGGTTTCTGCTATTGATAAAACATTAGATTTAGTAGACATGGTCTTTTATGATGTCCAGGAAGAAATGTAAGTCAGGTAAAGAAGTTCACTGGTTGGGAGCATACTGGCAGAGGCATTATATCAAGATGATAGAAAAAAGACTAACTTGATGTACTATTACATTTCTTCTAGTTGAGAATGGAATAATTAACTCAGTAAAAGAGAAAGGGCAGCTGTGCTAAATTTGTAGAATTATATAGTGTCTAGTCCATTTCAAAATTTGTGCCTAAAAAGTAAGTATAAAGGGCAGAGATATTGAGTTTATGTTCATTTAAGATATTACTCAAAGCTATTCAGAATGAGAAGTCTATATAATATGAGTTGGATAAAAGCCTAAATAGGTATAGACCAGGGTTGCCTTACTCTAGAAGTGTGCCCTAGAAATGTAGAGTGAAATGTTATATCATCACCCTAAGAAATGTAAATATTTAATTAAAAAAACCCAGTGAGCCCATGGGCTGCAGGCATGCACACACACACACATACAACATAAAAGAATGTGATCAATTCTATAAAATAGGGAAGTATGCATGTAAATGTAAAGTCTTAATTTAAGGCATTTCCTATTTGAGCTTAAAAATATTAAGAAAATAAATTCAGTCAATAATCCCTCCCACAAAAATAAAAAATACCCAGTTATCAAGCAAGGGATTGTCTACAGGATGCTGCTGCTGCTGCCGCAATTGCATCTCCACATCTCCACGTGTATTTGGTGCTTCAGAGGAATAGCCACACTCTGTGAATAAAAGTCTTAGATAATAGATAAAAGGACAAAATATGCCATATGAAAGCATTTCTCAAGAACAAAAAATACCAGAAATAGATATTGCACGCAATATGGATTTTTTAATTTAGTTAAATTTTAATTAAATGGCTCATCCTTTCCTGCCACTTTTCTTCTTTTATAAAAAAGAAATTGTAAGCTTATAGAAAAGTCATGTAGAAAATAAAGCGTTCCCATATAGCCCCCTAGTATGAACAACCTGCATTTGTGTGGTACATTAGTCACAATTGATGAAAAAATATCACTGTAATTCTACTATTAACTATAGCCCATGGCTTACATTAAAGGGTCCCCGTTTTGTGTGGTACAGTCTGATGGATTTTTTTTTTACCTTGTATTCTAGTAACATATATACAGCCTAAAATTTCCCCTTTTAACCATATTCAAATATGTAACTCGGTGCTGTCCACTTTTCTTAAGCAGTAGCTACCAACAGGAAGCAAACTTTCTTCTTTACTCTTCTATCCTTTAAGGAACATAGTTTGAAGACCCTGAATAGTGAAGCTGTCTGATAGTTTACATGATGAAGCCTATTGTCGCAATAGTAGCTTTTATCTTATTTCTCAACTGACTCAGAAAATGGAAAAGGGCATTAGAATTTATTTGGTACCCTCAAATCCTGATATTTCTCAGTCCCTAACTGAATTTTCTTTGTTTCCCAGTTGCTTCAGCAAGAGGGAGAGAGAGACTCATGAGATGAATATTTTGGAACAAACAAGGGTCATAAGATTGAGGCAAAAAATTGAAATCTACTTTCAACATCAGACTCATTAAGGTCATAAAATTTGATTTTAAGGCTTTAGTGTTTCCTAAATGAGCCAACATAAAAGTATTTATCAAACAACCACTATACATTACCTTATTTACAGTATAACTCAATCCCTCTATAAGAACATGAGTTCCAATATTTGTTGGTCTATTTTTACTAGGAATCCATTTTATCCTTTAAAAATAACTGTCAAGGGATACAGACTGTACAACGGGACTGGATATAAAAACTCAGAAATGGACAGCACAATACTACCCAATTGTAATGCAATTATGTTAAAACACTGAATGAAGCTGCATGTGAGGTATAGGTTTTTTGTTTTTGTTTTTTTTGTTTTTTTTCTTTCTATTATTGTTTTAATTCTTATTCTGTTGTCTTTTTATTTCTTTTTCTAAATCGATGCAAATGTACTAAGAAATGATGAATATGCAACTATGTGATGTTATTAAGAATTACTGATTGTACATGTAGATTGGAATGATTTCTAATTGTTTTGTTAATTCTTTTTTTAATTAATAAAAAATAAATAAATAAATAAATAAATAAATAAATAAAAATAAATAACTGTCAAGCATCATTTTGAAAATCATGTATCCACCGGTTATCAGTTTTTCATTAAAACCCATTAGGAAAATTACCATATATTTTAACCAAAAAAAAAAAAAGTATCTTGGTCAGAAAAGCTGAAAGGTGAGCCCTTTCTCTGAGGCAGTGAACCCATCAATGCAAAGCACTTGACTTGAAAGGCCAGGGAGGGTAACAGAGGGAGACAGCCAACCACTCCGTGCAGATTTATGGACTTGTTGTTCTTGTGGTAAGTACTCTCCTGACAGCCAGTGCTAAATCTAATCAATCATCACTTAAATACATCATAGGGTAGATTCACCTCACTCCTTCATTAGCATTCATTAGCAATTAATCAACGCAGCAGGAGTCTCTAGAAAGTTCAACAATCCATAAGGTACATTTACATTAAAGATGAGCAAACATGAGGTGAGAGAAAAAGAAACAAGAAATGAGCAATGTCAAATCTTCGGGAGAAAACCCAAGTTTGATTTGATCTTCAGAATATAGAAATCAACAGAATTTGGGTGGTTATTCAGCCTAAGATTTAAACTCTTGATTAACAAGCAGTAACCTGCGTGACTCTATTACAGTTGTCACAGACAGATTTATGCTCCCATCAGCCTGCTGAGTACATTTGTTCCACTTCAAGTAAGACTTATGCATTGTTATTATATCTTCAAAAGAAACGAAAAGACGTTGCATCCAATTTTTTGCAATTCTGGGCAATAGCTTAATTCAGTCCTTAACTGTGTTCTTGCCGAGAGTTGAGGGTTATAATGGAAGTCTATTTCCCTGCAGGATTGAAAGGAGTCCTGCTGTGGAGTATAATACCCTGAACCCATGCCTGAGAGCTGTATTGTGCCCACTGAAGTGTCTCTCTGCAAAATGAGAGAAACAGGAAGGGGGGTGTCCTTCACTGGTCGGAGCATTGCATTGACATAGAATCAGGAATCACTGAACTCTGAGCTCTGAGCCAGCCTCACCTCAGTTTTCCAAGCAGGAAAAGATAACCCCAGGAGTAACTGCTTGAGGGTGAAAAGAAACATTAATGATGTTAAAGACCTCAATTTTTTTAAAAAGCATCATGCACACAAATTATTTGAATATTTGGTTTAATTATTCCAACTGCCATTTGATTTTAAAGCAGTTCAAAATCACTGTGCTCACATCAGAAATGTACAATAGTTGATGATTTTAAAGCTTCAAAATAATAACAACTCACAGAAATGTATCTAATGAATCATAAAAGAAGCCATCCTGAGCTGATACAAGTAATATCAACTTGGAACGTAAATGCTAAATTATGGTGGATATATCTTAAGCACATGATGCATTCGCTTTTAGACACACACAAGTGTCTACATGATTGTAACAGGGTTACAGACAATTGTCACTTCGTCCACACAGGTTGAAGTTTTTGACTCAGACCATGTATTGGAACCATTTTTTCTCCAAAATAATGTCTCAAACTTCAGTATAATCCAAACACCTTGCATCAGTAAAGTTATCTCAGCAAGCATGAGCACTGAATTGCCACCAACAGGCTTGCTTTATTTTGGAAATAGTAAATGGTCCTGAAAGATTTTGGTCTCATATTGCAGTGGCAAAAAAAAGACTTAGATTTTTTTTTTCTCCTTTAAGGAAAATTTTGCAAATGTAACAGTTTGTTAGATTGGTCCAGTCTGGTTCTCCATGGTTATAATTCGAAATAAGAGGAAAGTAGCTGCAGCCCAGCAGGCTCATCATTTGAGTTTCAGAATAGATGTCTAAACTCCTCTGAACCACTGCCACCTCTCTCCATATTCAGTTGTTCTCGATATTTTCTAAAAGCACACTGGATTCTGGAATTATTTTGAAGAAAAATAGTCTTTATAAAATTTTGTCTAAATAATTTCTCTTGAATTTTTTTCAAGTAACTTTTCTCAGGGTTCAAACTTATTTCTAGGGCTCGTTTCAGAAGCTGGTAGGTTTATGCTTACAAATGTTTTTTCTTGTCTTTTTTCCCCATTTTATCTGAACAATCTACCAACCTGGAGGAAAACAATGCTGTCTGGATTAGCTGATAAAAGAATTAAATTAGAGACATGTTAAGGCATTGCTCAGGCCATTAAAAACTCTACAGTGCTTTATGTAAGTCCAGCAGCAGCTCAGATCCCTTCATCAGAGCCTCTGACTGCAGTCGTGGGCAGTGACTGACAGGTTCACATCAAGAGGCATCAAACCTTCATACATTTTTAAATACCCCAATTGATTCTAATGGAGAATTTAAAACAATTTAGGAATTCAATATTAGGGAAAATGCATTCAAATGCAAGATCAGACAAACATATTAGCCAATACTCAAAGTATTAATGGATCTTAGAACTAAATGTGTCCAGTTGAAGATAATTCATAAGGCCTTCTGGACACTGGGGATGGTCTTTAGGGTGGGGGTGGGGAGACACATTCAGGAAATGGGGATAAAAGTTGAGCTAGACGGGGAGAGGGGCTCAAGGTCAGTGCCATTCTCACCGCTGCAGGCAGAGAAGTGAGTGGTTGTAGTTTTCTTTTTTTTATCTTCTATTTTACTGACAGACTTCACCATACCACTTCCCAGACATGCAGTTAGATAAGTTAGCATTCTCGGTTTCATACATTCATGAGGTTAAAAATTAAAAAAAAAGAGATTTTACATAGTCAGTAGGAATTACATATCACAAAGATAAATATTCTTTAAGCACAGAATACAGATGCTGTACATTCTCACTACTGATGACACTTAAGAAAGAGAGAAAGCCAAGCTATCAAGGTTAGTGTGATTTTAGGCACATTGCTTACTATCTCTGCTTCAATTTTCTCATATTTAAAACAAAAATAACATTAATAACAACCTCTCAGGGTTGGTTGTGAGGGTTGTCTGATTCATTTTTTTGTAAAAGAATGTAGTAAGTAGTATAATAATAATAATAATAATAATAATAATTATTATTATTAAAGCCTCAAGTGTATTTCTTAAGTGCAATGTAATAAAGATATTTTCTGGAAAAGGCGATTAGAATATATTGGAGGTTTTAAAAGTCTTTAAACAAAAACTTATTTTTATGTCTTCAAGTGGTTGAAAAGTCATTCCTAAGTGAAGGTGGGGAATAATTCCTATTGCACCACCTCCAGATTTCCAGTGAGGCATAGAAAGAGGAGTTATAAGGTATAAAAATAAGGAAGTTAATTTCATCCTCATGAAAACCTCATAGGTTTTCCTATGAAAACCATTGACAGCTTCCTTCCTGAAATACTCATGAGACCAGGTAGTCTGGCTGAGGGGAGACCAAAAGGGAAACATGAGGCTGAGGGAACACAGAGATGTGCTCCCGTAACTACTGCAAAGCCCTTCTGGTTTCTGAGACTTTGAGGAAGCTGCTCAACCTCCTTCAAAATTAGCTTCTTTATTTAAAAGAAGTTGTCGCAAGAATTAAAGTTATTATGAACATAGAACTCCTAGTTCAGTGCTAGCTCATGAAATGGTAGTTATTAGTTGGTTATCATTGCTTTGTTACTAAAAATATTTTAGGCAAAGAGTACAGAGGCAAAATTCAGAAATAAAATTCAGGAACACCTTGACAAACTCTTATTCACATGCAATGTAGGCAGGGCTAGTTCCAGTTATTTATTTGATGAAAGAAGGAATGCTTTAAGGTACATGAATGAGTTCATCAGAGCTATAGACTATATGAATTACGCAGCCAAACTTTATGGGTTGTCTAATACATTCTCAAGAGGATTTTGGAAGAGACTAATGCATCGAATGACCCTCTGATAAAACATGTAACAAGTGACATATGGTTGTACCACAATTAAAATACAGATGTTGCCATATTATAAATTTAAATCTATAGGAGATTATCAAGAGACTATTTGGAATTCCCTAGGCCACAAACCGTGATCCAAAAACTGAGGAATCTGCCCACGAAGTCTACATGATACCAATAGACAGAAGAAATAGAAAAACTATCTTTGTTTTTCAACATTTCTTGGGAAAGCATCATAACTGATACTGGAGTATGGTGGAAAAAGCCATTCTTCAAATATTGGAGCTCTTAAAATGCAAACAAAGTTCAGATTTTAGGATAGAACAAGCACACACAGATATGAGTTCAAGAGTAGACCACAAAACGAAACAAAGAAGGAACATAACTATCAGAAAATATCTCAAACCTGTTGGGAAATCCAAGCTGGTAAGGAATATAGAGTGCTACAATGATGCAAATCAGCAATGGATGTCCAAAAAATAGAAGTACAGGAAAGCATATAACATGAAGAGGTGAAAGAGTTATTCAAAGCCTTAAATTTAGGAAGAGGTGTAATCACTAGAAGCAAAAGAGAACGGGTACTCTTCAGATAATCCACTAACTGAAAGGACAGGAAAGGATATGGGAAAGAACCAGAGTTTAAGGTAGGAATTCTGCTACCACAGATCTGGAGCATGTGACAGGAGGACTCAGTCACAGAGAAATTGGAAGATAAAGCAAAGTCCAGTTTCCAAAGAACAGGACACAGGTATATATTAAGAGCAGCAGCCACACATACTCAAGCTGGAGTTCCTGTAATATCTACCCAGAGCACATTCCATTCTGTGTCTGGGACAGGAGACTAGCCTGGTTCCATAGTCTCAAGCAAAGGGGAATCTGTGGATAATTAAATGATATTAGCTGTGAAGATGAAGGATGGAAAGCCAGGTACAGATCTCCATTCCATAGATATTCTGGCACCCTCAGCTTAGTGGCTTTCTCTCTTACTTTGACTTCTTGGTACCTGACATTGAACTCTGACCTTCCATCTGCTTGATACATCGGTGAAATGAGAATTTCTCAAACTAGAGCTACAAGAATGCTTAGGATGAAAAAGAAGCCAGGAATTCAGCCCTTTCCCCCAAAGCAGCTGCCCTGCCCACTTTGGAGTGAAATGCTCTGCATGCTGGTGTTCCCAGGTGCTCAGTTGTCCTGCTGATTGATTCACGGGGGCATCAGTTATTTGAGTGACCTTGATTCTTAACAGAAAAAAAGTCTTTGTTTAGATAAAATCTTACCAATGGCTGTGGAACAGTGAATGCCTTTCTGATTCTCAAGCAAGTTAGAAATGAGGAAAGAACAGTCAAAAGTTGTAAACAGAGTAGGACTTGGGTAAAGAGAAATCCCCATGGATGGGAAATGAAGGAGGGAGATTGCGAGCTCCCCGGTCACTGTTCTTTGTTCACTTTGTTTGCTGCTTGTTAAAGTATCATTTTCAAAAAGTTAAAATCATGACAAATATAAAATAAACAAATGTAAAATATTTTGTTGTTACTTAATAAGGGAAGCAGGTATTGCTAGCTCAAAAGAAACTGAGGGGCAGTGCGATCGTGGCTCAGGGGCAGAGTTTTCGACTGCCGTACAGGGGACCCGGGTTCCATTTCTGGTGCCTGCCCATGCAAAAAAAAGAAAAAGAAAGGAACTGAGAAGTTAGCATAAACATGCATTTTAACAGAAGTTGTTAGGATAAGGTTGCTACATTAGACACAAAACTGGATAGTATCCAACGGGGGCAAAAGCTGTAACATTGGAGGTTAGTGGACAGACATTACTTGCCTCTCTGCTGGGGAAAAAATTCTCCAATTAACCTCTATCTTACAGGGTTGAAAACTGCCCAGCCAATAGAACGTTTAGCCCAGCACTGTACTGAAAGAATGAACAACCAGTAGTCTCATTTGCCTATTTCCAACTTTTGAATAATTTTTCTGACACTATTTATCACGATATTACATGCATGCTTTCTTTAAAAGGGCAAATTCATGTACATTTTAACCAGATGTTTTTGCTAACAGCACAGCAATAGTTTATTTGCTGCCAATGTGAAGACGTTAAAACGATGCCCTGTTCCTTCCCAATATCATTTTCCCTAATATTAGTAGCTATTGTTTTTTCGAAAATGCTAGGTTTTTGGTGAGCCGTTTATCTGGAAATCAAATCAGTCAGTGGTGGGATTGATGAACTCATACTTTGTCTGGAATCAAAGGATTTTTCTCAACTAATCCAAAGCTGGAAAAAATGTTAAACATTTCACAGGGAGTAAAACAACAGTTTAGTTTAAGTAAGGAATTGTGTGTTGATTACAGTAATGTGTGTGTATATATAGACTAAGACCAGATCTCTGCTTTATAAAGCAAGAGATATCAAGTTAAAATACTCGAGGTCACTAATGACCTTGAAATGGGCAAAACATAGTATCATGGGAAATGAATAACATACCTGTTGAGAATATTAAACTTCTCTATTAATAATATTAGTCACATAATAAAATTATTACCAGGATGGGTTTGATTTAAGTTCTGTTTTATGAAGGACAAATAAGGAATTGGTTAACTATTAATTGTAGACTGTCAAATCTGTTTGACATGTTTCTCATTTTTGGTTTTTAATGAGACCAGATAGTACAAATGAACATTAGAGTCACTGAACCAATTTTATATAATATGGTTCTAATACATGGAAGAATTGCTGGATTGTATTTCAAAGAACCCAGGAATAAGGTGTGAGGCATACAACATGTAATAGTGATTTGGGATGATTGTGTCCTAAACAGTAACCATAGGCAGCAGCTGGATATTCTCAAATGTGGAAACAAAATTAGCCCTGACACAGTCACAAAAAGGGGCTCAAAACCAAAATGAGGAGCAATTGCATTCACATGGCCATCTGATCCTTATTTGCATGTGTAGTTATCACCATATAAATGTTAATATTATAAGAATGTGAAAGGGGTGGTGATTGAGTTCATTAAGAGATTTCTCTAAGACTTGATTCCATTTACAAAATCAGTTGACCCAGAACTATTGGGTAGAACATTTGTTGTTCAATAGCCATCTATATCAGTACATTTGTATAGATCCCATGTAAAAGTGGACTCAGTTAATAAACTAGGCTGATAAGCTTCAGAGACAACTTATCAAGGTTTAGATCATAATGAAATTAATTTTTTAAAGTATGTGGCTGAACTTTAAAGATGAATCCACAAGCAGTAAACAGGATGATTCCCTTTTAAGCCCCTGAAAGTATCCTTTATTAATAGCCATTTAAAGACTTTAAAAAATAATTATTTGCAACTTCTTGCTTGGCTCTTCAGTGTCAGCCTCAAAGGAAACTCTTCTCCATACTTGATACTTGTGCTGGCAAGTTGTTTCACTTTGGGTAAGAATTTTGATGCACTCTTTCACACATCTAGTCACTCATTAGCTCCAGAACCAAATATCAAACAGACTGAATATTTACCCTTAAGAAGTTTACATGCAAGTAGGTCCAGCATCGTTGCATATTTTTTGGTTTCTTCGATGTATTATTTTCATTACCTCCTGTGTTGGAATTTACAACTCAAATGAGAGTCCAGGATTTAAGTCATCAGGGCATACTATTTTTGCTCTATGTCAGTTTGTTTGGAAGGCCCCTGATAGTAGTTTTTATAATTCATACTGGGCACAAGAAAAACAAAAGCCCCAATTTCGAGGGGATACATCTGGTATGTATTCTTAAACTTTGTGATGAAGCATGTGTTTTCAACTATGTCAGTTCCACATTTTTTGATTTGTTAGAAGTTGCATGAAAATTCAAATTGCATAGTCTCCTGAAACCACTTTACAAATAAATGCCAACTATGCATATTGGTTAGAAAAAGGGAGAAAGGCGTAGTAATCTAGGTTTTCCATTTCCATTATTGGCTTCATAACTATCATTAAGTTTGGCCTTCTTCCTCAAAGGTCCAATTAGGATAGAACCCACCTTCTTGAAAGCTCTGGAACCAATTGCAGTTATCCAGGCATGTGTGGTAACAATTCTTGGATCTGAGAATGAGTCCCAAGGCCTTTAACTTTCAGAATATGATGCCAAGAATAGGGTTAACAGTAAGCACTGGGCGTGAGAATCCAGTCCTTCCTGGAGTTCTTGGGCATACTCTTTGATTTATGCTTTCTCAATTAATGCTATGATCCAATCTGACAAAATTGGTTGTAGCATACCTGGAGCTTTAAGCATAGCATATTTTAGAGGTATATTAGAGCTTTTAAATTGGCACTTGAAATCTTCTTAGTTTATTTGTTCATCAATATATTTCAGGTATCCAGAACACTACCTGACCCACATAAACACTGAGTAAATAATTGTTGAGTGAATAACTCAATAAATGAGACCAGACATGAAACAATCAGGAAGCCAGAAGACCCCGTCTAAAATATTCTGTGGTTAGAATGTATTTTATTCTATGGAATATCATAGAATATAGTCTGTGAGTTCATAAACATAAACAGAAGAGACAGGGCAGGCCACAGTGGCTCAGCAGCAGAGTTCTTGCCTGCCATGCCGGAGAACCGGGTTCATTTGCCGGTGCCTGCCCATGTAAAACAAACAAATAAAACAAAACAAACGAACAAAAAAAACCCGAAGAGACAAAATCAGCATTTCCTGGAGTTAAAGGAAGAAAGCTTCATAAAGGTGTGATGACAATGGACTTTGGTTGGCTCACAGGATTGATTAGGCAGCAAAAAAAGGGAGGGGGCTCTTGAGTGTAAGTGATTCTGGAGCACGCTCTGCAACTATATACTGAACTTAGTGAGTTTCATAAAAATTTCAAGGAATTCAACTCTGTAATGCCACACAATCTATAAGGAAAAGACTTAGAGTCTACTTTGCTTTCATTGAAATACTAGTCACTGTTATTTCTCATTACATTTTGTTTATGATTTCATTCAATTGTACATTCATTGAACACCTACAATGTAGGAGGCTCTGTGCTAAAAGCCAAAGGTGCGAATAAAACCTCTCACTATCGTTAAATGTTTCATGGTCTAGTGGAGATGATTGACGAGTGAGCAGAATATTATACAGGGTTATGAACACTGTGGGAAGAGACCACATCTCACTCCTCACAAAGACCAAAGAGTTCTTATTTCCTTTATGATTTGTGAACTGATGTGCACCTTATTTTATTTAAGCGAGAATTTTTTGGCAGCAAATAATATTTTATTTTTCCTCTCTTTCTGGATTTGCAGCTAATACTGTGTATTAATTCAATAGTCTGACATGTTCACACCATAAGAAGAAATTGGTAAGTGCTGAAGGCTATTCACCCACAGACTAGTTGCCTTTTAATAAACTCTCCATATTCTTGGACTGTTTGGCTTTCTGGAGTCTTAGGAATCTCAACTCATTCAGTCCAAATGTCTTTGATTGGGCAAGGCTGTTAAATTATGATTATCATGAGAGAATCTAGCCTTTCAAGAGTATTTAATCTCTTTCACGTTCTTAAAGTTGCTTAAAGTGTCTGTGCTAGTGTTTCTTCTTTGGTTGGGTCTTTTGTGTGGATTGGAGACGAACACAACACTGGCCGATAGACAGTCTTCAGTTCAAGTTGGACATTATTAAGTAATGACAGTCCCACCCAGCACTTACTTCTCTGCCCTACTGGAGGTGCAGATGTGAGGTGGGATCATACACTGCCTCCTCCCCCAACTTCTGGAATGGATTAGAACATCACTGTCATTTATTGCCACTTATTGAGCAGTTACTTTATGCCAAGCTCTTTATATGCTTTATCTCCTTGAATCCTCAAACGACCCTTTTCGGTAAGAATTATTAACCCTACTTTAGAGATAATACAATAGAGGGTCATAGAGGTTAATTAACTTGTCAAAGACCTCAGAGTTAGTAAATTACAGAGTTGGGTTCTAACCAAACTCCTCCATGCATCTAAACCCTGCATAATACTTCTTCTGAGCCTGGACGGGGTTGGGGACAAGCTCAATCTATTTCTAGAAGCTTTATGGATATATACGGAAGCACAACTCATAATTTTTGCTTCTTTTTCTACTCAATTTGAGCTCCCCTTTACTTTATGTATCTCCAGAAATCTTCTTTTGGGTTTTCATTTAGAAAGTCAAGAAAGCTGGTTTAGACATCATGCAGTAAGACGTTGTTTACACCATGTACTGCTTGAGCGCTTTGTTTTACAGAATGTTTTCTCAAAAGGATGACCTGCTTATTCTTATTCTGAGGATGTGTCTTAGGACACAGTGACACTCTGATAGGAGCATTCAGAGAAGGAGCTAGTGGTGTTGTCCAGATTTTAGGTGTCTCAGGGACATGCCATATAGGAGGTACATGATTGCCATGCCATATGCCTTGTGGCCTTGGCTTGTTGCCACCCCGAATCCATTCTCACTCTCATTTATTAACTAACCTTGATTTTATTCAGGGGTTAAAAATATTTACCTCACTGAACTCCCTTGCAGTGGCGGAGGTGTAAACAGAAGTCTACTGGGTAAAATGTAGGGAAAACTATTTTTATTTTACTCATGGAAAGGGACAGACTTAGCTACACTTTCACAGCCTTCAGTCCTTTCCTCTTTCTTTCTGCTTGGGATGCAGCTGCGATGCAGAGAGGAAGAGCAGCTATCTTGTGACCAGGAGTACCAAAACCCCTTAGTAAAGGTGATAGAACAGGAAGTTAGGAGTCTGGGTCCTTATTTAATGACTTGAAAAAAGGCATCAATCTGAAATCAGATATTTCCAAAAGTCGAAAATTCAACTCTCATTTAGTTAGGCATCTGAACTAATGTTTATATTGCATATACTTCTAAATCATATAGGCCTTGATCCTACTCTTATCTCAGTATGTTTATTTATTGTCAGCCCTTAGCTAGAGAAAATAAACTAGCATCAATGTGCTAGCCTCTGTTATAGTTAACCTTAGTAATAGTCTTAACTCATGAGCACATATAATTATGAATCTCTAGCTTTCTCTTCAGTGCCACATTGACACGACTTTGTACAAATACATAGATTTCTTTTTTATTCCATTTTCCTTCCATTTAGAAGGGAATTAAACATTCTTACATGTAGTCCATATCAAGGTTTCGTGTGAGAATGAGATAAAAGTAAGTAAAGTTGTATTAGAAGATTGGAACTAATTGCATATAAAATAAAATCATTAGTAATGCATTAATAGTTATGGTTACTGTCTGCTATTTTTAATTTGTTAGAGGTTCTTCAAGTATGTTATGAAAAAATTTGATGAATTATGACTAAAACTCCCTTAGAACATGGCACTTTTTATGAATATGAATGCAATCAAAGCATTTCTGTAGGTGCTAGAATTAAGCAGAATTAAGGGAGAAAAGATCAATTCTAGAAATGGGATAAAATAGAATGACAATATGAATCAGAAAAGAGAGAGAGTAAGGCATAGGGCATACCAGGACTTTTCAAAAGCAAATCTGTTTTCCCAAACAGAGGAATCATCGAAGTGATCTTTAAAAAATAGATCTTGTTAAAATGAAAAGAAAAGAATCAACTTATGATTAAAATCATGAATATGGTATCAACACTTAAGTAATCATTGTAATAAAGTATTTTTAAGTAATTAGGTATCATTTTTGCAAAGATAAATTTAAACAAGAAAATTAGTATGAACACAATAAAGGTGTAACTTACCAGTGAATTCAACTAGAATATCATCAACTAGTTCTCAGTCATCTAAATTTAGGATCCACATATTTGCACACTGATGCGCTGATGCTCAATAAATATTAGTTTCCTTTTTCCAAATATTTTTCCTTTGCCCAAATGATAAAATATTATGCTTGATCTAATTCAGTAATTATAATACATGAGTTTTAATGATAATAAGGTAGGAACAAGAAAATACGACCTAATTTTTTTTTTTTTTTTTTTTTTTGCATGGCCAGGCACTGGGAAATGAACCCAGGTCTCCGGCCTGGCAGGAGAAAGCTCTGCCTGCTGAGCCACCGTGTTCCACCGCCCTACATAAACCTTTTAATCATAGAGTTTTTTGAAAATCATGTCACAAAGAGTATTTTTCATTATAACTCTTATATAAAAGGCAAAACTATGCCTAAAACAACATTTTTGACCTTAAAATATACAATGACACAACTTGAGATTTTGCTTTTAAATGTCCAGTGAGTTTGGGAAAAATGTGATTCAATGAATGTCAATTTGGCAGAATGGCCATAAATAAAAGGTGATGATATATGGCACCATTCAGGGTGTGGAGCGATCTCTTGTAGGGTGCCACAGGGGTCGGCGTGAAGCTCTTGTCTCCTCTAACATCTGGATTATTGATGGCTAGCATTAATGATCTGAAAGACAGAGCACACAGCATGTTAATAAAATTTGCAGATGTTACAAATTTGGAAGCTGTTGCACACACCAGGAGACTAAGAATTAATACAAATGGATCTAATGAGATTACAAATGCAGAGAGAAAAGAGGAAAATTAGATTCCATTTAGAAAAGTGCAACTAATCAATCCGGGGGGAGGTAATCGGAATCATGTTCACTCAGCAGGTCTGCGGACAAACCTGGGAAGTAATCAATTTAAACAAAAAATGCAAAGCACAATGCTAAGGCTGCTGGAATCAGAGAAAGAAGATTGCTCCAAGATCACTCACCAGTGCCATACGTGAGCCTTTCTTAGCCTGGCACTGCCCACAGAATGAGAGAGGAGGGAGGAGAGGCTAAAAATTAGGGACCACTGTCTGATGGCAGTTAGATGTAAGAGCAGCTCCCTGGTGCAGTGAGAGCACAGACAACAGCTTCCAAGTTTGGAGACGAACAGCCATGTGCACGATGACTTCTACCAGCATTAGAAAAGTGGGCACTGAAAATATTATCTGCCTAGTTCTCCTAGCCTAGATCCTTTTAGGTGTGAGGTCCAGTAAATATAGCCTAGGGGGAAGCAGCTCAGTAAGAAGGCAGAGAACACAGAGCTAAGTGTCAGCTCCATTGGTTACAATCTTTGCAACTGGGAAAAATGTTTTATCTTGCTCCAAGTCATTTAACTGCTGTGAGATTTTTTTCGCTGCTGTGAGCCTCAATTTTCTCATTCGGAAAATGGAGACAATATTTGCTTTTGAGAGTTGTTGAAGGATAAGGAATAATGTCTGTGATATGATTAACAAAATCGCAAGTAATAATTATTATCACTATGAATTGTTTTGTGTAGTTATTCTCTTA
Source organism: Tamandua tetradactyla (assembly GCF_023851605.1). Taxonomy (NCBI): domain Eukaryota; kingdom Metazoa; phylum Chordata; class Mammalia; order Pilosa; family Myrmecophagidae; genus Tamandua; species Tamandua tetradactyla. Next base: position 135,166,297 of record NC_135332.1, read on the forward strand.
AAGGTATTGAGTTGTTTGTTATTCTGTGAAGCTCTTTGAAGCAAAAGGCAAATCGTGTTACCAGAATTCCCTGATCTGTTATCTTGATAATATTAGAGGTCAAAATTTAAATTTTAAGAACCTGCATGCAAATGGATTTAGATTAGAAATTGTCGTAATCATAGAAACTATCACCAGGCAGCACAAGGTGCAATGATGCAATGATTAAAATGACAACTAGAAAATGAAATCTCCCAGGCCAGCATGTTTTTGGAGAGGAAAAAGAAAAATAAGGAGACAGTGTCATACTAACACTGTAAAAATCAAGGCCAAACAGGTGGTGATGGGGCCTCAGCTCCAAAAACTGCATTATCTGGATAACAGAAACAGATGTTATAGCCAGCCTTCAACATTTCAAGTGTGGTGTTCAAAAACCAAACTGGAAACAGAAAGCAAGATCTGCAGTAAGGCCCAGAGGATGATTCACCTTCTGATACCACTGAGGAAGTACTTTCTGTATCGAGGGTCTGCTGGGCTGGGTCAACAGAAAGGACAAAAGTCAGTGGGAGTTCCAGATATTTAGTATCCAAAAGGATAAAATGTTGTCTTCTAGAGCAGAGTGAACAGAAGTCAACTTTAAAGGCCTGGAGGAAGCCCAGCATTAGCACAGGACAAGCAGCTGCAACAGTGATGCAGGTGAATGGGTTGGGAAGGCAAGCAGAGGCAGGCTCAGGTGCATTAAGGTTCTGGAGATAAGAGCAACAACTGGAGACACAAGCCAAGGAATCACTTGGCCATATTCCCACAAGCCCAGAGATCCAGATCACTCTCAGCATTTCCTTCTCCACTATCTCCCAAATAAATCCTTCCTCTGGGCCTGATGATTTTCCCTCAGACATAACTCTCTGCTGTATCCCTTTTCTCTCCATGAACACTGCCACTACCAAAGTTCAAGCCAGCCACCGTCACTCATCAGGACATTGCTACAGGCTCCCACCTGATCCCTATGCACACATAGGAATCCTCCTGCTGCATATCCTTCCCAGTTCATGCTCTCCACCATAGCAAGAGTGATTTTGACAAAAGGCAAATGTAATCATGTCTTACACAAGACTTTGGCTTAATGCACTTCAGTGATGACTCATTGAGTGCATAATTAAAATATTAAAATAGTGAATGTAGTTGCCAGGCTCTGCACAGTCTTACCATGCCTTCCTCCCTAGCTCCACCATACTCGGCGTCCCTCACGCTCTCCCTCCTCCAGCCACGTGGCCTCCTCACTGTTCAACCCTGAGCCTTACTTTGCCAGGGCAGTTACTTAACTATACCTCTTCTTTTTTCTTTGCATCTAACTTGATTCCCTCATTACATCTAAGCTCAATTGACACTTCCTCAGTGAAGCCTTTTCTAACTGAGTCACTGCTCCCTCTTATACCTGATCACTGTAACATTTGTCACAATTGAAATTTTACATCTTTTGTGGGATTTTGTGATTTGTGTCTCTTTCCACCCATATCCCTCCAGACTATAGGCTCCTTGAAAGCAGACCCATGTTTCGTTAGGCTGTTCAAAGTATTTCTAACACAGGTCATTATTTGGAAATCTCTATAATTGGTTGGGGCATTCACCCAAAATTTCTGGGTCTTTAACCTGTTTTCTCAGTGGAAGTTTCTCCTCTCTTCAATGAGCCTCACATCTCAAGCAGAATAATGACCCCCCAAAGCTCTTCACATCCTAACCCCCAGAACCTGTAAATATGTTAAGTTATATGACAAAGGGGAATCAAAGTTTCAGATGGAATTAAGGCTAGCAGTCAGCTGGCCTTAAAACAGGGAGACTGTCCTAGACTATCTGTGTAGATCCGATGTAATCACCAGGATCCTTAAAAATGAAAGAACAAGGCATGAGAGTTGGAGTCTGAGGGACATGTGACAGCAGAAGAAGATTAGAGTGATATCTTGTAAGAAAGACAACTGACTGGTTTGAAGACAGAAGGAGGTAGCAACAAAAGAATACACGCAGTTTTGAGAAGTAGGAAAAAGTAAGGAAACAGATTCTCCACTAAAGCATCCAAAAGGCAACATGGCCCTGTTAACACTTTGATTTTAGCCAGGGAGACTAGAGTCAGACTTCTCACCTCCAAACTGTAAGATAATAAATGTGTGTCATTTTAACTCACTAACTTTGTGGTAATTTGTTACAGCAGTAGGAAACTATTGCAACTAGTTATCTTTATGGTCTCTCTTTAATTAAGACACCTAAAGATTATTCACACTGCCCTATGAGGGTAATCATTTTGAGATCATTGAGAGGGCTGAGCATGACCTTCTCCACCAGATATCCTATCTCTTCTTCCCATCCACTAAGTCTTACAGTAAAACGAGCTGTTTCTAGGCTCCCAGTGACTGTGCCTGCTGGGCATTTCCTTTCGGCTACTTTCCTTGCGGGCAGTTGGAGCTTCTTAAGGTGACAACAGCTTACTGTCTTGGACTGTAACTTTTAGAGAGCCCTCTCTGCTCCAGCTCTTGTCAGCTTCTTCTCCCAGAGGCTTCTGGTCTTGGCTGTTCATAATGTAGCTCCTATTAGTAGTTCTTATAGTGTCCCTGGGAGACACATGGTCTAAATGAGCCACAAAGTTCATTTTATTTTCTAGTCTTCTTTTATATGAAAGAAGCAAGACTGTGAAACACTTGATAGCAGTTCCATACAGTAGCCCCTCCCAACCTTTTCTCTCAGCTTCATCCTGCTTTTTTCCCCAGAGGTGAAACAAGGAGTAATAAGCATTAGAGCTCTACTGTCCATAGAAAGCTTCTAAGATAGCTTCAGGGAAACTCCTCCACTCAAGTACCTGAAAATCATTCCATCACCCCAGATTCCTCTCAATTTGTCTTCTCTTCACAGAGACTGAGAGCAAAAATGCAAATCAGACCCCAGAATGTCTGAGGCAGCCCATAATTCTTTGAGACAGATATGCAAAGTGAAATCTATTAACTCTGTGGTTACCTATGTAACCCAAAACTGATACATTATGAAGAGATTTTACCAGTTCCAGAAACAAAGTTAACTTTCAGATGATAAAATGTAATATTATGAAAGAGGGGCAATGCACTATATTGGGAAGAATACGGGTATTAAAGCATGGCACACTAAGATCAAGCATAATCTAGCTTCAAACACCAACTCTGCCATTTGTCAGTTCCATAACTTTGGAAAATTACTTCAGCTCTCAGAGGCTCAGTTTCCTCATCTGTAAAACAGAAATGATAATATCTACTTCATGATTGAAAGGATTAAATAAGACAATAGATGTCTCATATTTAGCACTGTGGCTAGCAAATTGTCAGCATTCAAAAAAGTATTCGCTCCTAGAATAAAGAAGTTTGGTCAGTGAATTCTTCCTAAACTATGAAACTATTTGTGCAAAAAATTCTCACTAATATCGATTCTTTATCACATATAGCATAATAGTTGAGCAGATTAAGTTTGTCTTCAGGGTCCTTTGATTTACTCTATTCTTACATCACTCCTTGGAGTTATCTGTTCCCTTCTTTTTCTTCTATCCCTGACCAGATACTATAAAAAAATGCCAAGATCCCTTCCTGGCCTTCTCTCCTCTGAAGGATTTATCTGGTCGTGATGTCAGTGTGATTGGATCTGCCTCATGAAGTAGACTCAGTGAAGTACTTAATTACCACTGACTTCCCTTATCCAATAAAACCACTCTACACAATTACACACACATATTCAAGAACCAAAGGTTACTGTGGGCACTGGAAAACAATGTGGCACTGCCTACAACACACTAGACACAATGCACTTGCTTAAGGCTTAACTATAATCTGATTCAATCCATTCAGTCAAATAATAATCAGAACTACCATGATGGTTAGCTTCTGGTGTCAAATTGACCAAATGCTTATGCCTAGTTGTCTAGGCAGGCAAGCAGTGGCCTGGTTGTTGCTGCAAGGATATTTCATGGATGGTTGATAAACTAGAAGGCTGGTGTATTAAATCATCCATCACTTGATCGCATCTGTGGCTGATTACATCTGTGATCAACTAAGGCGTCTCCCCACAATGATATAATCCAATCAGTTGAAGGCATTTAAGGAAGAAGAGCGACTCTTTCACTGCTTCTTTAGCCAACGAGCCTCTCCTGTGGAGGTTTTCCAGATCTTTCATGGGAGCCGCCAGCTTCACAGCCTGCCCTATGGATTTTAAACTATTCCATTCCCACTGTTGCATGAGACACCTTTATAAATCCCAAATTTACAGATCTCTCCAGTTGGTTCTGTTTCTCCAGAGAACCCTGACTAACCCAACTACCATTAACTTTGATATTTCCTGTGTAGCAGGCATTGTGACATGTATCTTCTCATTTAATCCTCACCACAACCAAGTTAAATGTCACCACTATCTCCATTTTACAGAAGAGGAGACTAAGGTACAGGTTTAGGCAATTTGACCAAGTGAGGAAAGCCTATTTATTATTTAACCAAACTTTCCAATTTTCAAATGTTTCACATAGATTTCTTTGGTGCATAGCACTATTATGCAAGTGAGTTAAACGCAATTTCTTCTAATGACACCTTAAAACAGAATCACTCATTTCATTTTAATCAGAGACCTTAAACTCAGAATTTGGATAGTTAAAAGCAAAATGAAAACGACAACAAACTAAAGACTGCTAAAGTGATTATCACAATTGTAAAGCTTTAAACACTTTATATGTTCATATTTATTCCTCTCACTTTTTACTACTATATTTACTTTTTATTTAAACACTGAAATGTGTCAATATAAATCCTTGCTATGTGCAATGAACTGACAGGAGTAATTTAACTTTTAAACATTATAAAAATCATAAGGAAAAGGACTATTTTTACATTTTTTAGAAACTTTGATGGACTATTTTCCTGAGTGACAGTCAATGGGAGCAGACAAGCAATGCAACGTGATTAGACAACCACCAACATACGGAGCTGTTGGATTTCTCAACCCTACGGGCAACAGAAATGGCAGAGCAGATTTTTGGGAAATTTTACACATTAGTACATAAACAGTCTGTCAAGAAATCACACTTTTCAGATGTCTACCTCCTACAGCCTTTAAGACATTACAAACTATCACAAATGTGATTTGCAAGGGAGAAGTTTCCTAGCCTCAATATAAAGTGATTGTCATCACTGACAAAGTCCAGGAATATCAAATGAAAAATAATAAGTCCTTTTAAAACATTGATCTGATAGTGAGTCGTGTACCATTGCAGTCAAAGAATAACTTAATAAAGGTTTTTTTTGGAGATTTAATATGTTGCCAACAAGAGCAGATTTGAGCTATGTTGAGTAGAAAACCAGATTTGAAAAAGGACATACTAAAAAAGAGTACACTCTAAAGCAGCCCTGTACATATATAGAAGCAAAAAAAAAGCACTTGGCGACAGTTTGCAAAATGGAATGAATCAAAAGCCAATTAAGAGATCAAAATATATGGAGCCAATATCATAAAAGGGGGGGGGGGGTGCGACAATATAGGCAGCTTGGAAGTTAATTAGAATGGAGAGGTGATAATTGTATGCACTGGGGGAAGGCAAACTGTAGAGTGTTGAATGGAAATGAGGCAGAGATTGAGAAGAAAAAGATCTCAAACACTTCTGCAGTGTGGTAGTAAATAGTCAAAAACAAAAATGTGAGAATTGAACCCCTTGGTGAGGTGAAGAAAACCTCTTCACTAACCCTAAGTTTCACGGTTTAATAGAGGCTACAAAGAGCATGGGTCTATGAAAAGAGAAGTAGTGGGTTCACTCTTCTCCCCTACTGGAAAGAGGATGGTTTCCAGTCAACTGTGTTTTCCCCTCTTTTTTTTTAAACAGTGGCCTTGAGGGGGGTCTGAAGATTGGGTATTAGAGATCATGCTCCAATTTCTAAACTCTTTCTCTGGGCAATGTGCCAATTTTTTTTTTTTTTTTGGCTTATCCAGTCCCCATGATTTTTTTTTCCCAATAAAGTTTGATCCCAGCCTAACATTTTGCTTTTCAGCTTTTCTGTATTTTATTAACCTTTCCCAGAATTTCCCTGAACTCTTGTTCCATCTCTTTCCCTGATGACTAGCTGGTTGGTCTGTAGAGCTTTCCTCCAGATGGTGAGTGAAGCAAAAATAATGTCATTCTTTTTATAGCTATTAAACTGGCACCCCCACACCATGGCTATCGTTTGGTGAAACCCCCACATTCCTATGTTCTCTGATAATTAACTCTCTGAGTTTCTAAACACAGAAGTTCTTGGCAGTCATTTTCTGCATTTTTGTCAAAGCAACAATATATATACATATACACCCTTACAGATCAACTTCTTCCAAACTGTTTCCACAAGTTATCTCTTTATACGATGATTGGAAGGATAGTGGCTTTGAGGGAAAGATTAGATTGGTTTTGTGTGTTTGATGTTTGTTTGTCTTTTGCACAGTGAAATAGTGTTATATATGATCATGTAAAATATTATTCAAAGGAAAGTATTAAAGTTGCACTTTGCGATTTCTTAAAACTAACTAATAAAGTATAAAAATGCACGCACACACACTAAGTATACTGAAGAGAGGAAACAGAGCTGGCATATACAAAACGGACTAGCTGAGAGTCTAGTAAATGGAAAATTAGTTTAATATATTGAATGAATAAAATTTGAAATGATTCAGAAATAAGCATAGTGATAGGCTGTAATGAGATAAAGCATAATGGAGTGATTAGTTTCCTCCAAATAATTCCTTTGGAGGATAGACAGCTCTGAACTACCCTACAAATTTTTAGAATTCTCTAATCTTCTTAAAAATAAGCATCCTTCTTCTCCATAAAATATTTATTATAACCACTGTCTTAGTGTTATAATTTTAAAAAGTGAGCAAAAAAGCAAAACAAAATGCAAATCAAAGCCACATTGCTTGCTTCCACTTCTAGTCAAAATGGGGAAACAGGAAGTAGATTTACCCACCCCCTTCAAACCACCCCCCTCCAAAAAAAATTAAATAACAGTTTTCAAGCTATTGAACATTAGACAATAAAAGAGAGTAATGCATGGGAGAGAGGAAACAAAATAGTTGAGCCCTATGATTGCCCCAGTTTATTGCTGTGAGAGTTTCTAGGATGTAGCCCAGGAAGTGGGAACCCAAATGGAGCCCACCCTAATAAATACTTTGGGCTAGTGACAATAGGAATTGAAATAAAATGTTAAATATTGAAGTCATTCAGAGACAGAAAGCAGGGTCTGGAAACTGTTAAGGGAAACAGTGATGAAGACGTTAATGAAATCTTCATCTTCAGCAATGAAAGTGACCAGGGAAATTAGGAAACACCTAGCAGAATTAGGAAAGTCAAAAAATAAATCTAGTTTAGAAGACAGGATACACTCAATTTTGAATATGGCATTTAAATCCCTTCAAAAATCATGTGGCTGAAATATAGACTCAAGATACTGGAATCCTAAGGCTAATGCACATGAATTCGATATGGAGGAGTGTTGTGGGGGAAATTTCCAAATTAAACAGGAATATCACAGGTTTATGCCAATGAGATATATTGTCTTACTCTTTATGGAATAAGAAAATTGTTCAACCAAACAGCTTTAATTCACGTTTAATCTATTTCTCCATTTAGTTTATGTCTTTTCAAAATCCACATGTGAACACTTAGAGAGGATTAGAACGTTACTGAAACAATTCTATTAGAAAATCTCAGGCATAGAAATCCATTTATTATAGACCAGCAGGGATATTTACTACCTTCAGCATCTTCAAAACTCTTGAGAATTGAATGGATCTTTTCTCTATGGCTGAAAATAAACTAGAGTACTTCATTATTGCTTCTAATAACAAAGCCTTTTTGCAAACAAGCAGGCCATGAGCAGAACTTAAGATGAGTAATCACATCTGAACAGTTTAGATGATCAATCATCTTATATATGCATAAAATATTAAACATAATGAACATGTTCGGGAGCTATTGATCTTTTCCAGTCCAAGTCACAACAAAACACAAATAATTTCTTAGTGATTGAGAGCATTTATTAGGCCCTAGGGTTTATACACATGAATAAGTAGAAGGTCTTCATATACAACTTCCAGTAGAAACTAAGCAGCTCAACAAGCTCTCATTATTGAATTAACATGGAAAGACTATACTGTAATAGGCCATACGTTTATAACTGTTTCTATTTACTGTGTCAGTTTTATAACCTCAAGCTTTATTCCACCCAGAAAAGGAGTAGCCTTAATCATGGATAGTTGGTCTGTCTGGTTTCCATTCCAGCAATTCATCCACATTAACCAACTTCTTTCCTCAACTTCCTTGCTCTTCTTTTTTTCACCCTTATCTCTTTTTTCATCCACCTTGGTTTTCCTTCCATGTCCTCGGGGCCATGTTGTGCCACTATCATTGTATTTGTCTGGGCTCAATCTTAATCCCCCATCTGGAATACCCCTCCACTCTTTCTATACCCAGAGAACTCTTCCCCATCTTTAAGGCAAAGTTTCCTCATGTGTGGTTTATATAAAGCACTTGTTTCAAAATAATCTGAAAGAAGTGCCGATTCTACCAAGATCTTTTCTAGAATTCAGGTGATTAGTTCCACTATGGCACTATGTTGCAGCAAGTAATTTTTCTTGGCACAGGCTGGTCTCAGATATACATACCCACAGTCTGGTCTCACATGTGGGATGATCGTGAAGGAGGGGATACAAGTACCTCAAAATTGTTTGGGTCTCCTCAGACCTCATGGACTCCTTGTCCACAAAGGCAACTGACTTTGCCTGTACCTCTACGAGCAATTCAAGGAAGGACTGGGGAACCACCCCCATGCAGTTGGGTTCTTAATATGGAGTTGATCCTTGCACTAATGCTGATTCCATAGTCACACATGATGACTAAAATTGCCCACAGGAACTATGGTTTTTGTTAACACTCACACTCAAATCAGTCTGGCTCATCAGCACCCCTCATGATTATTACGCACACAAAAGGTCAACAATTTCTTTAAGATCTTGATAGATAGTGAGTATGATTTTGTCATTTCTCCCATCAAGAATGGAATCTATTTCTCCATTCCTTGAATCTGGTCTTGCCTATGTGACCTGCTTTAGCCAATGGGACAATGCCACATGTGACATAAGCAGAAGCTGGGTATGTGCTTGCACAGTGGAAACTGCCCTCTCTTGCTGCTTTCTCCATAAAAATAAAGTGAAACTAGCCTGGTGGATGATAAAGAGGCTCCAGCCATTCCAGCTATCCGAAACACCCTTCTCATCTCAAAAGAAAACCCCAGGGCTATGGTGGTGCAGTGGCAGTGTTCTTGCCTGCCATACCAGAGACCCAGGTTCAATTCCTGGTGCCTGCCCATGTGAAAAAAAGAGAAAGGAAGACCCCAGACATAAAAATGAGGTCATTCTGGACTATCTATTCTCAGCTGAACCAGCCCAGAATAGAAACACCCAGCCAATCCACAGACTTGTGAGGAATAATAAACATTTATTTCAAGCTGCTAAGTCTTGGGGTTGAGTGTTTTTCAGTAATAACTAAGTGACACAAAGGTTCAGTTCAAATCTTTGTTTGACCTTATTTCCTCTACTTCCTCCACTCCAGCGCACACCTGCCGTCGCCTTTACTCTTCCAGAGTAACACACTAACAAGAAAAATCACTATGTTGTGTATAAAGTTCCAGGCACTGCACTAATACCCTTCCTATCTACAGAAAAGAAAATATCCCCATTTTACAGACATGGAAACTGTCTTTAAAAAATATGTAAGTTGTTAAAGGCCGCAAAGGCAGTGCTAGTAGTGGAAGCAGTATTTGAATCCAGATCTGTTGATTAGAGAGGTCGTGAGTTCAGTCTCTATGCTGTACGGATTTGAACCTCAGTGTTATACAAGTTGAATGCATGTTTACCTCCACTGTAAATTCTGATTAGCTTAAGATTTAAGACAATTTTTATCTGTCTTTCAATCCAGATACTGAGCATAATGCCTAGTGCAACACTTACTGAACTGGATTAACCTTATCACCCCTGAAGCCAAATTCCTGGCTTGCCTTTGTTCATCTTTTAGCCACCACCCAACAACAACAACAAAGGATAAAAATGACATTTTTATGGTCCCAAATATTCTAAACTATAGCACTTGTAGGTTTTTTTTTTTTACCTTGGTTTCATTCCCTTCCTATAATAATAGATTGCAGTGCATTTTGGATGACCAGATTTTTCTCTGGATCATTTAAATATTAGGACCTCAGTATCTACCAAAAAGGAACATTTTGAGAACAAATGCAGGCAGGAACTGTATATATCAATCTCTTCCCTTATGTAGGAATGGGATTTACTGAGTTTTTAACCTTGGTCCAATTTTCCTAGGTCATCACCAACCAAACCAGTCACTTTGAAACCATCTATGCTTTGCTGTGATTCCATCTAAATGATGACTGGCTCTGCATGTGGCTTAGTGTAGTACATGCAAGATTGAATTTCTTTTCTACATTCATACTGCTGACAAGTGTTATCTAGTAAATTCTCACACTATTGCACACGTATGAGTGTGTATGTGTCTGTGTGTGTGCGTTTGGAGGAGAAAAAAAAACACATGACATCACCATGCGAGAGATGAAGAAACAAAGGCCTGAAAGGATCTTCAGATTTCCCTGATGGAACATGAGCTGCAAAACAGGACAAAAGTCACAACCCCCTTGAATTAAGCTTTAATTTTTCTCCAGGCGCCCCTGGCCTTGATTTAAGATTGTCAAGATCTTCAAACTTTTCCCCAAGAGTTTAGAGTTTAAAAAATGGAGTTTGCTCCCAGGCAGTTTTCCCTTAATTTCAGGAGAAATTTAAAACAAGTCTAACATTTCGAAAAGTAAGCGTAAATCATTAAAAAAAAAAAAAATTAAAACATGCTCAATGCCCAGAAGTGTTTAAGAATTTTAATCTGTCTTTTGTCCCATTCTTTAGAATTACTTTTCGAATGGTTTGGATTTAGCCAAACCTAAAATAGATTTTTGCCAAGAGTCTTTTTTTCCTCCCTTAATTTTTAAACCCATGTGTATTTTAAGGGAAATTTAATACATATGCTTCTAATTCGTGTGCACTTAACTCATCAGAATGCTGTTTTGTAAGACTTGTTTGAAGTTTAAGAAGTCTTTTTGGAGCCTCCCTTTAATAAGTCTTTTCAAGCCTTTATTCTTAGAAGCAGGAAGTCACTTTTTGCCAGGAGTAAATGAATTTCAACCCCCAAAGGTTCACATTTAGTCCAAAACTGACAGCCAAGACACTTCATTAGTAACTTGCAAAAATGAGTTCTTTTGCCCCTAGGATAACATTGTTTTCTTTTTTTAAGCCCCAAACTCAAATAAGTTAGTAGGCTTTTATCCGTCTCATTTGAACATGTGAAAGTTTTCAGTGATATTTGTGAAAGAACATAGCTCTAAAATAATTATCATTCTAAATGCAGCCTAAAATTCCTAAAGATTTGCTAATAGTTTTTGCTAATAAGCTGATAAGATTGTCTCTTCAAAATAAAAGACACGGAATAGTAGGTATCGAGCCAGAAATAAATGATAGTGGGGGGAAGAGTGGGATATGGAGAGAGCTCATTTACAGGGTAGCAGATGACAGCAGCTCAGTGCATATATATGCAGCATAACAGGACTTTGATGAGTTTTTATCACAGGTCCATGTGACAGAGAATCTGACATATATGAAATATGAGGATTAAAGAAGAACAAAGGGGCTCAAGACAAGTTGCTGAACAAAATGCCATTAATGAATTATGAAGACAAGAAAGACAACAGAGAAATCTCAGTCTTTAAAAAATTACCACTTGAGCTAATATAATAGCCCATCTGATTTATTTTTCACTTCCTGCTGACGGCTGCAGCTGTTCTTCCTGGTTTTCCATCTTAGTGAAGCCTCCTAGGCCTGGAGCTTCTGTCCACTAAGGAGACCGGTCCGCGTCTGGCCAGCCTACAGAAAGGCTGGTGAGAACCAGGAAGGACTGAAAACTCACAGTTCCCTCAGTTGGCATAATAATAAACACATTTTTTTTTTTTTTGTATTTTGCTTTCTATTGCACTAAGTATGTGTGCAACCCAGTAAATATCATTAAGAAGCAAATATGCTATCCGGCCTGGAAGAATAACCAGAGGTTAAGGAATATTTATTCACAAAAAGAAAACTTTTGCCTGACGTGAAGGAAGTTCTCATTCCCTTTCTCATGAGGAAAGCAGAGAGTGATGTGGCCTGTCAGTGGACTGGGGTGGCCTGCCAGGGACCAATCCCATCCAGGTAACATCTCGGCAACATTTTGGAGGGAGTGCCATGCAACAACCCACATTCTCTGTTTGCTCTGTTCCGTACTCAGGAAACAAGACCCTCCATGGAAACCAAAACGTTACTTAATAGTGTTGCTTCCTCCTTTGCATCGCATTTTCTCCTTTTGTTTTGCATTATCTCCCTCTGATTTTATCTAATTCTTCTCTTGTGCTGTATCAGTTTTTTTCTTTTTCTCCCCCTCCTGTCTCCTTATTATTCAGCCTTCTCATTTACTTCATCCCGTTTGTATTTCTCACAAATCTGTTTCTCAGTGCCCTCATCACATTCCATCTGTTCTTTGTCCCCAGGTTCACCTCTTCCCCTGCTCTTGACTGGTCTGGCCTGCTTTTTCTCTGTGCCTAGGAGCACAGAGGCAGCTGCTTCATTCTTTTTTCTTTTTTTTTTTTTTCTTTTTCTAACATTCCCTCCATCCCAAGCATCAGCTCTGCACAGTAAATTGGCAATGGCAGTAGGAAAAATTCATGTTAACTCTTGCCTGACAACAGAGAAGAAAGACAGACTTATACATGGTCATTAGGAATTGGCTCGAGGTAGAGGCACAGATGTATTTGATAAGCTAGTGGATCAATTGTAATATTAACCATGAAGTTCTCACCCATTAATTAGGCCTCTGCTCTGCTCAGCCATCAAGTACTAAATAGGATGCTGCAGGTCACCTAGCCAGCTTCCATCCAAAACAGGAAGTAGTTCTCAAACATCCAGACAATGGTCCTGCAACCTCAGATTGAACACTTCAGTGATAACCTTACTATTTCAGGAGACCCCCTGTTCTCTTGTTAGAAAGCACTTAATTATTAGAATGCTTCCTCTTACTAAGCTCAAAATGCCCCCCCTGCAATTACAGTCACTGATCATAGGTCTCACCTCTAAACAGAGTAACGAACTCTTTACCAGATGAACAGCTCTCTTACCATCCTGAGTTCATAAGTTTTCTCCAGCACAGGCATTGCTGGCTTTTCTGACCACACTGTAAGCTCTGTGGGGGGCAGATACTATGTCTGTCATTCACCTTAATAAGCTGTCCAGCATATAGTAGGCACTAAATACACCCTTGTTGAATAAATGAACTAACATTTTTTAGAGAAGAGACGACGAGTCTTACAAAAATTAAATAACCAGCTCAAGTTCACACAGCTGAAAGCGGGGGAACCCAGCTACATGTCCATCTGGTTCTCTCAGAATCCAGTGGCCATGCATTTAGCCTCTACGCTATTTTGCCAATGACATTCTTTACACAGAGCTGTAAAGGCCAAGAAAGCTAGAGGAACGCTTGGAGAACTAGAAGTCTAGAAGAGGCCTGGGATTAGAAACAATGGTCATGGGAAGCAGAGACTTCTCAGCTAGAGTCTGCACAAGGACCATGCACCCATGCCCACACAGCACCCAAAATAGATAGGCCCCAACTAATGAGCACCAGGGCAGGACGTCGCAAGGCAAGACCCAAAAGACACCACACCACGGTGGAAACCCACTATGGCCACTAGAGAGCGCATGAACCAGGCGCCCTCTCCTACAGCCATTAGCACGTGCATAGGCCCCCTGCTCCCCAAACACCGTCTTGAGGAGGAAAAAAGAGAAACCTTTTGAGAGGGGTGGCAAGCAGCCCTAATCGTGGATTTGAAGTTTGAATTGACTGACTATTAACTCAAATGAGAGTGAGTTAATCCAAAAAGGCTGCAAAGTTTGTGTTCTCTCCCATTTCCCCACTATAGTTCATGGGGCTTCCAGAGCAAGACAAATCAGTTTTTCTTTTCAAACATTTGTGACCTCAATCCTTCTGTGAGGTTATCGAACCAGCTACGATGTCTTCTTATTAGCCATTCAATTCCTCTGTGGATTTGCTTATGCTGTTGTTAAATTCCTTGTCAAATATACATACCTATTAGAATGAGTCTTCTATATTTTGTCTGTATTTCTAGTATGTAAAAAATAGAATAGTCTTTCATTCTACTGGTTACTTTCTCATTTGTCCATTTCTTTTGCTTTTTTTTCCTTCCTTCTTGACTGGTTCTCATGAGAGTTTTATAAACTATGTAATATTAACATCCAGATGTTCATCCCCTTCCACATATCTATTTTATTTGAATGATAAAGTATCTAATGATCTTTAATTGCCTGTTCCTGAATATTATAGATCATATTGATAATTATTTGAGACTTCAAAATGATAATTTTACTTTTAGTTTCTCAGGTAATTTCTTCTAGCATTAATTTCAACCTCAAATAGGTGTCATTATTTTCAGTTAACATAAAAATAGTACATCCATATTGTTGACTGTCAAGGACAAAGGGATTATGGCTAATTTGCATTTTTTTCATCTTTATGTCAAACAAACTAGAAATTAGTCATGATTGCTGGCCACTCAATCTAGGGAAATATAAGATTCTTTCCCCTTATTCTTTCGCTGTGTCTCTACCCCCATCATTCCACACCTTAGGAGAACTTGGAATGACCAAAGACAAACATTCAATACTTTACCATGGAGGCACTAATGTGGGAAAAGGATCTTTTACTGGGAAAACTAAAAGGATTATATGAAGAACTAGAAATGAAAAAAAATCCCTTTTTATGATCTCTTCCTTTGTTCTTTTTCTTCTTTCCTCCCATTTAACAGGTTTGGTAAAACCAAGCCTGACGATATCAGCTGAATGAGTGCACAGTCCCCACTGAAAATCCAAGTAGATCACCTTTAAATAAGCCTGAGGGGAGAAGCCACCTCCATCCTGAGTGGCTTTCTTTCCTTCTCCCTCTCCTGAAGCTGATGGGGTTGCACAGTCCTTGAGATCCCACTTTCTTGCACCGAGACACTCCAAAAGCTAAATAGGTCCACACTGGGGTCCAGAGAAGAAGACACGTGGAGGAGGGATTTAGGCAGGCTAAGCTCTAGGCCTTAAGGGAGGCAGGTTCCCTTTTTGACATTCTGTTTAATAGTAGTAAAAGGGTAGACAATTCTTGCATTTTATAGAAAGGAAGATTGTGTTCTGCATGTGTTAGAAATTTACAGGCTATGTAACAGGGATGAATTCAGCCAGCTCACCAAGGAAAGAAACAGATAAGGATTTGAGACTGAAGGCCTAGCTAATAATATAAAGTACCATTTGCCTACAATGGATCCTTGCTATAAACCCCAGGGGGACTAATGTGGAAGCGGCTACATAGGGTAGAGTGAAAGATTCAGAGATTTGATCCTGATCACCTAAGTCCTCTTAGAGTTACAACTAGCAGAGGTATAATGATATCTGGAATTCCTCATTGCAAATGGGGAATGGAAAAGATTGCTTCCCTTTATGTCTTCTTATGGAACGTCAGTATGCCAGTTTGAGTTTATGGACCCCAGAAAAGCCGTATCCTTTAATCCTTATTCAGTGTTGCTGGGTGGGAGCTTTTGTATTGTTCCCATGGAGATGTGACTCAACCAGGGGAAGATGTGACTCTACCCACTCCAGGTGGGTCTCTTTTAGTTTATTGGAATCCTTTAAAAGAAGCATTTTGGAAAGAGCAGTGGAGCCACGAGAGCCTTGAGAGCCACACAGCCAGAGACCTTTGGAGATGAAGAAGGAAAATGCTCCTGGGGGAGCTTCATGAAACAAGAAGCCTGGAGAGAAAACTAGCAGGCTTCGTTATGTTCGCCTTGTACCTTTCCAGTTGAGAGAGAAACCCTGAATTTCATTGGCCTTTCTTGAGTGAAGGTAACCTCTTATTGGTGCCTTAAATTAAACATTTTTATGGACTTTAACTGGGATATTTTCATGGCCTTAGAACCATAACTTAGCAACTTAATAAAGTCCCCTTTTAAAAAGCCATTCTATTTTGGTATATTACATTCCAGCAGCTAGCAATCTAGAACAGTCAGTCATACTCAAACACTTGGTATCCAATGTTCCCAAAATAAGGGGGTGCAACCAACCTTCTTCTCAATACCTCAAGTCTTCCTTTATATCAAGAGAGATGTTTAGTGTGAGATTCTCTGCCCCCTTGGGATTCTCAGAACCTCCTCTAGACTTTATGGAGTGTGATTCTTGATTGGCCCCATCAGTGTTTTCAAATATTTGTTTTGTATGTGTAGTCTACCAAGCACCAAAAATATCTGAAATTCTTTTTACCTACCATAAAAATGTATTAGGAGTTATTTACCCAGAATGAGGAAACTCTATTTAAAAGTTCATTAGCAAGTTCTACAAGTGCTACCCAAATTGTCCTTGAATTATACAACTTGGCAAATTTCCTCTTCTCCTTGTATTCCTCTTGGTAGTAACTAACTTTATAATTCACTACTTACAAATACTGTCACATGAGTTATCTCATCTGACTGCTAAACAAGCTTATGGGATCAGAGGGCAAGAGCTATTATCTCCACATAGAAGATGAAGCAGAACCTCAGAGCAATGAAGAGACTGGTCCATGATCAATCAGAGGCAGTGGCCACACTAGGATTTGAACACAGAATTTCTGATGGCAAATCCCATTACATTTCCATCCCAATAGCTCCAATCTGTTGGGGAAGGCACACATATTTTAGATGAATTTTCTTTCTTTTTTGATATATATTTTCACCAGATTTTTAAAAGTTGTTTATTTAATCTCCAGTGTGGTTTATGAAACAAGATTTTTCATATTGTTAGGGTAACTGTCACAGTATTTGATATTCATATTATAGTATTTGAGTATTTGTCACAAAACAAATAAATACTCAGCCAGTTTTCAATTTTCATAACAGCCGGAGGCAGTCATAGTTGATTTAATAGATAAGGAACATAGAAAAAGAGATCTGGGGGACAGAGGAAGAATCTAAAACAATTGTAAGGAGTAGCAAGTGAAGGTGAGGCAAAAAACAAGCAACTCTTTTTCTCAAAACTCCCTCTAATCCAGTTAAATAATATTTGCTATTCCAGTGCTGTACTCGAGCCAAGTTACCAGCACTTCCCAGGAGCCAATTGTTTAATATTCAAGATTTTTTTTCCAGTTGGTAGATTAAAATTGGCCATGGTGGGTGAACTTACACCACAAATATCAACAAATGCAAAACAGGGCTTTTTTTTTTAACCCCTCAGGCAGCAGTTTAGCAGCATTCCACTTGCTCAAATTCAATGCTAAAGAAGACTTTTTTTTAAGTGAAGATTACATGACAAAGACAATCGAACAAAATCAATAAATTTAAGAAGAATAACTTTTTCCTATCCTTTTATAACGCCTTACAGTTTCTCATATAATTATCTCATTTAATCGTTATAAAAAGCCAGTGAGGGCAGTAGAGAAGGTACTATTATCATTCCCATTTTATAGATGAGGACACTGAGGCTCAAGATAACACAGTTGGATGTTGCTGCTGTGACTAGACTCCACTGTTCCTGGGTCTTTATCCAATGCTCTCTCTACTACACTCCGTAGCCTTTAGATCTGTGCACTGGATGTAACAATTTGTGCTTTGAGGGACCAGGGCATAAACACAATTTTTTTTTTTTTTTTGCAGATTTTGCCATACTTGGAAATGGATGGGAATTCTGTTTTTGTTTTTCCACTGAAGATCTGTGGAATCGCGAGTGCTTTTCCTGAAGAAAGAACCCACATGACCATGTGCTAATGTGAGTTTTTTTAGCCCTGGTTCACCACAACCCTCTGTTTGTTTTCCCTTAAATGTTAATTTCTAATTTGAAAAACCTGCTCAGAGAGTAAACACTGAACTCTTCAAGACTATTTTTAAATATCTTCTTGGTTGCTTGGTTAATTTAAGCATGTATATGCGGATTGACAGTTCTAAAGACTGAAGTCATTTATTTCTCTCTGGTTTAGAAATAGCACTGAAAGAGGTTTTTTTTAAGACAGGCCCAGGCAGCCTTGTGGGGTGCCTTACCATTTGGTATCAGGGCAGTTATGTGGCTGGGAGGAAAGAAAATAGTTCACTTGTCTATACCATCTTTGGCTTTTAAAAATATCTAATGTGCACGCACGTGAAATACATACAAATAACTTTAATGCTGTTCACGGACTCTTAGGTTTTGTGCCACATACTGGATGGAGAAAGTGCTGATGTCTTAATGAAAGTCTTACCTTTGCTTTATGAAAATGTGGGCAAATTTGTACTCATCTGCCTGAACTCTTTCACCACATTTCCCGCCAAATGCCCTGTTTCCCCACCCAAATTTGAGAAGCATAAAGCAACTTATTGAAACACAGCGGGCTCATTACCACTGTGTACGTCATCTGGTAGTCAAAACCCTGCTAAGAGGAAAGTATGGAATCGCCAATCCACCGTTCTTACCACCATGCCACAAAAGGACTGTGACCTAACAGAGTCATCGTAGAGTATTTGTTGAGAGACTACATGGTTTAGAAGCATGAATACAATAGTATCAGAGGACATGGGTTCTAGCACCTAGAAAATTTTAACTGAATGAATGAATGAACAAATAATTTAATTTTGACTTTAAGACTACTGAGTCACAAATGAATGCCATTAGGCAGTCATCTCAAAGGTTCAGGCATGGATGATGATAAGATTTACCTTATAGCCTTGTGATAAGTATTAATTAAAAAATGTACATGAGAGTGCTTTATAAAATTAGTGTTACATATTTAATATGAATACTTATTGTGATACCTAAATAATAGGATGATATTTCAGCCATTAAGGATAAAAATTCATGATGTATCATTTCTCAGATAGATTGATACAGTTCTATTTATTTAATATACAATAGGTGGGTTTTTCCTAAAAAAAAAAAAAAAAAACACAAAAAATCCTATTAACCTCTGACTACATTTGCCAAAACGGATCAGTTTGGGGCTGATTAGTAATCAGTGTCTGTATTCACACATGTTTAGATGAATTTAAACGTAAAGTTGTGTCAGTAGATATCTAATACATTACAGTAGATTGTGCCAAATCTTTCCCTTCAGTTCCCTCAAGTGGCAACGATTAATTTATAGTGTGTACGTGTTTTTAGCATCTGTGAAGTTCTGTGCGTTACTCCATTGAGAATAAAGCTTTACAAGCTGAAATGTGAATGAAGTAAAGCAGTTGTTCAGAAGAGATGGAAAACATTATGTCCTTAATTATGTTTCCACACCTGCATTTATGAATTCCATTTTTGGAGGGAGAAGGAGATGTGGAGGCAATTAAAGAAGTTGCTGTGTGGACCCTATCAGCGATGAGTCATTATAGAGTCCGCATGGGCTTTATAGCCTTGAAGGAAACCCACGTGCCAAGACAGAACCACAGAGAGAACCGCGCCACCTACTTCATTACTGGTTCTGGAAGGTAGAATGAAAATGAAATCACGGCATCAAGTTAATACAATCCACATTAATATGGCTGCTGCTGGACCCACTCTGAGGGATGAACAGCTATTTAGATAAAGCATTGAACGCAATTTCATTATTTTTAAAACAGTCATTTTGGTTTCTACTAAGCACATTATGAACTGAGTAAAGACCGTTAAGAGATTATAATTCAAGAGTGAACTTGTTTAATTAGTCTCCACATTTCACCAACATTGCTCCTGGTTTGGGCAGCATATCTTTGCAGAGGGCCTACTCTGTGCTGTGCCCAGGGCGGGGCTACCCATTTAGCACTATATCCTCGGGGGAAGAGTTCTTCTTTTAGCTACTTACTCTACCACTGAAATAACTGAAATACCAATCAGCCTTCTGACTCCTGGCTCCCATTCCACACTCCTGGAGCAGATGCCAGCTTGCTGTGCAACACTGTTTGCACAAAGACTGTTCAGCACGAGGCCTGGGAGGTCCCCAGAGCTCTGGTCCAGACGGCAACGAATGAGCTTCAGGCAAAACAGAAAGTATGCTGTGATTCCTGTGTGAAAGAGAGAACTGTTTCCTCAGCACTCTCAATGAGAACCTTTTGGATAGTGCTTCCCAAAACAAATCGCGGATGTGAGTTCAGCAAAAAAGACCTTCTGCAGTGTTCCGTCATCCACATTAAACTGAAGGCATGGACTTTGATTCCGGACATGGAGCTATCCTACTTTTAAAAAAATATGCATAAAATTTAAAGGTTCTACTTCCTCCACATTTTAAATATTATCATATATGGCATTTAAATTAATTTTCTTTCACTGTGAAAATGAGTGATGGGAAATAACTGAAAGACATAGCTAAGTCTCATTTTGATTTCATTAAAAGAAAATTGCTCACATTTTGTTCAGTGCAATAATATGAGATTATTTAGTGTAAAGCCCAGTTACCGAAGAAACATTTTCTGTGAAATGTGCTTGTGCATAAATAAGCTTATTGTAATTTAGTTTATCTTTTTACAATGGTCATATTTTTGACAACCAATTCGTTCACCTTGCTCTCTAGATAGCTTGCATTACTGTTATAAGCCTTTGAGATGGTTAAGATAATAGTTTTGCTGATACCAACAAAGGGAAATGACTTTCTTTACAATGTAGTTAACTCTTTTCAGGATCTCAAGTAATTATTTATGTTTCTTTTTTTTTTTTTTTTTTTTTTGGTGGGGGTCACATTTCATTCTTTTTCCATGTGAGTATCCCGTTATTCCAGCTTGTGTTAAATTTTTGTTTGTTTGGTTTTTTGTTTGTTCGATTGCTTGTTTTTGTTTGTGTGTGTGTGTCGGGGGGGTTGTATGGGCCAGGAATCGAACCCAGGTCTCCCACATGGCAGGCGAGAATTCTACCACTGAACTACCCTTGTAACAACACCCCCTCCTGCCATGTTTCTTTTAGTTACCATGTCCCCTAAATTCCTCTAAACTAGCATATGCAATGAGATTATTTCTTTTTAAAAAAACTTTTAATTTTAAACCATATTCAAACTTAGGGACAATTACAAAAATAATACAAATCCCAGACAGAGAACTTCAGCATGTTGCTATTACCTTCAGATACCCAGATACACCAATTGTAAATTTTGCCACACATTTACCATATCATTCTGTCTATCAATGATCCATTCTCTGAACACTTAAATGTAGATTGCATGCATCAAGCTCCTTGAACACTTAATATTGCCAAGTGCATCTCCTACAAACAAGTTATTCCTTTACATAACCACCCTAATTGCAGTTATCAAGTCAAGAAATCTAACATTGATATAAAGCTTACAGTTCATATTCCGTTTTTTTCTTATGTCCCAATAATGTTCCACTGAGCATTTCTCTTCTCTTACTAGATCCCATCCAGGATCATGTCTTACATTTAATCATCATTGTCTCTTCAGCTGCTTTTTTCTTTTTAATTATAGGAACAAAATATATAACATAAGCTTTCCCATTTCAGCCAGTCTCAAGCATGCCATTCGATGGAATTAATCACATCCACAATATTGCAATATCCTTACCACCTTCTATTACTTAAACTTCCCCATCTCCCAAAACAGAAACCCTATACCCATTATGCATCAACTCCCTTTTCTACCTGGCTCCTGACCCTGGCAACCTGTACTCTCATTTTTGCCCCTATGAGCTTGCATATGCTCCAGTATTTTCTTTGTAGTTACCAAAGGCCTTAAATTTAATATTTTAAACTGTGACAATCTCATTTGCTTTAAAACCATCTTAACTTCAATAGTACGCACTATGCTCCTTTATCTCTACATCCCCTCTATTTATGTAGTTTTGTCACAAATTGCATGTTTATACATGTTTATATTCCAAAACCACTGATTTCCCATTACATTTCATGTGTTTGCTTCTTAGATCCTGTAGGAACTAAAAAGTATAGTTAAAACCAAAAATACAATAATACTGGCGTTTGTGTTTATTCATGTCATTACCTTTTCCAGAAATCTTTATTTCTTCATGCAGCTTTGATCAACTCCCTGTTTTCTTTTCCCTTCAACATGCAAAACTCTTTAGCATTTCTTGTAGGGTGGATCTAATAGTGATGAACTCCCTTAACATTCTTTTATCTGGGAATGTCTTAATCCCGCCTTCTTTTTTTTAGTGACAGAATCTGTAGGTTTACAGAAAAATCACGCAGAAAATACAGCGTTTCCATATATCCCCCCTTTATATGCACAGTTTTGCTTATTATTAACACTATTATTATTTTTAATATGAGGGGGAATTCATAATGAATTCACCCTTTTCCCTCGAAGCAGCTTCTTCACCATCCCAGGCACTGCACTGCATGTCCTGCAGCCAGCAATCCTTTGTCTCAAGCCGGACAATTTGACTGCCATCCCCCAGCCTTCGGTAGGAGAACTCTGCAAACTGCCATCTACACAGGGCATTTCTGGGACAATGAGTCCCTCACGCTACTACCAGACAGATTGGGCCAGACGTACCTGCTCCCAGTATGTGCAGGGGTGTTATCCTGCTCCCTCTGGAACTGGGACCAGGTACCTGCACTGGGAGCGTGGCCAACTCAGCGCTGAGCCGGTGGGCAGTGGTAAAGGGGCCAGCCAGGGAGCCAGGAGAGCCTATTGCTTTTGGATTGCTTTCTTCTTGATTTGATGCTTGCTCCGTTACTGCAATCTTTTCACTGTTTTCTGGAGCTATTAAAAGACGTTTCTGCAAGTACTTGCTGTCTTGTTGGTTGTTCAAAACTTCTGTCATGAGCTTATTTCATTTTTTTTTTTTTTTTTAAAGGAAAGACAGAGAGAAGGAAGGAAGGATAGAAGGAAGGAAGGAAGGAAGAAAGGGAAACATTTTTTAAACATTTTCTTGTTTTATTGTATTCTGTTTCTCCGTTTTTGTTACATGGGCTGGGGCCGGGAATCGAACCGAGGTCCTCCGGCATAGCAGGCAAGCACTTTGCCCGCTGAGCCACCGCGGCCCGCCATGAGCTTATTTCTTAACCTGGTTAATTCTTAGCTAAAACTCATGGCTTTGTTAGTTTTAATGAAAGTTTAAAGGCCATCCCATCATTTATAACATTTAAAGAATTGCAAATTGAGCAATTAATTTCAAATTTATTAGTAGAGAACACTTCTTGAATTCTTCTATTACTACAAGACTTTGACCATCATGGCTAAATGGGCATCTGTTTCTTTTCCAGTTCAGGAGACACCAGCCCTTCACACTCCATTTTTTCCTCCTGCACATATTACTTCCTAACTCTGTGAACTTGGACAAGTTATTTAATCCATCTAGCTTAAATTTCTCATTTAATAAAAAGGTAACTTATAGGCTTGTGACAAGGATTAAATAAGCCATATCCAATAAATAGTACAGTGCCTGACATGCTATAAATTCTCAATAAATGTTAGTTTAATGCACACACACACACACACACACACACACACACACATACACACACCAGAATATGATAATGCTGTTTAGCTTCAGACAGACAAGACACTCCCAAAGGGATTACAGGAGGCTGTGAATTGTTTACTGGGCAAAGCACATTGACATTAGTTCTTTACTTTTCAGCTCTCTCTGACTCATCAATCAAATATTTGTTGACTCCCTACAATATGTACAGAACTCTTCTGGGTGCTTAGAAGGAAAGGAAGTGATATAAAATTGTTACAACCTAGCCACAAAGATACCACTTATATATGAGATAAAGTAATTATTTTCAGAGCAAGTGCAATTGCTTTCTTTCTCTTAAGTTCTCAGTTATAATAATGGACCTATGCTCTCAATCATTATCAAAGTATTTAATCAAGCTCTCAAAGGCTAAAAATTTTCTTCCATTAAATCAAATTTCAAAACCATAGAAGTAATTTTCCCCTAATAAATAGGACCCAAGTTCTAGGACTCCTCAGTTCCTGATCATGCTGCAGCCATATGAAGGAAGTAGCGAAATGGCCATTAGGACTTCTTGACAAAGGTCTTAGCAGAAACACTATTTAGCTCTGTGACCATGAACAAGCCATTTCACTTTCTGAATCTCATTTTTCTTACTTTTAAAATAGAAAGGCCAAAACGACAAGATCCTAAAGGTCTTCTGCAGCTGTGGTAGAGGACAGCAACTTTACTGCTCAGGGTGGACTGAAGTTCATTGAGAATTTTATCTCCATCTTTTTTTGTTTGTTGTATATTTTAACGTGGTACCCAACCATCTTGATTTCTCAGTAATACACACCTAAAGACTAGCCTTCTAAATTAAACAAAAATTTCACATGGCTGTTCTTGTTCTTTGTCTAAGTTGTCAAACTTTATATATTATTTTAAAAAACTGAAACAGACAGTAAGTAGCATGTGCGAAGTGCTTCAATAGAATCACACATTTCCTATTCTCACCATTGGAGCCTTTCCATTTGTCTGGGAAAATTGAAACAAATAAATATAAATACATCCTATATATGTTTAATGGAAATATGAATACAGCACATCAAAAAGTGGTCTATATATCCAGTGCAGAGAAAGTAGTCTTGTAAATATTAGTAACTAACACCCTGAGAGATATAAACATAGAGAAAACCAGCAATCTTTAAAGGTCTTGATGAAGAGTTAATAAACTTTTTTCCATAATTTATCTGAAACAACTATTTCAATCACCCAACAGTAAAAGTCTCATCTTTTATCTTCTTTTGCAATAAACTACGTGATACAAAGGCCATCATCCTTTGTTTTCTCAAGAAGCACTAGTGAGTTACCTTTATTCATGCGTTCATTCTTACATGTTCGTACAAAGCCAGGCACCTAGAATAAAATTAGCCACATTTAGGAATCAATTTTCACTACATTGACTGCCTTTTAATATAAATAAAAATGAATTTAAAGATGTGTAAAAATAGCTGCTAAATAGACACTCTCTCTAACCCCCCAATTTCTCTTTTCAGAAACCCAAGCCCTAAGCAAGTAACCTTACTAAGAGATTGGGACATCATTGTGAGAGGTCATACTTTGTTTTCTTGCTGAGAAGCAATTCCCACAGACCATCTGAGTTTTGGTAACAACAGACAACAATTAAAAAAATAAATGTTCATGTTCTCCAAACCACCGGTGGATGATAGTATAGGTCCAGTCCCAATGGTGGCACACGGGAGGGGGTGCCCACAAAGTTTAGCCAATCACCATGTGTAGGCTTCCTATGAGCCAATCACCATGTGTAGCATCGGGGTCGTGAGCACAGTGGTGCCCCCTCCAGCCCCCAGAAGGCTATGCTCTCAATGGCATCCCCAAGAATCAAAGAACATTTAAAGCAACTGGACAACTAGGACCGTTGAGTCTTGATTCTCAGGGTGTGGGCCTTGATTTTACCTCATGCCTACCTCTCACTCGCAAGTTCTTTCATCTCACATATCTATGGAAACAAAATTACTACAGTCTCATTCCTAGCTCATGTGCAGTGGTGGCAGAAGGATTCTGCCCCTCAACCTATTTCTCACTGTACCTTATGATCTGGAGTCAAGCCTACATTGGATGAGACAGTCACTCATGAAGTACTTGGCCTCTCTGCATTTAAAGCTTAGCTATTATGTCAGCTGGGATGTAGAGTTAGTGACCCTCATCCACCTGAGCTCATCACCAGCTCTGAAATAGTCAGTACTGAGCCTTGGGAGATCTGAGAAGTAGGTTCAGCCCTATGACTAACCTGTCTCCTCGGCCACAGGCATCGTGCACCAATTCACAAGCTGCCTGCCTTTAATGTCTGAGTTAAATACGAGTCTATACAGACCAACAGGGGTGGTTTGAGTGATTTCATATATGAGGAAAGGCAAAGGTAAAAATCTTCAGAAAAGCCCTCTGAGGAGGTATGTTAGCCCCAATTTATAGGAGGTGAGGTCTAGGATAGTGATGTTGACTCCGTAGGATTAGACAAACAGAGGCTTTTAAAAATCCTTAAGGTAAAAACTGAAATAGAAATTTAGCAGTTGAGTTATATCCAAGAGCAATCAGTAAATTAATAAATCTTCCCCGTGTAAACCAACCCAGTGCGTTCGCGGGGGGAATGGTTTAATTATTTCTTTGCTGATGTCTTTATCAGAGCCAAGTGCTATGCTGAAACAATCCTCACCATCCCAAGGAATTGCGTAGGAACTGCCAATTCTGCACACAGTCCTCTGATGGCTCAACAGAGCACCAGGCCTGTGACACGCACACATTTATGTCTTCCATGGTGCTTTAAATCAAGCCTTATTGGGGCAAATTCGGTCAGATTGTTGAAAGACCCAGCTGCTGGAGTTTGGCATGCATTATGAAAGAAACTGAGCAGTCCGTGAGCCTCAGAAATGACACAATTCGGAGCACTCAACTCTCAAATCTAGAGAGTAAGGGTATCTGTGACTAAGACTTTATGAAATTTTTTGTTCTTGGTGAACAGAATTTCTTTTCTGTTCAAAATTTGGAAAACTGAATTTCTGCCGAGAAAGATTTCTTCTGTAGATAAATGTTAGACCAGAAAGTCAAGTATACATTTTTATGAAACTAACAATTTATCCAAAACGACAAAGGTTATGGTTTGCATTGAGCCCCTGTGATGGCTTGGTTTCATTTGCCCTGCACATCTGCTCTCCACCCCTCCACCTGCTCTCCTGGAGACTGATCCATAGAGACCACACCACCTGAGTTCCTGTGACCCTGGGCTTCTGGCTGAAAAACAGCCAAATGGGGAGCACCATTAGGAGACCGGAGGAGGGGAGGAGAATGAGGGTGGGATATTCACTCCTTTGGCTCTCTCCTGGCAAGCTTGTCTTGAGCTGGCCACATCCCTTGACTGACAAGTCTGTTCCTTCCAGGTTCCGACAACCAACTCCTCTCACTCCTTCAGGGCCAGAAATGGCACTACCTGTTTTCAGGCACCTGCCTTTGTCCTTGTGGTAGCCCTATATTTACATCCTTGAAAACAACCCATTGTAATGAAAATCTCATTGAATTATCCATTTTGAGGGCATCATCTCTCTTCTGTTGCAACACTGACTGACAAACACATCACCTCCCTGAGCAGCCTTAGAGTTATTAGATGTCTATCTTCCCCGCCATCCTTCTTTAGGAGTGTAAAAAATATGTATTATGACTATATATCTCCATGTTAAATCCCCTGATGTATATCTTTTTACCCCCAACTTTCTCTCATCTTTCCAAAGGCTGTGATCCTTTTATCCATTGTTTCAGGTTAGCTTCAAACCATATTATTCCAGCTCTTGCTGTTCTCACAGTTTAGTTTTCTAGACATAAAATGCTACTACACTCAAATCGATCACAAAGACTCAAAATCCCCTGTGAACATAAGCTGCAAATGGCATTAATGACTTTTGCTAGTTGCAAGTGGCCTTGATAACACAAGCAGTGCTCTATGCAAATGAGTGCTAATGTGAAAATGGTTTTGTCACTTAAGACTAATGTGTATTAGGTGAAAAATGTTTAGTGGTACAGAGATTTCTGATCATTCTTATCTATGTCAGTTACTTTGAACCTCTTAATTGACCCTGGAATAGTCATGGCAATAGCCTTTGCATCTGCAGAATGTAAAAACAAACCTTCAAAGTTAAAGAGAAATGTTTATCTATTGATTCACTTGTCAAACATGTATTCATTGTCTACTATATGTCATGCTACTATGTTTGGTTTTATAGATTTAAAAAATGAATAGGACGCAATCTCTGCCATCAAGAAAATCACAGCTAGTGGTGGAGGCAGAAACCTAAGGAGGAAAAGAAATACACTGTGGTAAAAGCAATAGTAGAGAAACAAATAAAATATGTGGGCACATAAAAAAGAAATAACTCACTTACATTGGGGGATTATAGAAGGTTTCCCAGAGAAGACAGTTCCTGAGCTAAATCAACAGTAATGGACATGTACAATTGCCTGCTGGATAAAGTTTCCTGAATGTCCTGTAGAAACATCTAACTTAACCAGGTCCAAAGTAAACACATCATCATTTACCTCAATTATGCTTCTTTTGTATTTTTCTCTATTTTCAGGTGCCATTCAGTCACTTAAGCTGCAAGCCAGTTTATCAGCCATATCCAAAATCAATCAATGACAAAGTCCTGCCAATTTAGCTTCTTAAAAGGAATAGAAAGAGATAACTGACCAAACACAAGAGACAAAATTGATGAAAGCATTGAGAGCTCAAATACAGTTAGAGACTAGGTGGGCTAATCCTCATGTTTACAGGTAACATCCAGTAACACCTAGAAATTTAGTGAAAAAAATAGCAAAACTAATCATTAAATGACTAAACTCTTAAAGGGAAAATATCTTTATCAAAATATCTGGAATTTCATTTTCATACCAGTCCCTTGGAAATTTAAGTGTTCCATTTTGAGTTGAAATCCAGAGGAGTAACTACCTCACACACACCCAGTGAAAGTTATTGCTTTTCCTGAGAGATGTTACCTGTGGGAGTGGGTTTTACATATGAATGCAGCTGACACCAAAAGTTGAGACTTGCTGTGCAAGGCTAAGAGAATAAGAGGAAATAGTGTCTCCAGGCCAATCACCAGTTCTGATGCTAATCTGCATCTCAAGAGAAAGAAGATTAGCTCTCTTTAAGTTCTCATTTTATGATAAAGTCTTTCTTAAGATTTGACTAAACATAGTCCATAATGCAATTTTCTTTTTTCTCTTCCTTGCAATTTCATTTTAAACAGATTATTATCAAAACCAAACATGCATTGAAATGCCTACAAAACATTAAGAGAGCCCATTCGGAAGTGTTAGCAATTTGAAAAAAAAAATCATTCCATGAAGAGTGTCTTATCTTATAGTGTCGGGAAGGTAATACAATTTGAATTTAGCATTAGGGTAAAAGAAATGAAATTCATAAATTACTTAGAATACAGCACAGAATTTTAATGTTTAATGCAAACTGAATAATAACGCTGCTGTTCAATTTTTGTTCATTTTGCAAAGTAACTAAACTTAAATGTGAATGTTCAAAAACTGCTTATGCTAAATAAAATAGATTCTACTTTCCTTCTTTCTTTCCAGCAGCAAGTGCTTATTAATTATTGGCACAGAGCCAGACATTGAACTCTGATGATATCAGTTTGTGCCTAAAGCTTGAATGAAGTCTAGTACAGTCCCAAATTCCCAAGAGTAGGCACTCCTTGATCCATATATTCTGACCATCCCAAGGAAATTCCACACAAGTTGAAAACCATGAGAAGATCATTATGACCTTATATATTCTAGTTTAATATAAAATAGTGCCTTATTTATATAAAAATGCTTCTAAAAGACCATTAGAAGATTCACTGATATTTAGGGTGGGCCACGGTGGCTCAGTGGCAGAATTCTTGTTTGCAGTGTGGGAGACCCGGGTTTGATTTCCGGAGCCTTCTCATGTGGGAAAAAAAAAAAGATTCACAGATACTTATTAATTTTAAACATGCCCATGTCCTAGTGCAAAAGGAGGATAAATCTGATCCTAATATTCAGCTAAAAACTTTGAAGCCTAGAGATAAAGCATTAACCAAAATCAGACACACCCAAACACAAACCCATACTCACAAAATAGAACACCTATCAAAATTATTCTGCTTTACTCACTGCGATGTTTGGGTTCTGGTGTCAACTTGGCCGAGTGATGATGCCCAGTTGTCTTGTCAGGCAAGCACTGGCCTGACTGTTACTGCAAGGATATTTTGTGGCTGATTGATAAACTGGAAGGCTGATGCATTAAACCATCAGTCAGTTGATTGCATCTGTGGCTGATTACATCTGAGCTCAACTAAGGCATATCTCTCTCCCACAGTGAGATAACCCAATCCATTGAAGACTTTTCAGGAAAAAGGGAGCATCTTTCGCTGCTTCTTCAGCCAGCAAGCCTCTCCTGTGAAGTTTGTCCAGACCCTTCCTCAGAGCCACCAGCTTCACAACCTACCCTACAGACTTTGTACTCTTTCATTCCCATGGCTGGATGAAACACCTTTATAAATCTCATATGTACAAATCTATCCTGTTGGTTCTGTTTCTCTAGAGAACCCTACTAACACAATTCACATATTGACATATCACTTTCCTTTCCCCCTCTTATATTTAAAAAAAATATCCACTATTCCCCCACCCTCTCCTTTTTTGGCTGCTTAACTTTCTGTTGCATTTCCTTATTCTTTAAAAATTTAGCAACATAAGGCGAAAAAATTTTGAGTGAGAACAATTCATACCATTAAAAATTAGTTTCTCAAGCAACCCACTTTAAGAACACCATAGTTATAGAAAGATTATAAATTATCCTCCAAGAAAATGAGTATGCATAAAGGTAAATAACTATCCCACAAACGTAGTTAAAATAAATTTATTTTTCTCTAAGATGGAAAACAAAAAAAAAAGAAGAATTTGAGCTTCTAATCATAAGTTACAGCCTCAGAGCACATAAGTCCAGTCATTGGTGTCTAACAGTAATGTCATTACTAAAGCTTAGTGAGAGAGACTTCATAATCTACAAATGCCAGTGACTGAAGCACTTCCACAAAATATCTGTTCCTTTCTGTTCTTACTGGGCTAAAAAGGATGAAGTATTTGATATCACCCAAATTCATCAGGACACATTTCTCTATGATGCTTCTGAAGACTTCAAGTTGATAATTAACCCACCAAATTTAGGAAACTCAGTCCCAATTTTCAAAGTACTCAAATCTTCTATTGCTTTATAGAGATGCTTTGAAGTCTCAAGTGTTCTAGGAGCAGTTCTATATTAAAGATGACCTCATCATAGCACCAGAAGATAAAATGGTAAATATATACAATACCCTCCTAAAATTTTAATAGGCTAAATCCAAAGTAAATATAAGTGAGAAGTCTAGAAGTTTTCTTGTTCTGTTCTTTGATTATCCTATCAGTTTTTCCCAGCTGGCTCCCCAACTACCAGAAGAGTGGTACACTTCCTGATTTACTTAAATGGGAAACAAAGCAAACTTTATTGGAGGATTTAATTTCCAACAGGTTTTCCTCCCAGTAAAGAAATCCAGTTTTGAGTTACTTTATCATCTACTAGAAAGTTATTTCCTTCCATAGCACTCTCTCAAAGTCCCAAGTGAAGAACCCTGTAATTCTCCTCAGTTCTCAGCTCAAGTAGCTTTATTTTGTATGATAGCATCTGATATATCAAAGAGACAACCTCTAAAGTGGAATATCTTTAGTGGTTAAAAAGTCAAAGGGGCCCTCTCACCTCTCATCCCTCTTTTATTGCAAGAGTGTTGGCATGTCGTCTCACACGGGTGATAAATTTTCTACCTACTTGCTCTGTCCAAGCTATTCCTTGAATCTTTCTTGCCTATACCCAAACCCAGCAACATATTTTGGTGAGCTAGCCAGCAGACAATTGACTCTGACTGACTGGTCTGGTAAATCATGGCTATTGACTGCAAGGCTTTCACTTTTCTCCTCTCACTTGGCTCATTGTCAT
Organism: Tamandua tetradactyla; assembly: GCF_023851605.1. Taxonomy (NCBI): domain Eukaryota; kingdom Metazoa; phylum Chordata; class Mammalia; order Pilosa; family Myrmecophagidae; genus Tamandua; species Tamandua tetradactyla. Next base: position 135,197,869 of record NC_135332.1, read on the forward strand.
TCTCTCCTATGTCTAGGAATCGGGGGACTCTCCCCAGGACATACACTCAGTCTGCTCTGAGTTCTCCGGCTCTCTCCCCCGAGGTGGCAGGAGCCTATCACTATGCTGTGCTGATCCAAGGAGACTCAAACCTGCAGGTGATGCTGTCCTGAGACCTGACTGGGGGTCTCTTCACGTGTAGCACATGAGTCTGATGGGAGTCAGTCAACTCTCTCTCTCTCCCTCCCTCCCTCCCTCCCTTCTACCCTCCCTCCCCAGGTCTCCAGCTCTCCAGCTCTCCAAGACTTTCCCACACTATCTCCTTTCCTCCTTTCAGGGGAACCAGACCCTTCCTCCTTCTGAATATGTTCTTCTTTTCACCTCTTCCACAGAGGTCCACTCTCCTGCATCTCCTTTCTCCTCTAACTTTCAATGCCTGCTGAGACATTCTGTCTTTTTAAACACAGGATTCCAGGCTAAGGATTCTTGTACTAAACAAAGAACTGTCTCTTGATATTCTAGGAAGTGACCTCTGGTCTATGCTCACAGGAACTGGATATTCTCCAATGGAAATGTCTCCTTCCAGGCCTTGATCATTTAGTTTTATTGAGACCCACTGCAACCAAATATAAAGCATACCTTCTTCTGAAGCATGCTCGCTTCTTAACCCTTAGGAAACAGGAAGCTTAGAGGACAAAGGTGGTCCCAGGAACATTGTCCTAGCCTTCTCTCCGGTGAGTTGAGCACCCCCACCTTGGGAGCAAAGGTCTAGACATCTCCCAGGGAGGAACATCCCAGGGACACCTGGCAACATCCCAGGGATGCCTGGTAACTTTATTTTCCATGTTCCCAAAAGGTTGGGCCAGCAGGAGAGGATGGACTCCTCAAGAATATTGTCTTGGAATTCTCCCAGGTAAGACCCAGAAAACACCCCAGAAGCATAAGTCCAGACATCTCTCAGAAAAGGTTTCCCAGAGATGCCTGATGACTTTACTCCCCATGTCCCAAGAGATTGGGCCAGCAGAAATGGAAATGCCCAGCTCTGACTTACTTTGGGGCACCAAGCAACCACACTGGTACTAGTGAGGCTCTTCTATTTCCTTTTCCTGAGAAAATGGAAAATACCAACAAGCAATACAAGCTAAAAGATGGGAAAATAGAGTCCTCCAATGGGACCCTTAATAACTATGCCATCTTCCAATCTGTAAAAGACATGAAAAGTAGTAAAAAAATTTCCTATGCCCAGATGTTTATGGACCTCTATCACTTGTGTTATATTCATGTTTCAATTTCCATTAGAGGAGGGAATTTTCTTAATGATCTCTTTTTGAGCCAATAAAGACCATATAGTCACCTGTTTGCTAAAAGGCATTAAATGCACAACCAAGTCAGTTAATTATAATAAGCTAAGGAAATCATTCAGGAGAAAGAGGAAAACCTGGCCCTATTCCAGGGGAGATTAGTGGAAACCCAAAAAGTTATCATTTCATCAGTCAGTCTGCCCCTGAGATTCAGAGAAAGCTGCAGAATCTTTCCATGGGCTCACAAACTCCCACTGACCTATTAAAAACTGTCTTTTCTGTCTTTAATAATCAAGACAAGGCCAAGGAGGAGGAGAAGGCAATGAGAGGTAAGCAAAAGACCAGAAAATAGGCTCATCTTATTGAAGTCACTGTGAAAAATGCCCTGTCCTCTCAAGGTCACCCAAATTGTGTCTCCGAATCTCAAGGGCCTTGCTTCAACTATGGTCAGAGGGCCACTGGCAGAGAGAGTGCCAAAAACCTCAAGACAACCCTTGACCTAGTGACCCACCAGGCCTTGCCCCAGGTGCCACCAACATGGGCCTTGGGCCCAGGGACTGCACCATCTCCCAAAAGGGATGGGCAAGACAGCTTCTTGAGCCTGCTTATGGCAAGTGAAGAAGACTGAGAGTATCCACGGCTGTTTGTATCTCTGTTGACTTCACATCTGACCATCCGCCTAGAGGAACCTCAGGTAGCACTCAATGTGGCAAGTAAAATTATTAATTTCTTAACTAACACTGGAGCTACTTACTGTGTCACTCTAGACCTACCTCCACTCAGCTTAGTTATGGGAGTTGATGGTGAAGCCAAAACTAAGACCTTCATTACCCCCGTTCGTTGTAGACTTGAGAACATTCTGGCGTCCCATCAATTTATTCTAGGGGGAGAGCTTCTTCACTCCCTGGGGGGCACCTTAAGACTAGTCGAGCTGGCTAGTGTTTACCCCTTGTTTGCCTCAAGGTTCCTACTGGATCAAAGCCTCTTAGCATCCCAGAGGAGATCCTTAAGTGAATAAACCTGTCTGTATGGAAGAAGACACCCCGGGGTGAGCCCACCAAGTAGCCTCTGTCTACATTCAGGATCTCAGTTCTAGATCTTAAAAGAAGTACTTTTTTATATTCCTCTTCACCCTGACTCTCAACATCTATTTGTTTTTGAACGGCAGTGACTTAATGATAAGATTTCGACCCTGCTCACTTAGGCAGTGCTGCACTAAGTGTTTAGAAATAACCCCTGTATCTTTAAGAATACTTTAGCAGCAGACCACACTGACCTGTAGCTGCCCCAAAGCACAGTCTGGCAATTTGCTAATTTTGTGAACTAACATATTCCTAGTATGAAAGTGAATCTTATTTGTAGTCATTGCTGACTACAAGTCCTGAATGGATAAGGAAAGTTGTAGGTTTGTGAAAGTAAATCTAGTAGTCAATATTGACTACATGTCCTAGATGGCTTTAGAAAGTTCAGGAAGATTTGAAAAAGCAAATTTTGTTAAAATAATGTAGCTTGTTGGTCTGCTGTTAACAAAATGTTTTGAGAAAGTCTTCTCAACTTTCTTAACCATCTGAGTATCTGTCTAGAAGACAAAGATTTTATACCATATCAGAATAATATCCTTGTTGATGTTTATGTTGACCTTCTCATCCTTTATCTCAAAAAACAAGTGTTCTCACTCTTAAAATAATACTTTTACAAAAGGATTTGTTCTTCCACTCTGTAAAAGTGAAATGCTGAAATTAATATATTACATAGGAAGTGAAATGTTATTGGTATATTTAGAGATTGTATGAAATTTCTAAAGACTTGACAATGTTCTCACTGTCCATGTTATATTCTAATACAGAGTCATGGTTTTATTTATTCTTAGAAAAACATTACAGATCATAAAAACAACCAAATTCACTTTTCAGTTACACTACTTTGTTCTCTAAAACTACAAATACCCCACAGTGCCAGGGCCTCTCACCTCTCACCCCTCTTTTCATGTGTTAGTGCCTGCATGTCTTCTCACATGATACCTAATAAATTATCTAACTACTTGCTCTAAAAAATAAAATAAAGTCAAAGAGGAGAAATAATAATTTTGCAGTGGAGAAACCTGGTGGACACCAAGACAAAGTGCCACCACAGGCCCCCTGGGGTGAAGCTCTGAGAAAGACATATCACTTATGAGATAGCCCTGACCAAAACACATAACCTGAATCTAACTGTGAGGAAACATCAGAAAACCCAAATGGTCGGCCAGTGTACAAAATAAATGCCACATACTCTTCATAAATGCTAATGTCATGAGAGACAAAGATGTGAAAATTAAATGCAATGTGTACCTTTGGACCCTAAGCCAGAAAAAAAATCACTATGAAAGACATTATGGCAATTGAAAAATTTTGAAAATTTCTGCAGAATAGATAATTGTATGATATTAATGTTAAACTTCCTGGTTTTGATTATTGTACTGTGACATATAACTGAATATCTCTGTTCTGAGAAATACATTCTGAAATATTTAGGGATCAAGGAAGATGATTCTGTAACTTATTTTCAAATGATTCAGAAAATAAATACATGCATATAAATATCAGTATGGTTGTGCATATATATATATATATATATATATACTCTCAAACACGCCTAGAGCGCACATACCCATAGAAGATGGTGACAACAGCAAATGTAGCAAAATGGTAACAGCTGGTGAATCTTGCTGAAGGGTGTATCATATTAATTCTTGCAATTTTCTATAAGCTATCAATTATTTCAAAAAGTTTTTTTAATTATGTCGATTAAATATAAATAATTATTTATTAAATATTAAATTAAAAAAATTTTTTTAATTATGTTGTTTTTATTTGTGCTTGAAGGTGTTGTGGACCCCTTACATTTCTGACGAGGCATACCACACTGATTTAGGATCAGACTAACATAATTTTTGCCCCAGCAAATGATTTTGCTGAAGGTCTGATAATTTCTTATCTGTTTACTGCTGGTCAAGACAATGATTTCCTTGATTTCACTTGTACCATGTATAATAAACCATGCAACAACACAATAGGATGGTGTTCTGTCTCAGTTTTTTTTTTTCTTATGGAAAAAAAAATGCTGTTATTCTAATTATATCCAGGGTAAATGGTTGGCAGCTATTAGCACTTAGAAAACATCTCTTGATGTAGGCTGGAACAAAAGCATTAACAACTTGACATTCACTCCCACATCCACTACAGTCCCTGTCTCAAAGATACCAAAACAAATATGGAACAAACTGAGCTCTGAAGCCAAACAACTGGGCTGTGTTGTATGTGCCATCAGGGAGTGAGGGACAGCAGCTAGAGATGTTGAGGCCCATCCATGTTTTCTCAAACTGGCTCAGGACCAGCCTGCAACAGACAAACAGAACACTTGACAGAAGAGGTAGGAGAGTATGTTTGCATATTAGTATCTTTGACTGTCTCCTTTTTTATCTTTTGATTTTCTTTTATAATAATTGAAGATCTCTTCAATTGCTGAGTGAAGGTGAACCACCTGTAAAAGTAGAAATACGTATTTCTGTACTAGCCAAGTGGTTTATGCTTACCAATCTATAGCTGCCCAGATTACAGGATGGTATGGACCACAGATAATCCTAAATTAACATTTAATGTGGTCTCATTGTGGTTGACACCAAGCAGTGGTATTTGATTATAAAGTGCTCACCAAGGATGTTTTAGAGAAAGTTGCTCAACTTCCCCATTTTCCCCTCACCTTGAGTTCTTTCTTGAACCAGGATAACTATTTAAGATGACCGAACCCTTCAGACAAATGTAAAGTATCAGCTACAATGACGCCACTGTAAATTTGTGCTATTGGGTGCGTGGAGGAAGTACCTTGGACTAAAGTGTTCTACATGAGATGTATCAAACAGATTCATTGCAAACAACTGTCAGAAGATAATGCAGGCTTCGTAAATTTAAAATTAGCTATACCCTCAAAGAAAAACCTCTGAGCATGAGGACTGAACTGTTCCCAATGCCTAAATTACACTTTGCTAGGAAACCATCCATACAGGATGATTTATTATTTCTTTTCGGTCAACTGAAGAATGAGTAACTGTATGATACTATCATTTATAGGTGCATAATTCATTCATAATGAATTAAGAGCTTTGGAGAGGATCATCTGAAATCCAAATCTGATTATTCTGATTATGGGTTATGTGATTTCACACAAATTTACTTAATCTCTCTCAGTTTTTGTCTATAAAATGGGTATAAAAATAGCACATATGTTATAATATTGTGGCAAGCCTTAACCAAGTCAACAGTAATAAGGACTTATCACATTGTGTGACATATTTAATTAGTGTCCAATAGACTTGGGATATTTTTGCATACACAGGAATGTAAAAGGATATATCAGGACAATCCCATCCTCTATAATATTTAGTCTTTGGGGACCCATGTGGAATATGGGGGGAAATGGGTTTCCTAATTGAAATATGGAAAAAAAGAAAAATCTAATTTCTTAACCCTGTATCTATTTATTTACTTTGATTTTAATAAGATCTGAGTTATGCTTATTCAGACCTTTAGGCATACAAAAATCTTAAAAATTGCTCTAACATTTTTTTATATCCTATATTCCTTTGCTACCCCTTTTTGTATCCCACCCTCAACTCCTTAATTTCAAGACAAAACAAAAGAAAAGTTGAACCGAGGTGATGTTTCAGCAGCCTGCCTTCCCTCCCCAGGATAGCAGGTTTTGTTATTTGTAATGAGATAACATCAGCACAGCCTGCAGCAGCACTGTCAGCACCAGCCTTGCAATGCCAGGGAATCGCTGGGAGTGCCATTGTGCTGGTGCCAATTTGCTGCCTGGGCTCCTTCAAAAGCCACATCAAAGTCTCTGCCATGTCTAAACTATCCTCCCCAGGCTGATGAGAGGGATACAGGAACTCAGTGCATGGGATCACATGTGGGATTCTCCAACCTTCCCACCCCACCTCCCTGACTGCAAACTTGTGTGCACATCTCTAATTCTCCATGCCTACAGAACTCTTGGACCGCTTCTAAAATGGCCTTCTAAATTTGAAATCAGCAGTAGTTGTGAGAAACATTCCCAAATGATCTAAAATACACTTTGCACTTTTTACAGATTTTTTTGATTTCTATGACTATTTCAAAATTGAATGATGACTAATCTTCCAATGATACAAATGCACAGTTTATTTGTGAAATGGGGAACACCATTACCAGGATGGTATGGAGAGAGAAGGAAGCCAGTTAAGGAGTGTGTCATTAAGTCACCACAGTAGGCTTAAGACCATGAGGAAATGCCGTGAAATAGTGGGAAACAGAAGCCATAGCGGTAAAGTTTCTGAGTTATTGATACACCCTCCAATCATTGACTGGGCGTTCCCACAGTGCTAAGCCATGGCACTTCTACCCTGTTGCATTCACAAGTAGTGCCTCCTTTTGCAGTTCTAGAAGTCTTTAGGTGCAGAGATGAAGACACTGGTGACTGGAAGTCAGCCAGAGTACCCTGAAGTAGTGGGGTCCAAGGGACATGAACAAGGCAATGACTCATCTGCTTGGTCCATTCCTTGTGGCCCTCAGATCTGCTTGCACCCCACATTAAGTATGATCCATCCTATCACTGCTTGTTCAAGCTGATGGTTGATCACAATTTCTAAAAATAAATAAATAGATAAGTAAAGACAGCAGAAGGTTTCATGGGTTAAATTGCAATCCTTACTGTTATGGTTTGGTCTCTCCCTACCAACCCATTCTATATTCCTCTCTCCCTAGGCCCACATTCTGCTGGTCTTGGTTCCTTCCCTGGTGGGGTAACCCAGACTTTCATGCCCGCTGGGTCTGAGCTACTAGTCCCAGTGCTTATCAGGGTGTGGTTGTTGTAATTACACACCCTTATCAATAGCTTTTGCCTAACTTGGAAGCAGTTAGATATGCCCCAGAGAATCTCCTGAGTTACAGACATACTCTACTCTCCTGCCATTAGTAAAGGCAACCCTATCTCCTCTTGATAATCAGTATCCTTTCTCTGCTTGCTGGTCAACTAAAATGACCAGGCAGTACCTATAATTTTAGGTTTGCTGAAATCCTTGTTTTGTCCACTAATAGAAGGCCCTTTCCATCCCTGCTCCCCATGCCAAGAACAGGACCCCTAGTCCAGCAGGCAATCAAGTTGAGGAAACAGGAAACACAACATTGCTCTGAGGGTCACTCCTATCTTCACCTTTTCGTTTCCAGTTCCAAGTATTTCATCCATCAAAGACACTGAACCATATAATAGCTATGGCTCCAACATATGCACCGCATCTTTAAGGAGAGCATCTCAAATCAAAAGGTGTCATTGCTAAGTTAGTGCCTTAGCTGAGCCTTTCTGAGGCCATTTCAATGTTCTCTCAAGCCAATAGCTTTAGGTTTATGATATATATCTATGCAGTAGGACTAATGAATCCAGTGATCATGAGTCCATTGTTGAATCTAATTCACCATAAAGTGAGCTCCTTGGTATGATGCAATGTTCTGAAGGATCCCAATGCAAAAAACCAGATGCCCTGTGAAACTCTGGAGACTGGTGATGGCCAAGGCATTCTGGTTAAATAATAGGCAAACTATACCTATAATATGGCTGAATTCCTTCACTACATGGCAGAAGAAGTATGGTACAATTAACCTGCTACTAAGTGACTTATTAGTGCTCTTGAGTGATTATATCATACCTCCATTGTGGAGAGAGTCTGATATAATCAATTTGCCACCACTGGTATCTTCAAGGAATGATATTTCAAGGGAAAGACAATAATGAAGCTAAGTTCCACAGAAGCACAATACTTGGGACTCTGGACATCTAGGTCCTTAACTTATTTTGTGCTCTTCCAGACTTCTGTGGCCCATTCCAAACTGTACTGTTTCAATTTTCACAGTGGATTGCTGCTGTACTCACATTATCTTATGACTTCATCAGTCTGCCAACGCTCAGGATACAATAAGCAGTTCTGGAAGCATGGGCATTTGATGTCCCACTGTTAGACTGCAGAGAAACAGCAATATATAATGGCTGTTGTTTCAATGCATACACTAAGTTCTTAAAGAGCATACCCCATATTTGCAGGATATCCTCTCAAAGCTAATGCCTTATTTGAGCTTTTATGAGGCAATTGCATTCACATGTGGTATTGTTTCTGATTTAGTTAATATGTTTTCAGTGGAACCAATCTATCACTGTATATTCAATGTGTGTGTGAGGGGGGCAGATATTTTAAATTTATTTTTATTCAATTAGATTTATATATTTTATTTGCTTTCAAGTAAAAACTATTTAATTAGTTAATTCATTTATTGTATAATTTATTTTAATTTAGAGCAAAAGAAGCTATATCTGAACATAAGGAAAAAACTGTGCATCACCTTGACTTTGAGTCAGATGCAATGATTGTATGGGATTTGGGATTATTCCCCTTACAGAATGGATGTATTTTTGGTGAAGGAAGATGTATGAAGCAGGTTTTGTGATGCGAAGGAGATTCTGGATGACACTGGCAAAATACTTACCAATTTGATTTGGTCTCATGGGCACATGAGAATATTATACCTTCCAGCCACCTTCGGAGTTAGTTTGTGGCCACAGGATCAGGTTCTAACCAATGAAATGTGTACTACTTCCTGGCTTAAGTATTAAATGTGTCACTAGATCCTCCCTTCTCTCTCTTGATATTCAGCCAGGTGAATGCAGAGTACACAGGAAGGGCTTCTAGTGTGCCTAGAAGATGGCAGGGTCACACGTGGAAGGAACAGAGGTCCTTGTCATTATGTGAACAGTGATATAAGCAATAAATAAACTTTGTGTTAAGTCATTGAGATGTGGGGGAGGATGTTTGTTGCATTAATCATGTGACTACAAATCCTTTTTGGGGAATATATATTCACTACTTGGCTGGTTAAAGTCCCCTAATAGTTTATTCAAGGAATTTTCACTGAAGTGATTTTACTTAAGTTCTGACATACTTAAAAATGTTCTTATGTTGCTTTCATGCTTAAATAATAGTTTTGTTGGGTATAAAATTATTGGTTTATACTTTCCCTGAGAACTTTGCAGGCAATCTGAAACTGTCTTCTGGCATTAAATGTTACTACAGAGATGTCTGAGGCCAGTGTGAGTTTTTATGCTTTTATGGATGAATTAATCCTTTTTTATTGGTAGACAGAAATAACTTTCTTTCTTCTTTTGAAATCCAGTATTATTCCTAGGATGCATCTCAATTTTTATCATTCTACACTGCTTTTAAGGACAGTGTGCTCTTTCAAACTAAAATTTAATTCTATTATTTTGGGGGAATTTTCTAGTTATAAATTTTGTGGTAGATGCACTAGTACTCCAGATTTCACACCCTAATCCCTGGAACCTGCAATTACAATGAGTTATCACTTTTGTGATTATTTTATATTATTGTATGACATGTTGTACTTAAAATAGATTAGCTGGATGGGTCAAATACAAACACATGAGCCATTTTAAAAGCAGAGAGTTTTTCATGTTGATAGCAGAAGAGGAGGTCAGAGCGAGTTGATGTGCTGTTGCTGGCTTTGAAGATGAATAATATGGATCACCTCCAGAAGACAAAAGCTGCCCACAGCCAACAGTCAAGAAATAGGGACCTCAGTATGAGAGCTGACACATGTTGAATTTTCTTTGTACCCAATATCTATCTTTCTCTATATTTTAATCCTTTATTCATTACCTCTTCTGGAATGGTTTTCTAAACCCCACCTTTCTTATCCCTTACTGCATTCGCAGCAGGGCCTAGTCTCCCTTGTGATGCTTATAAAATGGTCTTTATATATAGTATGGTCTTACTGGCTGTTTTTTTTTTTTCCTTCTTGTTCATTCTTGAATTATGATTGCTTCTGTTCATCTCCTTGGTTGTCATCATGTCCTTCCTATGGTCCCAAATTTCCACTCTGAACTCATTCCTTTAAAAGACACATACTAGTTGTTTAAGTCACTGCAATGTTTGCCTCAATTTTAATCCATTCCTCTGTAACAGTTTTCTAGCAAATGTACTCCATCTGTCATTCTTTTTCCTTTTTCCTTGTAGTATTTTTGTGTAGCTCCTGTGCTTTATTCTTTTTTATAATCATTCATTTTTGAATAAGGATAATTCTCCCTTGACCAGCAATTTGTAAGAGATCTATGCAGAGGAAAAGAGCAGATCAGAATTCTAGGCCAGTAGAAATTCTCCCTGTACACACTGGGGTTTCTTAGAATAAAGAGTGGCATATGCATGTGATATTGCTATAGCGTTTACACCTCCACAGCAAATGTGGACTGTCCCTATAGGACTGACACAAATGCAAACATCTCCTCTTCCAATCTGCCTTTACTGAAAATTTCCAGAAAAGATGAAATGCCTATAGGTTTCTTCTCTATCATTCTACCCAAAGAGGATAGCAGCTCTGACCACCAGCCCACGTACCCTTTGCTTTGTCCCAAATAGAAGGCTGTTTTTCCTCTCAGGTTACGTCTCCTCCTCTGTAGAATAGTTCTCAGTTGTTTTGTTTGAGATCTACATCTTCCAGTATAGTTTCTAGGCATTTTTCTAAGCCTTGTACAATCTTAACTCTATTCAGCAGCTCTTAGTCACGTATTATGTTTTGAGACAAGCCTAGAAATGGAGTGTAGGTGGCTGGGCAGGAGCTTTGGCCAGGTGAGGCACATTTCAGGCTATTCAAGTCTTAAGGGGTTTGTTTATCTGATCTTTTGGTGTTTTTTTTAGGCAAGAGATGCAGGAGAAAGTCAAAGAAAAGAGTATTTTTTTAAGATCCTAAAGCAGAAATGCACAAGGTATAGCTGCATGTGAGAGCATGTACCTATAAGGCAAAGGGAAAAGGAAGAATGTTAAGTCTATCAACTTGACGGGAGCAATTTTCCAGATGCCAAATACAGGCACAAATGCTTTTAACTTGTCCGCGTTATGTTTACAAAAGGATAGACATCAATATTTTCTCTTTTCCCAAATACTTCATATAAAGTAACCATTAGAGAACATCTGAAAAACTTTGTATGATGGAGAATAAGCAGGAGATAAATGAGGATAAGAAAAGTAGTGTCAAAATGTACATAAACCATCAGAAGAATAATTCAAAGTAAACACACTATTTAGGCAGAATTGGCTGAAAAAATTATAGGTATCCCATCATATAGTCTCATGACCCTTAAGATAGTTATTCTTGAATGTTAGGTTCTGAAATACCAGTATAAAAGTGATATTACATTCCCACTTAGGGAAATCCCAGATAGACTCTAAAATACCCTTTTTAGCCAACAGTTCCCACCCCCAGCCAAACCTTTTATTATAGCAAAGAACCAAATAACTGGCTGCTTTCCCATCCCTGGGCCAAGGTAAATATATCAATGGAAAAGGAAAGGAAAGAATCACGCAAATTCTATATAGCCATCAATGTGTCATATGTGTCACTTGGCTAGAATAAGAACCCAGACGAATTGGTCGACAGTGGAATAATCACTATTAAAAACCTAAAGGTTTTGTTTATCTTCACTGTTTGTCAAATAATATCTTGCCTTGGGAACTTTAGAAACAAAATGCTTTAAAAATCTCAAGTACTTGCGTTAAATACAGATAAACGACCTCTTTACAGTTTCCTCCAGCCATCACATCAATCCCCTCACCAATACAGCACGAAGCTATTTGAAAAGGCTTTTTTCATTTCTACCCTTTTTTTTTTTCATTTTGCAATTTTTTTTTAGTTTAATTGTTCACTGTAGGCTACCCAGATGTTCTTTAGACTATAAGCTCATAGTCTAAATTATGGAATTATGACATATGAAATTATGTCTTAAAATCCTTTTCTTTTGGCTTTCACTTCCTTCTCTAACCAAATGATGTCTTCTTCTTTTTTTTCTTTTTTTTGCTCTGTTCATTTTTGTCTTGTATGAATACATCAATAATAATCTTGTTCTTGGTCTCAGGAGAATTTATGAACTAATTCTCTGGGAAACTTCCAATGGCTTCCTGCAGCCTTAGAAATAGTATTCTCCGTGCCACATCTGCTACAGTATGCTTTAATCACACATTTTTTTACATCACGAGAGCAATGCACCCTATTTCATTGAGTCAGGAGATAGTAAGGACTACAGGAATGTGATGCTTTCTAGTTGAGGAGTGTGAATGGGGCATGCTGGGGAGGAGGGAGTGGAAGGAAGAGAGTGAGCAAGTGTGTACAGAATATGCAAATGAGGAAGGCTCCACTCCTGGTCCTTCAGGATGCAGTCCCTTTTAGATTATTCAAGAACTGGAGTCGAAGGAGCCAGGAAAGCAGAAACTCAAGCCTAAATGAAAAGACACAGGAAATTCTAAAGTGAATGTGGAGCAAATTGTTACATAGTCCATTATAGTCAGGCACAGCAGAAACTTTCAGTAAGTGACCACTGTATTGCTTATAGAGTACAAAAGTCCAAAGGAGCAAGGGAAGAGATCCCATCATGGCTGGTTTCCCAAGAAGGTTGACTGCTCCAGTCAGTACCAGTGGATGACAGCTCCACGCACCTCACTTCATGTTGTAGGGGAGAGACAGATCTGTGCTGCCCAAGGGCAAAGGCATTTATACAAACCACGGAACCTTGCCACTGAGAGTTCCTGCTCTGACAAGCATCTGGAATTACTTTTTCCCAGTGATTTCTGGGCTCAAGGTATGATCAGGCCTTTCATTAGTCCCAACAACTACCCGCAGGCTGCAGAATGGAAAGACCTGTGTGCAATAGTAAAGGAGGGGTGGGAAGACCAGGGCTGATGGAAGGCTATGACTTCCCTAGCAAAGCCCACCCCTGTTAGTGATGTGGATCGCTGACCTCACTCTCTCTTTGCAGAAACCCTTTCAAAAGTAACCACAACAGAGTAACCAGAACAGAGACCATGAAAGCTCCCTCCAATGGCCTTCTCTCCCTACATAAATGCTTCATCAGAAAACTTGAAGCCGAATCTCGCCCCAGGAGACGCTTGCTTAGCAGTGGCGGAGGAGGCAAACAGAACCTTCTGGAGTGCTGGGCTCATGACAATTGCTGCTCTTCACAAATCACTCTCTCCATAGACCAGGCAGCCAGGCACACTGAGCCCAGTCATATGCCGGAGCTGTACCTCACCCAGCTGCATACACCCACCTTGACAAACTCCGTGAGAATTTTGTCTTTCCTAGGATAAAGCAGGTCATAGATTATTTTTCCCTTGATTACTTGATTAGGAACTTTTGGTCCATACCACAGTGTTTCTTGCTAACCATGTGCCCTATGGAATTTTTCCAGTTCTTCCACGTGCCATTGTTTTCTCTTTATAGATGGAAAACTCCTTCAAGATTAGGAAGATCAGGGCTTATACCTGCCACAGCCCTTGCATAGCTGTGCACATCCTGGGTGCTCATTTTCTCAACAAAAAGCTAATTCTGTTTCCAAATTTCAATATCGCTTTGTCTCTAAGTGCATACTTTATTCACAAGGTATGACTATATCCAGGAGTTGCCAAGAAAACTTCCTCTTAATTAGATGAACTTTCTATGAGGGCAAACTACTATGTTTCCATACTCTCTAAATCTTCTTCTCCCCCTTATTCTATCTTTTGAAAATTAGTTAAGAATTATAGGTCCTACCTCTAAAGGCTTGAATAAAGTTAAAGGCTTGAATAACTTCAGAAATCATTGAACTTTGCACATAAATAGAAATCATTCACCTAGACCATTAATCACTGAGCTGGTAAGTCAGCCCAGTTTTTTTTCACAGGGCACAAGAACTTTTACATTAGTGTGAGAAATAAAACTTACTATAACTAGGTTACATAACCAGAAAGAAGGAAAATAAAATTTCCTCATTCTTGCATTAAATTTAAAAGACCTTTCTTACATAGAGTCTTGCTTTTCTGTCATTTGGAAATCATCTGGCAATAATCAGATATGAATCTATAGTATTCAAATAAACAGTCATTTATGGAGTACCTCCTGTTTGCCAAGCAGTATATTAAATGTGTGAGAAAAAGCAATTAAACATGGATTTTGCCCCAAAGTGGACAAATGAGAGAAAATGCACATACATGTGTTATTGCAATGGAGTATGATCATTCCTTTAATGGAAATGTTTAGAAGATTCTGAGGAAAGATAGAAGAATGACTTCTCAATCAAAGCAAGAATTCATGAAAGGATTCCTGGAAGAGATGATCCTTGCTGTCAGCCCTCAATAAGTGGGTATGATGCAACTTTGGGAATGTTTACTTTAAGTGAGAGATTAAACTGGTAATATCTGTGAGCCTCTTTTGGCTTTTGTCCTCCCTGAAAATCCAAATACCATACCTATACATCCAAATCAAACTGCTTAAAAAAATAAATAAATAAATAAAGGAAAAGAATCTTAAAAGCATCTAGAGAAAAATGAAACATTACCATGGACTTATCATTAGGAATCTAGAGATCCTAAGACAAAGGAATATGTTTAAAGTGCAGAAAGAAAGATACTGTTAAACTGGAATTCTATAGCTAGTGAAATTATCTTTCAGAATAAAAGAAAAATAAGAACATTTTCAGATGAAGGAAAATTAAACAAACTCATTACCAGTAAATCAGACTTGCTCTATAAAAGTTGCTAAAAGAAGTTCTTCAGGATGCAGTGAAATGATATTAGGGAGAAACAGCAAAATAAATAATAGTTGTGGTAGTAGGCCAAATTTTTAAAAGTTGACATATTTTGAGAACATTGTTCAATACAAAGCAGGAAAACTAAAAATAAAACTCTTCCTTTGTTTGTGCAAATACATGAACAGGTCAAGAACCAATGAATGAAAAATATCAGTAAATATCAAAACCCATCTTTTTAAGAAGAAAAAAGACAGAAAGAAGAGATAAAATTAAAAAGGAAAGGCCAAAATGTGGCCTCTGCCTCCCTGCCCCCTGAAATGACTATATTAGTAAAAGCACATGGGTGAACTGGTGAGCTTTTTAAATTAAACCCCCAAAACACTACCACTTCAATCATTTTTATTAAAATAAATTATTCTAATGCTGCATAGAGCAGCCAGGCGTATTGTTTGCTCATAAAATAAAAATCATCTCTTTTGATTGATATGTGAGGTTACCTTTGAACAAGCCACAATTTTATAGTTATCTGTCTTATAACGTGAAATCCCAAGAAGGAGGTACATTGCAAAAAGTTTTATGCCAACTGCAGAGCAGTTTTTTTATTTCCAACTGCAGAGCACTATATAAGACTGGTCGTACTCTCTGCGCCAGTTTGAAACTGTTTCATACCCCAGGAAAGCTATGTTCTTTAATCCTCATTGAGTGGGATCTTTTTGATTAAGTTGTTTCCATGGAGATGTGACCTACCTAATTGTAGGTGGGACCTTCTGAGTAGGTGGTTTCCATGAAGATGTGTTTCCAACTTTTCAAGATGCGTTTGCTTACTTGAATACTTTAAGAGGGAACCATTTTGGAAAGAGCCCACAGAGCCAAAAGAGCCAACACAAGACCCAAATGTTTAGAAATGCAGAAAGAAAATGCCCTGGAGAAGCTGTTTGAAATGAGAAACCAGAGGACCAGCAGACGCCAGCCACATGCCTTCCTAGCTGACAGAGGTGTTCCAAACACATCACCCTCTCTTAAGTCAAGGTATCTTTCCCTGGATGCCTTCATCTGGACATTTTTCTAGCCTTAGAACTGTAAACTTGCAACTTAATAAATTCCCTTTATCACAGAATGGAATGGCTTTAGCAAACCGAAACAGATTTTGGTACTGAGAGTGGGGTGTTGCTACAATTTGCAAATACCAAATATGTTGGTATGGCTTTTTAAATGGATAAGGGAAAGATTCTGGAAGAGTTGTGAGGAGTTTGATAGAGAAGGCCTAGAATGCTTTGAAGAGATTTGTAGGTAGAAATGTGGGCTCTAAAGACACCTTTATGAGGCTTTATACAGAAATGAGGAATGTGCCATTGCAGACTGGAAGGAAGGAGACCCTTGTTTTAAAATGGCAGATAATTTGGCCAGATTGAGTATTGCTGTTGGATGGAAGTTAGAATTTAAAAGTGGTGAGCTGAGGTACTTAGCTGAAGAGACTTCCAAACTGAATGTGGAAAATGCAACCTGGTTGCTCCTTGCGGCTTATGGTAAAATGCAACAGAAAAGAGACAAGTTGAGAACTGAACTCTTGGATACAAGGAAACCAGAAATTTATGGTCTGGGAAGATCTGGGCCTCCAGAAAGGAATCCTCATGCCCCACATGAGGATTTAAACAAGCACAAAACCAGTCAGCCATTTCAGAAAAAGCCTTTTCAGAAAGGATTTGTGGAAAGTCCTATTGTCTGATGGTTATGATTACTGCATACTACATTGAAAGCTAACAAAGGTGTTGTGGTATCTGTATAAATGTAACAACTGCCAATATTGGCTATCAAGGACAGATTGAAGGAAAAATGACTTCAAAGGCAGAATCATGGAAGATAAGGTCTGAAACCAAGAAAACTTAGGCCAAGAGAGCGGACCCACCCATGCACTTGGAGAGGGTGAGTTTGCCCCAAAGGCAGAGAACAGGCCTTCCACCTCATGTTCAGGAAGAGTTTTGGTGTCTTAGGCCTTGGAGAGGGTGGAGCAAATTTCTTGGGGTTGGGGAGAGCCTTGCTGCCACCCCATTGTTCTGAGGTGCCCTGGAGATGGCAGATAGCCCAGGTGCTTCCCGGATGCTTAGAGAGGGTGGAGCTGAGAAAAAGGTGGTCTCCCCAAGGTCCTCCAAGGTTGCAACTTTCACTTCAGCATTTGAAGAGAACAGGACCACCGCATAGGCCCCTGGGAAAGATAGGAAGACTGCCACCTTCTAAAGCCCTGGGATGAATGCCTCTCAGACTTTGAAATCTAATGGAGTTTGCCCTACAGGTTTTTGGAATTGTTTGGGTCTGGTAACCCCTGTTTTCCTTTCAGACTCCCACTGTGGCAATGGGATTGTCTATCCTATGACTGTTTCTTCTTTGTATAGTGGCAGCAAATAATTTTGTTCTGAATTTTACAGGTCCAGAGCCAGAGGAGAATTTTTGCCTTAGGACAGACCATGCCTATAGCTGACCTTGACAAGATTTTGTATTGGTTTTGATTTTTTATTTTATTTGTACTGTGACTAAAATAGTTTAACACTTTTTGATATTGTAATGGAAAAAATGTATTTTGTATATGAAAAGAACATGTCTTTTTGAGATCCAGAGGGTGTCAGTATGAAACTGTTGTGTATCCAGAAAAGCTATGTTCTTTAATCTTCATTCAGTATTCATCAGTGGAATCTTTTTCATTAAGTTGTTTCCAAGGAGATGTGACCCACCCAAGTGTTGGTAGGACCTTTTGATTAGGTTGTTTCCATGGAGATGTGTCTCCACCCATTCAAGATGGGGTTGCTAACTGAAGCCCTTTAAGAGGGAACCATTTTGGAAAGAGCCCATAGAGCTGACACAACCAACATGAGGCCCAGATGTTTGGAGATGCAGAAAGAAAATGGAAAGTTGTTTGAAGCAAGAAGCCAAAGGACCAGCAAATGCCAGCCATGTGCCTTCCCAGCTGCCAGAGGTGTTCTGAACCCATCAGCCTTTCTTGAGTCAGGGTATCTTTTCCTGGATGCCTTAGTTTGGGCATTTTTCTAGGCTTAGAACTATAGATTTGAAACTTAATAAATTCCCTTTATAAAAGCCATAACATTTTTCTGGCATATTACATTCTGGCAGCTTTAGCAAACCAAAGCACTCTCCCATGCTCTTCATCCATATACTGTAAAGTAGCGTTTGGAGGAGGGGTGGTGCATGCCAAAAAGTGCATGGTCCATGAATCAATCCTGGGTCTCCCAAATGGAAAACAAGGATTCTACCACTGGACCACCCTGTACCCTGTAAAGATAAAATATCACTGGACACCCAGAGTATGGTATGGTTTGCTCCACATTAGATTCAAAGGATACAACCGTGGACGAGAAGCCACCCCTGCCTTTGAGGTGCTTACAGTCTGGTGTCTACCAGACCCCTAACAAGGCAATTCTAATTCAGTGTGCTTGGGAGTATACAGGGTGCTGAAGAGAAGCTCATAGAAGAAATATCTAGAAATGACATCTGAGTTGAGCTGTTAAGGATTTAGAGGTATTAATGACAGGAAAGTCATCCAGGCCTAAAGAATGACTGCAAATCTAAGGAAAACATGAGCGTAAAAAGCACAGAATTTTCTTTAACTAGCCACTTTGGTTAAAATGTAAGCAATTGTTTCAATGAGAGCTGTGTTGTCGGAAAAATATAAGACTGAAAGTTAAAAAGAAAAAAGGATCCTCGGGTTTAAGCCAATTCAACCAGTAAACAATGCAAATTAATTCATGTCTGTTTTATTTCATACAGAGCCTAACTAAACAAGGGCTCAATTTGTTGAATGAATAAATGATCAATAATAAATGCTTTGGGGCTGTTACTCTCAAACCTTTTTTAAAGTTTTCAACTTTTCGAATTAATTACATGAAAACCCAATTTTCAGTAATATTACAAATGAAACTTTCAAAGCTACTTCCAAAATGCATAGGAAATAAGAAAGGCACATTTCTCTTCCAAATGACTTGGAATTTGGAGGAGCGTTAAATTTTAGTCCATTCCATTTCATAGGTGTTTGAGCATCCCTGTCCAATATCACATTAGGCTCCTTGGAAATGCCTTATCGTGAGTGTATTCCTCCAGAAAACACTTACAGACAAGAAACAATCCACGGGCAATGCATGGAACATGAAGTGACATGCAACAAACTGCCAAAGGTAGACCATCAGAAACTCAATGCAGTGACATTGGATAAGAAAGGAGTCATTTTGGACTGGTACTCACATGGGCAGGCAATGCAGAGGACTTGAGATGTCTGCCAAGTTCCAAGGATGAAAGCGCTTTGGACAAGCCCAGAAGAAGTGTTCCACTATGTCAGATGAACAGCCAAAGTCTGGGGTATCGTTTTCTTGGGGGAACAGAGTTTGGGCAGGTTTTGAAACCCTGGTCTGAGTAACAAATCATGGTAATGAAAGATCAAGATCAAAGGGATATCAATGCAGAATCATGGAAAGGGGGCTGAACTAGGCTTGGAAAATCCAGGTCCTAACCTCTGTGCTGTCACTATTACACTGCATGGCCTTAATCCAATGACTCAACCCCTGGGGGTCACAACTTCCTCATCTTTAAAATGAAGGCATAGGGCTACATGGATTTGAGGGATTCCTTCTCACTTGGAATTCTGTGATGCTAAGAATTGCTTGCTCTCATAGCTACATTGAATGTTCATTCAATATAACAAAAGTCATTTCCTAGTTATTTCCTTTGTTTTATGCTAATATCTGAATGCCAAATTCATGCAGACTGGGTGAACAATAGCTGGTGGTGCCCTTAATAAATTTCAAATGGCTTCAAATATCCATTTTCAGTGTTCTGCAAAACATAGGAGGTTGCTTCTTCTTTAGAAAGTCTAGAGTCATCTTATGTATATCACTCTTTTATTAGTATCTGGTTATATGCCTAATTCTCAATAGATTATGAAATTCCTCATGGCAGGAATTGTGCTTTACGCATTTATATGTCTCCACTCTCTAGCTTAGGGCCTGGCCCATAGTAATAGTTAATTATCATGATGATGATGATGATAATAATTTTAATATGGTTAAATATTTTGTTATTGTACTCCAGACACTTTTTAAAAATATCCTTTATTTAATCTTCCTCCCTCCCAAATGTTACAAGACAGGCATTATGATTATCCTAACTTCTTGGATGACAAAAATGAAACATACAAAGGCTAAAGCAAATTGTTCAAGGTCACAAAACCACTAAGTCAGGAAGAGAGTACTCAAACCTAAGGCAGCTGGCTCGAAAGCTCATGCTCTTAAGTACTCGGAGAGGTATGATAAATGCTGGTGGATACATAAATGCAGCATATTTATTATTACTGAAGCAAAGGGCAAGGCCAGCTGACCCAGGGCGTGGAGGAGGTGGAGTGCAGGTGGCAGCTGGGAGTCAGAGTATGTCAGTGTGAGGAGTGTGCAACAAACGAAGACATGGAGGAAAAAACCTGTACTATGTCAGAAAAGAAGCAACAGCAATCTGAAGTTGTTGGAAAAGATGGGTAGAAGGTTGTTGCCGGTGAGATTAGCTGTGACCATAACAGGGGGGAGCCTTATACACCTCGTGGGTAGTCAGGGCCTTTGATGGATCAGATCAGCCTAAGTATTCTTAAGGGACAAGGAGACAAAATCTTTGAGAGTAGGGCTTTTATGAACAATGCTAGCCATGCCCCAGCAGTAGCCCATGAAAACTCCTTTAGATCCCTCCTTTGTCTTTGTGCTTTGCTCTTACCTGCCTGTAGCTTCCTTTCTCTTGTTCTTGTGATTTTTTTCCCTTTCTATTTCACCTGGGTCTTTAAATTATAGTTCCAATGACAACTCATCTAAGAAATTTCCTTCTCTCATTTCCCCCAGTATCTGCCCTACATAGCACCCTGTCATAACACTCATGAGACTTTATTGTAATCATCTGTTTGCTTCAGCTTTTTTTTTTTTTTTACGTGGGCAGTCACCAGGAATCAAACCCGGGTCCTCTGGCATGGCAGGCAAGCATTCTTGCCTGCTGAGCCACTGTGGCCCGCCCTCAGTTTTTAGTCTTTTCTTCCAAGCAATGGACACTTCACAAGTCAGCATCATCCTTCATCCTCTTGTCTGTCAATTTGGGAAACATGATTAAGGACTAAGAAAATGCAGTTTAACCAATCAGTTGTTAATCTGAATTATACTACAGTTGCTTTGCTATAATATTGGTATCAAGTCCCAGTATAAGACACTGAAAATAACTTCCCTACGTTATTTCTACTCACACGTACCAGCTATGATACCAAAATATCCACACAGTACAAAATAAAGTACAGAGCCTGGCATCTATCTGGCAAATGTACAGAGCATCTTAATTAAATTTGAACAATTTACCACAAAATAAAATAGTCTGCTCAGCCACTAAGTATTACTGCTGAATCTTTTAATTTTCCCTTTCCAATAAAGGTTTATTTCCTTCAACACAATGCAGCTTAAAAACCATCATGTGTTCCCTTCTTTATTCAGCTCCCAGCTGAATCTATCACCCAGTTCTCCCTGTCTTGATCAGTGAGGATGGCCTCTCAATGATCTCAATGCATTCACAATAGTCCTAATGATCTTCTGGTGATCATTTCTAGCCATTCCTCCTCCCAGCCATTATTTTGTTTTTTATTGTGCACCTCATCCCCTCAATGTTCAACAAATGTTTACTGCTCAATGCACCGAACAGTATGTTAGGAATTGGTGATATGAAGTGAACAAGACGACCACGAGCCTCCCCATTGAACATGCAGTTCCCAGGAGATTACATGCGCTAAGACTGGAGATACATGGGTGCATGCGCGGCAGAGACAATGGGCACCTAGCCCTACATTTGCGCATCCGGGAAAGTTCTGGCACCTGAACGATGAATTCAAATTAGTCAGAAAAAAGGAGATGGATGAGCTGATGAGTGTGAGAGGAGAATATAAGTAAAAAAAAAAATGATATTTGAAGGTTCAAAAGTTCAGAGGTTGGCAACCTCAAGGAACCAAGGTGGTTTCCAGTGCTTAGAACCCAGATGGAGGGAATGGGGTTTGGGGCAACTGAGATGGGGGCTCACGAGGCAGCAGGTCCAGATCACATTGAGCTCAGTAAACCAGAGTACAGGATTTAGTCTGTTTTTAGAGCAACCACAGAAAAGGGTTTAATCTGGGGAGTGGCAAAGCTGAATTTTTGTTTTAGGAAGATCAATCTGGCCTCATCACCAAGAGGGAATCGGAGAGGGGCAAAGCTGGAGATAGGGAACCTGAAAAGAGGCTATGGTAATGCTATAAGTCCAAGATTACAGTTCTCTACAGTCATGTTTATTAGGATGGTCAGAAGTAGATCAAGTAAACAGATATTTAAGATATAGTGCACACCGGATTTGGTAAATGGTTGGGAATGAAAAGTGAAAGGGAGAGAGGCTGGAGGTGATGTCCTGGACCTCAATAAAACCTGTCCTGCCAGGTCACCCCAGTGCAGTATAGACCATTCTCACTTCTGGATTTCTAGAAATGCCTCCTCGTTTGGCCTGCAGCCTGAATTCTGTGCTTTAATTGTAGTTATCTGCCCATGTGTATGCTGCTAATCCAACCCTCATGATGAGGGCCACAGTGGGGTTTATTGGTTTTGTTTCTTCTGCACAAGGATGCTAGAACCAGCTCTCTTTGTCCTGGTCACTTGCTTTATGAAGCCAGCCCTGAGTCTCTTGGCAAACAAATGCCCCCTTCCTCCACATTCTCATCAGATCATATGTACCCCCATCATTGCAGCATTACATTGCCGTCATCTGTAAGGGTTTAAGGATGCCTTTTTATCTTTACCTGTCCTGTACCTAGCACAGTGCCGAGAACACAGTGCACATTCATGTTGATTTAAGATGTTTCTTTAATTGTTCCACTGGTCCTTCTATAACAGTTAGAAAATCTCTTTTCTTGACATAGTGAGGAGCCCTGCTAGAGCGAGCACATGTGCAGTATCTCCTAAGTTGGCTAAGCATTTGCATTAATTTAAAATAAGAAAAACCATCATGGGCAATAATCCTAAAATGTTTGCCCAGCTGTTTATTCTGCAAGTTGATGGGCCCAATAGCTTGAAGGATGGTGAGTATGAATAGTTTCTGGCTTCCCAACGCACCACACACCAATTAGAGGACTCTACAATACAAGCAGTTTAGATGCCCTTTGCTTCATATTCAGGCACTGACAGTCAGAAACTGATGCTAAAATGCAGTGATTCATTCAGAGCAGACCTGACACACAAACCCTTCTGAGGTGCTTCCCTGCATGACTGTATGTGTTATTCATTCCCTCTCCTTCAGTCACTCACTCCCCACTGAGAAAACACCACAATTGCCGCCATGGCCCCCCAAAGCCTGAACAATCAGAGCTGGGAGAAGAGAGAACGACGAGTGAAAACACTCTGCCGGCAGCATTCATATCTTCATGTCCTTTCCTGCCAGCCCGGCCTTCCACTTACGTCTGGGTGCGGATTCTATCAAACTTCTGTCTTGTATCAATTTTTAGCAGCATGGATAATTTATTGCATCTAGGATGATAGAAAACCAGCTTTATACATCATTCAGCTTGCAAAAGATGTGTAGCTTCAGTTCCTTAATAGTGTCATTTTGGCTGAATGCTATTAACAGATTACCCCTGCCTAGGGCAGCAGAGCATGTGCGGCAGAAAGATAACCTTGTGTTCGTAATTTAATATTAACTGTTTTCTCCATAGTACCTCTTTCCAGTACATTAACAACAAACCAATATGGCCTTGTCCCCTGCGGTCGTATTCTTCAGCAAAAAAAATGGATTACATGATAGCAAGTTCCTGAAGATTTCCAATGAAGTATTACAAATCACTCAACACCCGCTCTGCAGAAATAAAAAATAAACAGGCTTAGATTCCATCAAATTTAATTCCTCCAATTTAGCTTCACCGCACTTCAAAGGGTGCTCTTATTAATGTCTTGGTGAACAAATTTAACAGTCAGTTTTCCTCCTTCTCATACGAAAGCCTCCAGTTGTGTTCAACATATAGTGAGATCAAGAAACTGTTTTATTTTATTTTATTTTTTTTAGCGGCTACTCTGTCACAGTTTGATATAAAAGTGTAAGCCATTTACAGAAAAGTCTTTATGGAATTTTTATCCTCTCCCATTCCCCGAAGCTAAATTTATATCCTGCATTAGCTATCATAGCACGAGAGTATTAGTTTTCTCCCTTTGCAAGCAGTTCAGGGCAGTCCGAGGCCCTATCACTCTCTACCACTCACATGCGCAGGCATTATGAGTTTATCTCATCTTCTGCAGCAAGTACCAGGCCCAATTCATTCCTTTAGGCTACTTTACTAATAACCTATTCCTTATCAGGGCCTCTCCACCTCAGCTTGTGATCAAAGACCCAATTAATGGAATGGAGAAAGGTGAAGCATTCAAATAATAGAGACAGCTGTTTCTCTCTGTTAGAGAAAATCCATTTGTATTGTTATCGCGCTCACAAGTTCTGCAGCTTCTGTTTAATTCAGTCTTCCTCTATTTCTGCCGATGATAAAAAAAAAGTCACAATGAACTCTGAGGAGAATGGCAGAAACAGCATCGTGTCTCAACTCAGTCTGGGCGTTATCAATTCGAAAGTGAAAATACAAGCAGATAAGGGGAGGAAATGTCCAGCAAAGACCATCTCAAAAAAAAAAAAAAATTAAGTTTTTTCAAACAGCCTTCTCTATTCATCATTCTGATTTTTTTGGTTGTTCATTTTCTGCCCTATCCTGTATTACTCAACTGTCTACCTCAGCAAAGCAATGACTGATAATATCTTGAGTTCCACATCAGTTGAAAAGTAATTAAAGGCAGAGCGTAATCATAATTGGTTGCTGGGGATATTTCTATGAACTTCATGCATGTATGGGCCCAGGAAACCTTATTAGAACTCCAACTTTAAGTTGGATGTTTCCCCGTGAGTCACACCATTTCCCCCAAAGTGGTTTTTAAACTGTTTTCCTTTCTCTTTCAACATTTTAAGCCTTACATGACATCCACACTGTTCTCAGGCGAGTCCCAACGTGAAAAGATAATATCTGTGATTCTCAAGGCAGTAAGTACCACGACCATGGCCCCAGCACTCCTCAGCTAAGAAATTTGACTTGTCTGTTAATGCTCCATTCCTTCTGCCTGCTAAGGGAGCAGGAAAGACCAATTGGTTTTACAGCTAATGTTACGCTGTATAATTTTCTC
Source organism: Tamandua tetradactyla (assembly GCF_023851605.1). Taxonomy (NCBI): domain Eukaryota; kingdom Metazoa; phylum Chordata; class Mammalia; order Pilosa; family Myrmecophagidae; genus Tamandua; species Tamandua tetradactyla. Next base: position 135,223,028 of record NC_135332.1, read on the forward strand.
TTAATAAAAGCGGGTCTGATTCAAAAGCTGGAAGAGAAACAAAGATACTCCTTTGCTATTATTTTGGGTGGGACATATTTTCTTGTAAGGGTCTTAATCAAGAATTGTTTTTGAATTTTTCAGATGAGAAGAGAAATATGTACATTGTTTTTTTCCCCTCAGGAGAATTCCCTTGGAAAGCAAGAATGAGAATCACATATTTGAATTCCTGCCTGAGCACATATAACTAGCAAAATAAACACGTACCAAGCTATGGTTTATGCAATGAATAGAGACAGCAGAAACTTAAAGGGCTGGTCTCCCAGGCACAAAGCTCATAGGGGATTCCAGGATGTGTGTGAGACTGCGGGGTGGGAGGTGGGGGTAAGGGAGCACTATACATTTACATGTAACATAAATGTTTGGAAGATTTTATGGAAGTAAGGAATAACATATCTCAAATATGGATTGGTTAATAGGTTGGGTCTTTCCACCATTTTCCCTTGACTTCGACCTTTACGAATAAAAAAATTGAAATTGGCTTTTTATTTCTGGTGTTGGGATAAAGCAAACCGCCCTTTATTTGCATGTCATGGATCTTTATATCCTTTTATTAATATTGAACCCAGAGCAAATAAATATGAAATAAAAACAAATCACTATTCTCAAGAAGACATAAAATAGTAAAAGCAGAACTATCAATAATTTCCCTAAGGCATACTAAAAACAGAAAGACTGTTCATGTCAATGGAGCAGAAAAAAACAAAACAAATTATAAAATGCAGCTTTAATCCTTCAGTCACAAAAGGAACAATCTATAAACCTTGTAGATTTTAGTGTATTTTAATTTTATCTATAGAAAGGCAATAACATAGTCATATAGTAACTTTGCTCTAACAATTTCAGAATTATGGGGGAAAAATCCATTAAGGAAGATAATATGGTGGTAACAAATAACCACCAAAATCTCTGTGGCTTAAGACATTTATTTCTCTTTCACACTAAGTCCAGTGGGGATCACTCAGGGTATGCTGTCATCATAGTTGTCCAGTGACACGGAGTGACTGTGGCTCCACCATTTTAGGATGTTGACTTTTCAACATGAAGCTTCAGGATCTACCAAGGCTAAGTAAGGGAACACAGAGCATTGCTCACCAACCATTAAATGCTTTGGCCTAGAAGTGATCTCCGTCTCTTCCACCGGCATTTCATTGGCCAAAGCATATCATACGGGGCACATCTAATTTCAAGGGGCCATCTGCCCAGAAGGAGATCCAGGAATCTCACTGAGCACTAAAGTCCATCACAGCAACTCTTTGTATGTGTTCCCATTTTTAAGAAAGGAAAGTGTGCCTAAGGTAATGTTATAATAGATGATATAAGAACCTGGCATCAGGGAAGTATTGTTCCAGGTTTTGATTGTTTTTTTTTTTTAATAGATAAGTATTTTATATAAGCTATGTATAGAAGACAGGATCCTACCTAGAGGGGAACTCTTGATCTGTGGTATGGATAGAGGCTTTATGGTGAGGGGTTACCTTATTTTGCAGCATGAAGTCCTTAAGAGCACCTATGTAGAATTTTCCTGATTCAAATTTATTAGATTTACTGACTAAAAGCACTTTTATGCTCTCTCTGATGTGTCGTTCGATGCTATCATCTGGTTGAATATGCTTTTAAATGAAGTATTCTGACCAGAAATAGTTAAATCTATTTTCCTTTTTTCCCTCCCATCCTCCATTCTTCACACATCATTTGTTCATTCATTTGCTTGGATTTATTCCATAAATCTGACAGCCCACGATAGTCAGGTATATACTCATTTTTTATATTAAGGACCAGGACCAAACCAGGTGCCTAACCCTTAGGAAACACAGTTTAGGGTAGGAGTTAAAGTATAAACTGCAGTTAAACCATACGAGGAGAAGAGCAGAGAACAATTACATTTTTGATAATCTACTGCTATTAGTATTAATAACAGCAAAGAATTACAAACATTTAACAGTAGGCACTATTTTGTGCTACTTCTATCATTTTTGGGGGGTGGGGTGGGGCATGGTCTGGGAATCAAACCTGGGTCTCCTGCATGGAAGGAGAGCATTCTACCACTGAACCACCTGTGCACCCCCACCATTTTTATTACACAAGTAACTGCAACTTGATAATCTTGATTAAATATATGAGCCTCCTCTTCCAGCTCAGGTCTACTTGTTCTTCTTCTCCCCTTCTCTGGTCCTCTGAGTTGCTCCATATCTAAACACCTATCAAAGACTCTCCTAACCACCCGCCACTTCTACCATGGGTTGCCTTGGGTACTTGTCTTTCTTTGATTCTGTTTCCCCATTTCTACTTCTTCAGTGCTCTCTACTCCATGAGCCCTTCTCTTCAGTCCCATTATGAGCCCTCTAGGGTCTAAAGTGCATTCAGACTTTGCCTTTTGACCATTATATACACAAGCATGTCACTTCTGTTTACTGGCCAGTTTTTATCTGGGAAGTCAGAAGTCCTTTGCCACTTACCTTATCAAAACATAACATTCAGCCATGATCTCTGATTCAACTTCTACATCTATATTCCAGTTACTAAATCTGCACTTGAATATCTGAACTTCAGTGTGTTAAATAATCTCCAAACTCAATAATTTTCCTCCAAATCCTGATTCTTCCCTCAAAATTCCTATTTCTGTTAATGCTATATCAAGGCATGAAACTTTTGACTCACCCCTTCATCTCTAAATAATTACTAAATACTTTGAGATTCTTCCTATGACATATTTCCTGGACTTTTATTACCTCTGACGCTATGGTTATCCAGCCTTTATTACTTCACTTCTGTATTGTTGCAAGAAGATGGTAACATATCTGTTGGCTTTTCACTTTCCCTGCCTCTAATCATCTAACCCACTGTCACAGGTCAAGTTTTCCTTCAGGCAAATTTGTGTTTGTTTGTTTGTTTGCTTGTTTTTATGTCGCTCCCCATGGCATAGAGAATTAAGATCAATGCCTATGTCCAGATTTCAAAGCATTCCATCATCTGTCACTTCCCCCCTCACCCACCCAGCTATCCAAACTTTCTCTCCAACATGAATCCTCTGCTCCGATTTAGTTTTGTAAAATGGAGTCTTTTCTCAACTCAGCATCTACTAGTTAGTGCTCATGCTGTTTAATGAATTAATAGTTCCTTCCTAGTTAAAACACTGCTAACATTCCACCCTTTTCCAAAAAAAAAATGTTCTCTACATTACAATTCACAATTATTTCTCTGTAATGGATATAGACCATGCAACTCACTGTGGCCCAGTAATGCGATGGTATTTGTTATTTACCTCCTTGTCCTCATGCTATGTCTATCCGAATATACCTCATCTCTCCTTCCACACAATAAGTTTCAAATCAACTTTGGGCCTCTTGCTTCTTTTCTACCTCGTACGGTACTTCACACAATGCTTCACACATGAGGCACTTAATAAATACTGGTTGAATGGTTGCATAAAAAGACCTAAGACCTCTTTCAGTAATTGACTCATAGTCTCTCAAGTCATAAGAATTTCTTTTACTTTCAACTGCAGTTCAAGATCATGCTTTTAAATCATTTCCCAACACTCTTATGTATTTTACCAAATATCACTTAAAACACACACATTTTATAATGTTGGAGGAGGGCATTAAATGAGAATAAGAAAGGACATAATTGTGATCTGGTTTTAAAAGTTTTTGTAGACAGTGCTAGCACCATTTATAACATTTTTAGGTGGGAAAATGCACCCCAAATCACATCTTCATGTGGGAAGTGGTCTGCTTTAGGAAAAACTAAAAGTTAATAAAGATTTTTTCCTATAGGATGGACTCCAGATATCTGGGGAGACTTCAGGGTTCCAGAAACACCTCTTCCTTCCAATGGCAGAAGGGCAACTTCCTCCTCACCCTCGTACAGCATCAATCAGTCACTTGCTTATACGGGAAGTTGACAAGCCACATGCATGTGTTTATTACTTGGATGGGGGAGTTGGGGATATGGACGATAAAGCTCATTTTAGTTTGAAAGTTAAGAATTTGTACTACTCAAGTAATTATGTTCATCTGCATTTCAGAGTGAGCAATTTTCTTTTCTTTTTCTTTTTTTCTAGCCATAACATAAACTTATTTTAGGTTCTGCCATTTCTAAGCAAAGTCTTTCTTTTCTTTTGAAGAGCCTGAGTTTGTCCTAGAGAATTATATATCTAGAGTACCAGAGTCACACATATATAAAGACACCACACATTTACAATACCTTGAATGTATCAAACCATATTAAGAGTCATTCGTACACACATATATGATAATCTTGTCTCATCTGATAACAGATGCTGAGAGTGCTCTCCCACACTACTCTCTCTCTCTCTGAGTGTGAAGGATTCCACCGTCTGTTTAAGGGGACTAGTGAATGCTCTGGGCAGGTAAAGAGATATAGCTTGGCAAATCTCATAGCCCTGGCAGGCCTCACTTCTGACAGATGATTTTCAACCATCAATTGACAGGCATCTATCAATGGATGGTCTTTACCAAACTATGAGAAAACCCATCTCATGGCTCATCAGCTCAGACCAAGTACAGTGCCCATTTGATGGCAATGGATGGTCCACCAATCCCACCTCGTCTTCCCTCAGCTTCTCAGAGACTAGATGAGCTGCTCTGGGTCATCTTTGCTGCTGACTTTCAGAGCCACCACTGGCCACTGCTGTAGATTTGAGCAAATTACTGTAAATCACTCTACCTTGAAGACAGTTTCCTTCCATTTGTCAGAAAACTATTATAATATCCTGGTTTTATTAGAACAAGACAGTTCATGCTATCTCCAGGAAATTGTCATATCAAATGCACAAATTTGTGCTATCGTGTGCAGTCAACAAGCGTGCATCCATCTGTGGAATGCCCTGCTGACCCCTATGTCCTCCTGAGTCCAACCCATCATCTCAGGCCTCGTCAACCTTATCCAAAGTCCTGTTCCATCCAATTCTTTTAATTTGATGGGTATCTTTGCCTTATTCTTAATATGGATGAAAATGCTTCTATTTCTTCATCAAACCTGACATGAGAATTATTTTCAATCATGATAAATATCTATCTAGTCCTATATGATAAAAATCAGTAATAGTGGTTTTTCATTTTTTTAATCACTAGATAGTACAGCTCTATATAACTCCTTTTGAGGGCAATTTGACAATTTCAAATAATATTTAAATATATATCCTTTAAGCAAGCAACTCTAGTTCTAGATATTTATCCTACATATATGCATATACACAGATGTGTATGCAAGGATACTTGACACAAGTAGAAATACTCTAAATGACCCAAATACCCTTTCAGAGGATAGTGATAAATAAATTGTGATGCATACCTACAATACTAATCAAGCTTTAAAAGAAATAAATTGTATTGATATATATAAACAAGAAAAGCATTTTTAAGACTCATTCACTCCTCAATTCATTTGTGCATCTATTTATTGGTTTAATAAACATTTATTGAGTGTCTAGACACTATGCTTAGGTACTATGTATTCCACAGTGAATGAGACAGACTTTATCCCTGTCCTGGTGGAGTTTATACAGAAGGAGGAAACAGGAAATAAACAGATAGACTAAGAGAGAGATAATATAGTATTATATAGTGATAAGTGCAAAAAGGAAAAACAATGCAGAGAAAGTGAATAGAGTGGGATAGAGGCATGCTGTTTTGGATAGAGTTACCTGGGAAAACTTCTCTGAGGAAAAAACTTCAGAGAAGAGACCTGAGTTAAATGAGAAGTGGGCCATGCAAATACTAGCAGGAAAAAAGTCCAGAAGGAGAAAATAATAACCTCAAAGGCCCTACAAAGGGAGGATGCCTGACTGTGTTTGAGAAATAGTAGAAAGGGCAGTGTTGTTCGAGAGTGTAAGAAAGGAAAGAAGTAAATGAAGTGGGAGAGATAGTCAGAGGGTCTTACATTTATTTATTTTGCAGAATTTGACATCTTTTTTTTTACCAAAAAAAAAAACCTTGGAAAAAGAATATCAAAAAATTACAATATAAAAAAGATTGTCATTTGGAGGATATGTTGTCTGTCTGGAGTTTTTCTCTCTGTCTCTTTTGGAACCAGGTAGGACTCAAGAGAAAAAAAAAAAGTGAAAATGGACAGGATACTGTGTCTGTTTCTGCTCAGGGCCAAAGGATCACTCCAGTGCCCTTCTGAGTCACCAAGGTAGGAGACCAAACAGAGATTTGGAGCCACAGTCCAGTTTACCCAGTGCCTTCTAGCATATATCAGTGTAGTAGCTGGCCAAAGAGTTGGAGGTTTGGGAACTTGGCCATTTCTTTGTCTTTTCTTCAGAGATGAAAAGAACAAATTTCCCAAATCTAAAAACATACTTCATAACCATCCTCTTGCCTGCATTTTCTAAGACAGAGCATTGCCTTCCAAGGGACTTCCAAAGGGAATTCTTTGTGATACTGTGTTTTTATGAATAAAATTATTTGGAAAAGCATCACATATTGTAAATAGCTGATAATAAGGCTGAGTGTATTTTTGTCAGGAGAACTCCTTAATGATTTCCTTTTAAAATCAGGAAGGACTGAGATATAATGAAGAAATAGGAAAATGCAAAAGTAGGATTGATTTCCTGAAAAAGAAAACAGTGTGATCAAGATTTAGTAATGATCTACTGAAATAGTAGAGACATACTGAAAAATATTTCTGTGAAATCCAGAGGAACACAGAATAAGCAATAAACAGCATGAGTTTATAACAACCAACTGATGCCAGAGGAACTTGATTGATTTCCTTTCAATTTCATTACAAAATTAGAGCACAAAGGGAATCCTGTAGTAGACACTGTATATTTGAGCATTAGAAAAAGGCTTAATTGGATCTCATGAAATCCTGCTTCAAAATTGAAATAAAATTGGCCTGCACACAAATACACTCACACAAATGGAAAACGGGTGAGAGGAATATAAACAAGGAATAATGATAAACAGCAACAGATTGAGTGTATGAAAGAGGTATCCAGAGGCAAGTCCAAAGAATCAGGCTTAGATTGGGTTCCACTTAACTTCGACTATAAGAATCCGGAAGAATGGATTGCATCCATGTGGCCATTAAAATAGTTCAGGATGCTGATTAGTGGAGTCCTTGACCCCTGTGGAGACTTGGAATCCAGTGCTGTCACCCGAAGACAAACACGTAAGCACGATGTAAGTGAATTTTTCCATGGAAAGAATGTGAGGCAAAAGGCTGGGAGGAGGCTGGTGATAGGAGGGGTTATACATCCATAAATTAACTTCACGATGGGGAGCATAAGGCACGGGGAGCACAATGATGTGGAAACCCAAAGAAAAGACTTTGCATTGACGTGGAGGCTGGAGTGTGCTATATTGTTAGCAAAGTAAACTAGGCTCTAGAACTTTGTGAATATATGAAGAAGACTGAAAAATAAGGAAGTAATATTTTCCACTGATTTGTCTCAAGAAATTAAAAATCAGCAAAACGTTACCTAGAGAGTAGAGATTCTTTGGCTGATTCCAAAAGTAATTCATACTAGCCATACATAGTATTAAGTCTCCCTCCTGGTATATAAGGGTACTGTTTGCAAAAGGAGAGATTGTGTAGAGTGGTTGAGACACATGCATTCTTTCATCCAGTAAATGTGTACTGAGCTATGGCAAGAATTTTCCAAGTTTATGAATTAATCAGTGCAAAGGCCATGAGGCAGGAGCATATTTAGTGTGCTCAGGAAGCAACAAGGAGAGGATAAGCTGGAAGGACAGAGGTTGATCCTCTGTGATGATAAGGCACAGATATAGGAGGACTAGACCATTAGGGGTTGTGTTAGTTAGATTCAGTTGTCAACTTGGCCAGGTGAGCATACCTAGTTCTGTTGCTGCAGACACAAGCCATGGTACGTGAACCTCATCTGTTGCTAATTACATCTGCAGTCGCCTAGGAGGCGTGTCTGTTGCAATGAGTGATGTTTGACTTCATTGGCTGGTGCTTAAATGAGAGAGTGCAAGGTAGCACAGCCAAGCAGCTCGGCGTTCCTCATCTCAGCACTTGCAGCTCAGCCCAGGCCTTTGGAGATGCAGAAAGAAGTCACCCCGGGGAAAGTCGTTGGAACCCAGGGGCCTGGAGAGAAGACCAGCAGAGACCATCCTGTGCCTTCCACGTAAGAAAGAACCTCAGTGGAAAGTTAGCTGCCTTTCCTCTGAAGAACCAACAAAATAAATCCCCTTTTATTAAAAACCAATCCGTCTCTGGTGTGTTGCATTCCGGCAGCTAGCAAACTAGAACAGGGGTCTTACAGGTTGCAGTGCCATAAAAAGACCCCACTCAGATTCCCTGTTGTGGGGAGCCTCATTGTTTGTCGGACTCAACCACTGCCCCAATGAACTCATCCCCACATTTGTGCCTGGTCCATGCTCCCCCTAGGTTGCTGCCACTCAGTGCCTGAGCATAGTAAGCTTACTAGTACGGGCCCATTCCTGCCCAAGGTAGAACTCATTTGACTTTGGTTGGGGACTTATTACACTGCCCATAGCTGTCCCCCATCAATGACCACCACTGCCATCTTCTTCTTGTCTACTTCCTCCTAAGTGCTAGATGGGTCCTTCCCATTAAATCATCAAACCCCTCTAAATAAATTGGACAGTAGAATCATGTATGCATATGAATCATAACAATTGCAATCAAGCAGTGAAAAGAAAAGGGAGAAAGAGGAACAACTGAAATAACCAAGCAAGGAAGATTCAGCTCACAATGAGCTTCAAAGAGACTATTTACCAAAGGTTAGTCTCAGTCCTTCTTGACACTTATTGTGAAATATTCTGCAGCTCAGAATAAGATTTAAAGACAAACACACATGTTACACAAAGAGGTCATGGATACACATGGTAGTGCCGCAAAAATATAATATGGGGTTCATTGGGATACAAACTTACAAGAGAACCAATAGTGTGCACACATACTACGATCTCATCTTCTACAGCATAGGACAGAATAGGTGGTCATCACACACCATGGCCAAGTCTCCAGGAGTGAGAGGCTTGCTCAGGCCATCAGGATGGACAATGTGACAGCAGTCTCCCCAAGAAAGAGAGTGAGCCCTGCCCCCACGTCATGGTACATGGTTATAGATTAGCTTAAGAGGGACTATGGAATACTTAGCTTCTCAAAGTACCAAGAAACATTTCCATAGATTTCTAGGCCCAGGACAATGCTTGTTGTGTGCATACTAAGATCAGGGTCTTCCAGGGAGAGCCTCACCTGCATGCAGTGCTTCAGCCAGAGGCCAGGCTAACTCTCTGCAGACTGGTTCCAACCAGCTAAAGCAGCTTCCTGCTAAGCTACCAAAAGGAGGAAGGATAATTAGACTCTGGAGCCTTCGAAATGCATCTCTCTCATCAGTACACATGACCCCCAAACATAAGTCAACTACTACATCTGACAAGAAAAAAAATAACTATTTGATGGGATTTCATTTCTGAATCTTTCATTTATTTGCCTTTCCCGGCATCAAAACCACAGTTAGCTACTTTAATATTAGATATATAAATAACTATTGGAATAAATCTTGACATATAGTAAAAAAGTAAACAGGGATAAATTGGTTTTCCCTAAATTGCACTGCTAGTAAGTGATAACATTTATAATAGTCACCATTTTAATCCCTACTTTGTGTCGAGCTCTGTCATAAAAAATGTCATTTAATTATAGGAGTTATTTTTCTCATTTCACTAATAAGGGAATTGAGAATAAAGATACTAAATGATTTGTCCAAGATCCAAGAGCCAGAGTGAGGTTTTGAATCCATGAGTGTCTGAACCCAAACTCCAAGTTCTTTTCATAAAAACCAAGAACTAGACTCCAGCTCAGCTCATCCTAAGCCCCCCCTCTGTATTAGCCACCAATAACCTTGATGTGGCACTTGAGATGAGAACATTTTTAGGAATAGGAAGCATTCTTAAGTGGAGCCATTTGTTATCATCTCCCCAAATAAGAATCTCCACAGCTATGCTTGGTATTGTGGCCGCTGCAAATTTATTTAATACTTGGGTAGCACATAATACCCGTAAATGTTTTACAGAGATAAGCTCATTTAATTCAATCCCCATAATAACCCTATTGAGGCAGAAATCTTTATCTCCATTTTACAGAATCTTGCTTCAGGTCACATAGCTCCTAACTGCTGAACCGTCCTTTGGTCCCAGCCAGCCCAGCTCCGCAGTCCAGGCTCTCCTCCTCTCCGCTGTGCAACTTCTCACCTGAACGAGCCTAGTAGCGATTTTCTTGTAGACTTTCCTTGCTGGGAAACTGGCAGATGAATCCAAGTGGGAGAGAAAAGAGTAGTGAGTCACTAGCAAGTCATTTTCTCAAGGAAACATTCCCTCCCTGAGCCCTCCTTTCCTCCTCCAGGCCAGGTCAGGGGCCCACCTCCCTGGTTTGACCTTTTCTTCTCTCCCCCAAGTAGGTTCAAGTGAAGGTCTCTGCAGCTGTGGCCAGACAAAGCTGGATTTGAACCTCCCTCTCTTCCACTTAGGTCTGAATAAACTAGAGTCTTTAGACCGTTTGGGCCTCAGGTTCTTCGCCTGTAAAGTGGGGTGATGATAGTTCTTACATTCTAGGTTTTAGAGAAGTTTAAATCCAATAAGATAGAAAAAGCATCTAACGTGGTAGTTATGTTCCATAAATATTAACAATGTTTGTTATTTCTGTCCCACTACTCTGTACTTTTTCTCATCTGTATCACTCAATACACAATAAGCTTCTTGTAGCCCCAATGCTCAACATTCGGTAAACATCCGGAAAATATTCACTAAATGAATGCTGTCCTCATTCCTATTACTGAGAAATTCCTAAACACTGTTATTTTAGAATTGGACCTCTCCGTCTGCGCTCATAATGCCACTCTTAATTATCCCAGGGGAAGCATCAATACAAAGATATTCCCAGTATGCACAGCGCCATCCTGATCACATAGTATGCTCTGTGTCTGCACATATGTGAACTCCAGGCTTCTTCCTCCACAATTTCTCTCTAACTGCTGATGTTTCCCATACAATGTGCCTGTTGAGTACAGTCTGAAAGTGGAGAATGAATGGAGATAATTTGGTATATTATTTTGTGGAATATAAAAGATAATTCCTGCATTCCATTCCAGATGTCTACACAAAGTGAAGTTGTTTTTTTTTTTTTTTATGGTATGCTTGTCAATAAATGTAATTTTAGGGAGAAAAATGCCATTTTCTCTGTGTATATATTTAAATGTTTTCAAAGTTGTTTTTCAAAGAGGAATGATGTTGCCCTAGGGAAAATTATGTGTGATACTAGGTCTAGAGCATTTTTATAACAAATGGAGAACAAAGTCACCATATTAATACTACTTTTAAACCAAGTCTCTAAAGTGAGAAGATCTAAAAAGATTCCTTCTTCCTTCTACCAATGTACCATTACCTATTTCTCCCAGTGGACCAGCTGTCCTTTCCTGTAGTTCAGTGACTAGCCTGTCCTTGCCCTCTGATGATCTCGAAAGAATGAAGTGAGCAATCCTCCGAAACACTGCAAGTACGACAACTGACTTGTTCTAATTTTGAATGTCAAGCAAGCACCAAAGAGCAAGATGTTTAAAATAGCATGGTCTATTAATTTATTAATGGTATCATCTGGAGTAACCAATAAAGCTTGAAGCTTCCAGTATCCTTAACTTTATGGCGAAAAATCTTTGCTCAATTTTTTAAGAACCCCTTTTCCTATTAATCATCAGACAATTCTTTTTTAACAATTTTAATAGATGGTATTCATAAAGGTCCATTTAAAATTGCATTGTTTCTGTTATGCCCTTCTTTACAAAGATAATATAAATCTCAGACTTGATATAATCTAAGTTAATCACATCAAACTTTGGACCTCTGGTATGTATGGCAAATGGAGACTTAATTACTTGGCTGTTTGATGTGCGTTGTGATAGGTAGGTAACTATCTATCTATCTCTTTCTGCTAGGAGACTCTCATCTCTACTGGGACTAGTTCCAAAGGAAGTTTTGATGTTTATAAGACACAGAAACTCAAAGACAGAAATAACTTATGGCAGTAATGAGCCAGGGTATATATACTTTAGGAAATTAGTTTGCAGAAAGACTTTGTAAAGGATATTAAACCCTTAGTACATAAATTTAGAGAACATTAAAATCGTCCCATGGAAACCACACAAGAGGCACAAAAACGTCTGACAAAACAAACTCACACATGTTGCTAGAGAGAAATCCCTATGTTTTCCCCTTACTTATATAGCTTACTTATAGAAATACTACTTCCACCACACAATGCTGCTGATAATTGAAGATGGAGCTAAGACAACAAACCACTCCAGGAAAAATTACCTTTATCTTAAGCTGTTCATTATCACTGTAGATCCAAAAGTCAGTACTAAATTCTGACCAGTTCAGGCAAGATACAGTTTAAAGATGCACTAATGAATCAATCCAAGAAGGCCAACGATTCCTGAAAAAGTGTGTGGTGGCCTGGAGCCGTGTCCCCCAGAACAGCGTGTTCATAAACTGAATCTGTTCCTGAGGGTGCGAACAGTTGAAACAGGACGTTCGGCTGATACTATTTCAGGTCAGGTGAGGCTCAACTAAATCAGGATGTGCCTTAATCATATTACTAAAGGCCTTAAAGAGAAGACCAGAGAGAAAGAGAAAGGCACAGGGGGCAGCCAGAAACCAGAAGTCAGTGGAACCCAGAGAAGCCAAAGGAAGCCACCAAGGGCATCATCATGTGACTGAAAAGCCGAAGGATCAAAGGCAGCCAGCACCAGTATGCTGCATTGCCTTGATGACACCTTGATTTAGACTTCCCCTGTCCCCAAAACCATTGTTTAAGCCAACCTATTGCATGATATTTGTTTTAGCAGCCAGGGAACTAAAACAGAATGGGAGTCAAAACAGTGAGCTAAAGGGGCATTCATCTGCATAAATTAACGACACGAATGTTCTGAAAAGTGATTAGTAACAAAGTTTCTTGACATTTCTGACTTGACATCACCTGAGCACATCTATTCATATTATGTCCTCGTCTTCAGACCCTACAGTGGCTCTTTATTGCATCTCATATTAAACCCAGACTTCATATCTTCCTCTCCAAACTCATCTGTGTCTTTCCTAGCCCACAAATGTCAACCATGGAGACCTTCTTTCACAGCAAGTGTTTTCCTTCAGTGCAGCTTCGATACTTGCTCTCTTCCTCTGCATAGTACCCTCCCTTATCCATTCTTACACCAGACCTGCAACCCCCAATCTCACCCTACTTCATCAGAGAGCTGGTTTATTCTTATCCTTTAGTTTTCAACTTAAATGTTACTCCTTTAGGTATTCCCTAGCTGCCCTATATAAGGTAGGTTTGCTGAATTCTCTGTCACAGCATTCGTTTTGTCTCCTTCATACCAAGTATCATGATTTATAATTAAAAATGTGTTTTCATTTAGTTTCTTTACTTATTTATTACTACCTCATGGTAACCACAAAAAATATCTGAAAAAAACATAGTCAAACAGAAAATAAGAAGGAGCTCAAAATGTACAATGGAAAAAATAAAATAAATATGAAAGCATTAACAGGAGAATTGAGGGAAAAGTAAGTATAAGATTTACAAAGACTAAATAGCAAAACAGCAGAAGAGAGCCTTGCAATATTCATAGTTATTTTAAATGTAAATGAATTGACTTCTCCAGTCAAAAGGAAGTGATAGGACAATAGTGGCTCAAGTGGCAGAATTCTCACCTGCCATGCTGGAGACCTGGGTTCGATTCCCAGAGCCTGCCCATGTGAAGAAAAAAAAAAAAAAAGGAAGTGATAGGAAGAATAGGTTAAAAAGAACCCAACTCTGCTGTATATAAGAGACTCACCTTAAATTAAAAAACACAAGTGGGTTGAAAGTGAAAGGATGGAAAATTATATACCATACTTTATGCAACTATATACAAGTAGTAACCAAAAGAGAGTCAGGGTAGTTACACTAATATCAGATAAAATAGACTTTAAGTCAAAACCGTTATGAGGCACAAAGAAGGTCATTATATACTGATAAAGAGATCAATTCAATAAGAAGACATAATAATTATAAATATATATGCACTTAACATCAGAGACCCAAAATATATGAAGCAAATATTGACAGATTTGAAGGGAGAAATAGATGGTGCTACAGTAATAGCAGGAAAGTTCAATAACCACTTTTAATAACACGTAGAACATCTAGAAAGACGACAATGATGAAATAGAAGACTTAATACTATCAACCAATAGACCTAACAGGTATATAATGAACACTTCACCCAACAGCAGTAGAATACACATTCTTCTCCAGGGCATAGGGGTAATTCTCCAGGATAGACCATATGTTTAGTCACAAAACAAGTCTCAATATATTAAAAAATATTGAAACCATACAATATGCCTTCTCTGACCAACCAGAAATCAATAACAGATGGAGAAATAGAAAATTCACAAATATGTGGAAATTAAACAATGTGCTCTTAAGAACCAATGGGTAAAAGAAGAAATCACAAGGGAAATTAGAAAATATCTTGAGATAGAATGAAAACGAAAACACAACACACTAAAACTTATGTAACTTAAGTTTTCAGATTGGAAAGTGGGTGTTCTCCAAGTTTGTTCTTCTTTTTTCAAGACGGCTTTAGGTATTTGGGACCCCTTACTCATTAAATTGATGATTGACTTTTCCATTTTTGCATAGAAAGCCATTAAAATTTTAATTGGGATTGAAACAATAAGAATAAGCAAACTCATAGAGTCAGAAACTGGAATATAGGTTACCAGGTGCTTGGGTGGGGGTAGGGAAAGGGAATTTAATAATTAAATTATACTGTTTCTATTTGGGTTGATGGAAAAGTTTGGGAATGCTTGGCAGCAATATTAGCACAGCATTGTAATCATAATTAACAGCACTGAATTATATAAGTGAATATAATTAAAAGGGGAAAATTTAAGTTGAGTATATTTTACTAAAATAAAAATTTAAAAAGAACTATAAAACTGTACCACACAATCATTGAACATTAAAGTAAACAAACAATAGTTAATATATTACAATATTCTTTCATCAATTGCAACAAGTGGACCACACTAACGAGAGGTATTAATACTGGGAGGTGCTATATAGAAACGCTGTATTTCACGCATGATTTTTCCATAAGCCTACAACTTCTCCAATAAAAAAATAAAAAAATAAAATTCTCCAGGTAATTCTAATGTGCAGCTAACATTGGTTCTATCAGTGAGACTTGATGTGGATGTGAATCTCTGGAGAGGTTGTTAAAACAGATTGCTGGGCCCCCTCCCCAGGGTTTCTAGCGAGTCTACATTCCTGACGAGCTCCCAGGTGGTGGTGATGCCGCGGGTCTGGGAACTACACTTTGAAAACCCCAGCCTGCAACCTTCTTTTAGATTCTATCGTGCTTACCTTCCCCATTTTGGGAGGAGGAAGAATGCTGAAAGGGCTGTTTTATGAAGGGGGAAAAAGAAAGGCTTGGAATGAAAATAACAGGATGCTTTAGGCATAGTTTCTAAGTTAATCATTTCCATACTTCAGGATTGAGTAGAGAGGCCCGAAATCACAGAACGCCATTCAGCTGAGAGATGGAGATACATTAGCGACACCCTCTACCGTAACTGTATAGAGAGAATCATGGGAAGGAAAGGCCCCAAGGCCTTCTAATGAAGAAATATATTGCTGCTTATCTCCACACAGCCTACAACTTCTCAACCAGCGCGATCATAGACTCAATTACGGAACTAAAGCTATTTTGAATAGTCTAATTTCTATGTGTGATTTTCAAGAAATATCTTTTACAGAACTAATGCTATTTTGAATAGTCTAATTTCTATGTGTGATTTTTAAGAAATATCTTTATATCTGCATGAGGTATGCAGCATGTTGGTTTTTAGTAAGTTAACACACACTTGGAGTAGCAATTAACTGTGCCATTACTTTAAACTTCCGTAATGCTTAACATTTGCACTTCATATTGAGCATTCCCGCACTTTTAAGAGGTCTGTTTCCTTAATAAAGGCAGGCCATGTAATGCACCTTTAAATGCAGATAGTCTGATCTCTACACCTAAGAGCTTCAGTACATCATTTTGCAATCACATATCTCAGAATAATTTATACAATCAATTAAGGAACATTATCAAGGGATGAGCTGACAACTGTTGCCATGCCAACCAATGAAGTAGACAGCGCCTCTGTGTTTAAAGGCTGCACCTGGTGATGGATGTAGCAGATTTTGAGGACTCAGACTGAATCACAGATGTCCAAAGGTGCGGAGGGAACATGATTTAAAGCTTTGATGTTGTGCCATTTTTACTGGCAAAGGGGTGTTGATGGCATGTTGTTCACTTTCTCATTAAAATTCTGTCATTTTTCACAGTGTTCTGCATTCAGAGCTGAAAACTGAAGTGAGAATGCACTTTACAGACTGATAAAATATGATAGCAAAATGGATGATGTTCATTTGCAGGCTGAATTAATTTTTTAAAAAAGTTTGTGTCAGTGCATTTATGAAAAGCCAGTTAATCAGATACAACTTTATTAGCCTTAATGGACATATCTTACACACTTTTACATTAATAATTAAAATTCTAGATGGCAAATAGCTTCCAGAGCACTAAGCTAAAATATATATATATATATATTTGGAACGGTTCACTATAGAAAACAGAAGCAAAAAGTACCCTTTCCAATATCTATATGTTGCCTGATTTCACGAGGACAGTTGCCATGATGAAATTGATAAACCTTAAAGACCTTATAAAACAGACTGGTCTCTTCCTCCACTGAGTTATCCTAGAAACCAAGGGAAATTCAAAGGGATTCCCAAGTATAGACCCTATATTAGTAAGCAACAGAGATCAGAGCTCAGATCTGTGGGATCGGCAAACCTGTTCTCTGTCCAGTATGCCATAATTCCCTGCCCTATTGTACCATGCCTTTTCATAAACCAATTCATTATTTGATAATATGTGTGATTGATGAATTGCCCCCACTATTTTTAAACAGTGAGATGGTTATAAATTTAGACTCTGGAGCCAAACAGTCTCTATTAAATCTCAACTCTACTACTTGCTGGCCACGTAATTTAATCTCTCTCTGCCTCAATTTCCTCAATTGTAATATGGGATAATATGGTCCGTATTTTGAAATTGTCATGAGGATGAAATGAGTTACAATACATTAAAGCACGAGGGAGTTCTTGGGATGTTTACCTCATGGTCGTTGCTATTGCTATTATTTCATTTTTTCAGACTCAGCTTTTCTATAAATAATTGTTGATGCAATCACTGATTTTCTGTTTCCATATAAGAAGACGAGATGGTATAATCCGGGTAGTAAATTGCAAAGTCCAATCAATGATCTACTGAATGCATTGAATAATTACAGGAAAAGTCATATTGAGTTACGACATCTTCACAGACTTAAAGTAAATAAAAAGTAATAGATATAAACACAGAAGACAAATGTCATAGTATGTTCTGCAGCAAAATTTGTTTCTACCACCACCTCCTACTTGGGGTGTGACACATACCAAGCTAGGATAATAGAAGGAAGTCTTCTTGGAAAACATACAAAAGTAGAGACTCTTGAAAGCAAAATAAACGCCCCCGAAGTTGCTCTTAGAGGCAATTTTGACCAGAAAAAAAATAAATAAAAAACTTATTATTTAGAGTCTTCACTTGGAGTCTGGACCCTGAGTCCTACTTTCCTTTATCCACTATTCTCAGAGGACAAGGATATCCATGTATTCTTCGGAAAATTGGAATAATATAAAGTTTCTTTGTTTAGAACCTCAGAAAGTAGTTTGTTTTTTAGAGATACTAGTTTCATATCTTTCTTTCTATATATTGTCATTACCTTCTTGCATGGAAAAAAAGAAAATTCATTTATTCAACAAGCAGACAAACATTTATTGACAGCCTACTATGTGCCAAGCACCAAAGTTTTAAAGAAACATAAGCCATGGTCCATCCCTTGAGAAACTATTGTCTTGTACATGAAAATAAAGGATGATAGCTGACCAGAGACCATTGAACAGTGCAAAGATTTCTGAATATTCTTCCTTGTTTCTTGTTATCTCCCCAGACATCTTGGTAATAGTCCCAGGTTTGGGAAGTGGAGTCAGTAACTTCCAGTGAGTATTTCTGCACTGCCTTCTTTATTGCCTTCCTTTCTGTCCTCTCGAGTAACCATTAAACTTACCTCTTATCTTCTGGAAAAAGAAAAGGAAAAGAAGTAGTCAAGACACATGGAGTAAGATGCTCAGCTATAAAGGCTGTGCCACAAGTAGGAGGATGGGAACATTGTTATAAATAAATAAATAATAAATAAATAAATTTATAATTTTTTATAAATTTATTTATAATACATTTATAATTTATTTATTCCTCAGATTAATCTTTTCCGTTGCATTACTCTCCACTTCCTGCTCAAGACACTGAAGATATATTCCTGGGTAGAAGACATTAAGAGGTTGTATGTGGAATGGTCTCCCCGAACAAACGTGAAAGCCTTAGGTAAAAAAATTTTTAAACCAGCAATTAAAGGAACCAAAATGTACATGGAAAGACAGAGTGAGATAAATATGAATTTATTTCAAAGTTTCTTTACAACATACATATGACTTGACTTAAAAAGAACTAAGTTGCAATCAACCAAGACGGCAGCTTACGCTGTTTCAGGATGCCCTTCCCCCCCAAATATTCTCCCAAGTATCTACCTTCTAGAATCAATACTTCCCAACTTTAATATACCTATTTGTGAAAATGCAGATTCTGATTCAGCATGTCTGGGTTGGGACCTGATAGTCTGCATTTCTAACAGCTCTCAGGTGATGTTGATGCTGTTTGGTCCTGGGCCACAGGGCTCTAGACAAATAGTTCTTAAACTGCATCAGAACCACTTAGGATGTTTATTAAAATGCAAACTCCTGGACACTTCACCCTTTATAAAGTCTAATCAGTAGTTCTGATATGGGTCCCAGAAATCTGCTTACGATAAGCTTGCAAAAGATTCTGATATACATCATCTTGGAATCACACCATAAAAAAATACACTGTTCTAGATCTTTGCTTCACCAATTATCACCTCTTATGCCTGGGTTTTGACTTTTCCTTTTCCTAGGGACTTTCTCTATCATACACATCGCTTATTTTTTGTAACATGCACAACATTTTTTGTTGTTGTTGTTGTTCCCCCTCCCCCAGAAACCCTTTGTTTGTTTTATTAGAACTGTTGTAGGTTTACAAAAAAATCATGCAGAAAGTAGAGTTCCTAAATACTCCCCTCTCACACCCACAGTTTTACCTATTAACATTTTGCATTTGTGTGTTAGCTTTGTTACAATTGATGAAACATTATTATTATAATTATACTGTCAATTATTAGCCTGTAGGTTCATTAGGGTTCATTCTTTGTGCTGTACAGTTCTATGTGTTTGTTTGCTTTCTGGTCACTTATATACAACATGAAGTTTCCTGTTTTCTCCACTTTCAAATATACAATTTGGTGGTGTTGATTACACTGTTAAAGTTGTGCCTCCATCACCATCATCCATTGCCAGCGTGTAATCTCTTCGAGTCTCAGTTTCCTTGCTAACGTGTTTTTTTCTATTATTTTTTTATATTTTAAGTACCAAAAAACATGTAACAAACACAAACATTCCTCTTTTGATCATTCCGTTCTACATATGCAATCAGTAATTCACAGTATCATCACATAGCTGCGTATTCATCATCACGATCATTTCTTGGAACATTTGCATCAATTCAGAAAAAGAAATAAAAGGAAAACAGAAAAAAAAAATTATACATACCATACCCCTTACCCCTCCCCTTCATTGATCACTAGCATTTCAAACTAAATTTATTTTAACATTTGTTTCCCCTGTTATTTATTTTTATTCCATATGTTTTACTCATCTGTTGATAAGGCAGATAAAAGGGGCATCAGACACAAGCTTTTCACAATCACACAGTCACATTGTGAAAGCTACATCATTATT
Organism: Tamandua tetradactyla; assembly: GCF_023851605.1. Lineage (NCBI taxonomy): Eukaryota > Metazoa > Chordata > Mammalia > Pilosa > Myrmecophagidae > Tamandua > Tamandua tetradactyla. The sequence continues at coordinate 135,243,095 of NC_135332.1, forward strand.
CAATCATCATCAAGAAACAAGGCTACTGGAACACAGCTCCATACCTTCAGGCAGTTCCTTCCAGCCTCTCCATTACATCTCGAATAACAAGGTGATATCTATTTAATGTGCAAGAATAACCTCCAGGATAACCTCTCACTCTGTCTGGAATCTCTCAGCCATTGACACTTGGTCTCATTTCACTCTTCCCCCTTTTGGACACGAAGGTTTTCTCAATCCCTTGATGCTGAGTCTCAGCTCATTCTAGGATTTCTGTTCCATGTTGCCAGAAAGGTCCACACCCCGGGAGTCATGTCCCACGTAGACAGGGGGAGGGTGGTGAGTTTGCTTGTTGTGTTGGCTGGAGAGAGAGGCCACATTTGAGTAACAAAAGAGTCTCTCCTGGGGGTGACTCTTAGGCCTAATTTTAAGTAGGCTTGACCCATCCTTTGTGGGGTTAAGTTTCATATGAACAAACCCCAAGACTGGGGGCTCGGCCTATAGCTTGGTTGTCCACACTGCTTGTGAGAATATCAAGAATTCAACTTGGGGAAGTTGAATTTTCCCCGTTCTCACCGTTCCCTGAAGGGGACTTTGCAAATACTTTAATGGTGAAAGGCTGTAAGTTTCCCTCTAGGATCAGGAACAAGACAAGCATGCCACTGCCCCACTGTCATTCCACATTGTATTGGAAGTTACAGCCAAAGCAATTAGGCAAAAAAAGAAAAAGAAATAAAAATCTCAATCTAAATTAGAAAGTGGGAAGTGAAACTTTTCCTTTTCCAGATGACATGATCCTATATAGAGAAAACACTGAAAAATTCATAGCAAAGTTACTTGCATTAATAAACAAATTAAGCAAAATGATGGGCCAACATGGAAAAACCAGTTATATATCTACACACTAATAATGAACATTCTGAAGAGGAAATTTTTTTTAAATCCATTTAAAATAGCAACTAAAAGAATCAAGTACCTAGGAATAAAGTTAACCAGGGATATAAAGGAATTGTATACAGAAAACTACAAAACACTGCTAAAAATAATCAAAGAAGATCTAAACAAATGGAAGAACATTCCTTGTTCGTAGATTGGAAGACTAAATATTGTTAGGATGTCAATTCTACTCAAGGCAATTTACAGATTCCGCACAATCCTAATCAAAATTCCAACAGCCTTCTTTCAGAAATGGAAAAGAGTCAATTATCAAATTTATTTGAAAACCAAATAGCCAAAAACATCTTGAAAAAGAAGAACAAAGTTGGAGGACTCACACTTTCCAATTTTAAAATTTATTACAAAGCTACAGTAATAAAAACAGCATGTTACAGGCACAAGAACAGATATAGAACAATGTAATCAAATTGAAAGTTCAGAAATAAACCCTCCTAGTTATGGCCGAGTGATTTTTTACAAGGGTGCTGTGTCCACTCAATGGGGGAAAGAATAGTCTTTTAACAAATGGTGCTGACAAAACTGCATATCCATAGGCAAAAGAATGAAAGTGGAACCCTATCTTACCATATAAAAAATTCTTAACATGGATCAAACACCTAAATATAAGGACCAAATCTATGAAATGCTTAGAAGAAAACATAGGCAAGCATCTTCAAGATCTTAAGTTAGACAATGTTATTTTTTAGACCTTACACTCAAAGCATGAACAACAAAAGAAAACATGGAGAAATAGGATTTTATCAAAATTAAAAATTTTTAAACATCAAAGGACTTCATTATGAAAATAATAAGACAACCTACATCACTGGAGAAAATATTTGGAAACCACATATCCAGTAAAGGTTTACTATTCAGAATATATGAAGGAATCATACAGAAAAACAACAAAAAGACAAACAACCCAATTTAAAAATGGGCAAAAGACTTGAATAGACAGTTCTTCAAAGAAGATACACAAATGACAAAAAAGCTCATGAAAAGATATTCGCCATTATTAGCTATTAGGGAACTGCAAATCAAAACACAATGGGATTACCATTTCACACCCACTAGAATGGCTACCATTTAAAATCATTGTTGGTAGAAATGTAAAATGGTGCAGCCACTATGGAAAACAGTTTGGTGGGTCCTCAGAAAGTTAATTATAGATTTACCATATGACCAGGAAATCCCACTTCTAGGTATATACAGAAAAGAATTGAAAATAGGTACTTGAATAGACATTTGCACACCAATTGTTTACAGCGGCATCATTCACAATTGCCAAAAGATGGAAGCAATCTTTGTACATCAACCAATGAATGGATAAACAAAATGTGTTACATACCTACAATGGATTATTATTGAGCTATAAAAAAAGAGTGAGTTTCTGGTACTTGAAACAGCATGGATGAAACTTGAAGACATCATGTTGAGTGAAATGAGCCAAACACAAAAGGAAAAAAATATTGTGTGATCTCATTGATATGAAACAATTAGAATAAGTGAATTCATAGAATTAGAATCTAGAATACAGGTTACCAGGGGTCAAAGTGAAGGTAGGGAATAAGGAGTCAGTGCTTAATTGGTACGGAGTTTCCATTTGGGGTGATGCAAAAGTATTGTTATTAGATGGTGGTGATGGTAGCACGATATTGTGAACATAATTAACACCACTGTATTATATATTTGGATGTAATCAAAAGTTGAAATTTTAGATTGTATATCTTATTAGAATAAAATGTTTAAAAAACATAGGACTGTACAACCCAAACAGTGAACTTTAATGTAAACGGTGTGCTTAAGTTAATAGTGTAATTATAATATTATTTCATTAATTTTAACAAAGGTACACATTAATGTAAAGTGTGGGTAACTGTTGGGAGGTGGGGAGGATATGGAAATTGTATTTTCTTCTTGATTTTTCCATAAATTTATGCTCTTGGAAGTTAAATAGCATACAATGACTAAATAGTCTAGTAGGAATTTGACTATAGACCTATCTGACTCAAATATCCGTATTATTGCTGTTTATAAGATTACTGATGAGATTATTGTTTATCCATTCATTTGATCGGTAGTTATTGAGGTATTAACCTTGTGTTTATTATCAAATGGTATACACTTGGCATGGTAAAAAGATGTATAAAAGTACTCCCTTAGGAAATACAACCACAAAGTTAAACCATAATAACACAATTATATGTGTTAAGGAGCAATAAAATGATACAAGCAATGCAATGCCACAGGGCAGGACAAGATTCAACACCTAAGAGCAATGGAGACAAGAAGTGCTTTGTGCTTAGCACACTGGGTGGGGGTTTTAGAGACAATGCAGTGGAGCATGTTGTACAAAAGTGAAAATGATGATCGTGGTTCTAGGAAATGTAGCCACAGAAGTATGTCAACACTATCATAAACAAACACATTACTTTATTCCAAAAACTATTAGAAAAAATTTTAATCACATATGTAAAGCTAACAGGCAATAATAAAGTAAAACAAGAAAACATGAGAACAAGGTAAATGACAAAAAATGTGAATGGTAAGGGAGAGATGAATCTCTTATGGAAATCAGTGCCAAGAAGGTAGATATTGATGTCCCATCCCACCTCTTGCATGCATAACAGCCTCCTCTGGAGTCAGTGGGAAGCAACATGGAAACTATAGGAGAGGAGAGGAAGGGTGGGATTTGCAAGAACTTGTCGAGTGCACCTAGAGGGCCAGTGAAGGACTAAAGGCTGTGGATGTGAAGAAGAGCTCATCTTCTTTCTATATGGAAAATTTCTTAAAGTTCTGTCAAAGAAATGTATCTGATAGTTCTAGGTCATTAACAGCAATACATCAGGAAGCCTATGAGATTGGGACACATCTGCCTACAGTTTGTGTACACAGATGTTTCATGGGCACCTCATCTTTGCCATACATTAAACAGAATTTCTCAATCTTGCCCAAATTCCATACTTTCTCCACCTTGACATAATCCCAGAACATTCACTTTCTCTCACCCTACCCCCTTCCCTTCAATAAGCCACCAATCCTGTCAATTCTACTGCCTTAATGGTTTTCCTCTCTGTTCCTTTCTCTCCATCTTCCCCAATGCTGCCTTGATTCAGGTACTAATCATCTCTCATCCAGATTTTTGCAAAAGCATCTTAGATAACCTTTCCTCTAGTCTCTTCCCCTAACTGATTCCGCTGCTGCCCCAAATAGTATTCCATAAAGCCAGCCAAATTGTTTTTATAAAAGGTGAACATGACCATGTTATCATCTCCATTGTCTTCAGGATAAAGTCCTCTGGCCCACAAAAGGCTCTCTTCTAGCCTCTCCAGATCCATCTCTCATCAACACAAGTTACCTCAAATGCCTGAACATTCTCCAAATGGGCAGGCATTGTCACCTTCAGGCCTCTGTTCATATATCTTTCTAGCTTTCTACATGTCAACTAGCCTCTCATTTTGAGACTCAGGTCTGCTAGCTCTCCACAGAAGTCCTTCCTCACTGATCCCTGGAAATCCAAAAACTCCCTTCTTTTAGTCTCCAATGTACTTCTATCTTTTTATTTTATTTTATTTTATTCGTTTATTTACTTGTTTGTCAACTTCTGTGCTTTGAGGTCCTTGAAGTCAGAATTTTTGTCACTTCAAATTTGTATCCCTATAAATCAGGACAGTTTCTGGACTATAGCAGGTGTCAATAGAATTCTGTTGAAAGACGGGATGTATGAGAAAACTAGACATGACCTATAGTTACACACACACACACATATGTGTGTATATACATATTTATAGGCATATATTTATAGGCATATATCAAGTGGGTACTCATCATATATTTTCTTGGGGCATAGAGAAACCTCCACTTCCAGGAAATTTCAGGAAAAAAAGAGGAAGATATTAGAGCACTGGGAATATATGAATATGAATATGATTAAGAATGGACTGAAGTGATTGACCAAGGTAATCTGCTCACTTTAGAGAACTATTTGAAAAGTTTAATATATTATTATAATATACATTAGGCACAAATAGCAATATCCATAGACTCACTGAACTGCAGAAATAATGAGAAGATTATCTGAGAATCACATGAGGCTATCAAGATTTTCTCAGAGATAATGGAAGACAATTTAAGGCCCAACTATTTTCTACAAGAAAGACCTACTTCTGCTCACTAGGATGATATATGGGTACTAGCACCAGCTCTGAAAAGGTTTTCACAATTTGCCATTATGATAGATAGGTGGAGAGGCCCCTTTCCAATTTGAACTATATCCTGTTATATGAAAAAGGTGCCTTCTGGGTCAATCTTTCCAGAAAAGTACTTGACTTATGGGAGTTAAGACTCACTGGAAGAAAATGGAGTAGGATCGATCCTGTCCAGCCAGGGAAAAGCCACAGGATGTACTTCCTTTTTCCAGTTTCTCTAACTTCCTATTCCTAAGAAATTATGTTTTTTAAAAACTTATATATAAAAAAGAGTCTCATGAGAATTTTTAGTTATTGAATAGCTCTTACAAAGCAATATCACGATGAGTTAAGTGAAAATTAGAGCCACATGCCTGAAATTTCCCTGAAAAATACACATATCCTTTAAAAAGGAGGATAGTGCCAGGAAAAAAATATGTTTTTAATTTGTTTAAGTTAAAACCATTTGAAGCATATTTTTAGACATTTGCCAAGGATTTTCCAAAGACCATTGGGTTTCTCGTAAACCCCCAAAAGATGTGTTTCTTTTGAGGAATGGCAAAGAGCAACTGGCTCATTTACTAACCCAAAATTCTACCTTCCATCACTTTTGACCATTACTGTCCTTTTTTCACATTTCTAAGTTTCTTATTTTGGGTCAAAAAAATATCCATGATCACGACTTTGGGTAAGAGAAGGAAAAACATTCCCTTTTCTACTATCTTTTCATTTTTAAGAAAGAAAGAGTTAATGATCCTAGGGAATTTGGCTTGGTACTAGGTGTGGAAAATATGGGTCACAAACTTTGTAATTTCAATAATGAGGGAGTGTTGCTGCCTGCTGCCTATGAGCTCTACAATGGTCACAGTTACACTTCATATCTCTTCCTATATGATTTGAAATTCATATGAAGAGAATGGCTAATGTGCTGAGCAGCAAATCAGAAGGAATTTTCTCTAGAAAAAATTGTTCACGAGACTCCTGTTAATGGGAGCTCATCTTCTCCCTCAGCTAATCAGTGTAGATTAGGTATCAGACCTACTGCTTAGAGGACCCCTTTGCTCTAAAAGGAAAATTATAGGATCTTGAAGTTGCAAACCTATGCATGGAACATTTTAAGGTGTAGCCTTGAATGTGTGTGTGTCTGTGTGTGTGTGTGTATCTGAGAGAGGCGGAGGAGGGGGGAGAAGGATGCAGGGAGCAAGAGGAAGTGGAAAAGGGAGAGAGAATGTATTTGTGAGACTGCATGTGTGTATGTGCATATATGTGTGTGTGGAAGGGAGAAAGAAATGACTTAGATGAACAAAAGTAAGTCTCATTTTATTTTACCTTGGAGATGGCTGTGATGTTATGAAAAGAATTCTATGATTAAATCAGGGTACTAGAATTCAAATCACATTTCTATCTCTAATTGTAAGGTCTTGAGAAAGTACCTAATGTGTCAGTCATAATTTCCACCCCAGCCACACTATCCTCACCAAACCAAAGACCCTAGTGGCTTCCCCTAACCAAAGACCCTGGTGGCTAAGTGGCAATATTTGGACTTTGTAAAGTCTTTCTTCCTGAACAAGCTGATTGGAAAAGTGATACTTCCAGCTACTAAGAAACCCAGTGACATGTGAGCCTGACTCAAAGAGATGGAACAAGTTAATCAAATTCTCTCTCTCTCTCCCTCCCTCCCTCCCTCACTCCGGCCCCCTCACCCCCTCTGTCTTCAAAATCTGCCAGTCAGTGTTGAGAACCATCACTGAAGAGCATGACACAAAGCTGGGGCTGAAAAGAATGTTGTCATGGTCAGGTTCATGTGTCAGCTTGACCAGGTAGTGGTACCTGTTTGTCTGGTTGGACAAGCGCTGGCCTGTCCGTTGCTATGAGGACATTTCATAGAATTAAATCATGATCACGTCATCTGCATCCACAGCTGATTCCATTTGCAATCAGCCAAGGGGAGTGTCTTCTGCAGTAAGTGACATTTAATCTAATCAATCTTCTGAAGGAGGAGTCAGAAGAGGAAGTCTCTCTTCTCTTCCTGCTTTGGCTGGCGAGCCTCTCCTGTGAAGTTCGTCCAGACCCTCCATTGGAATCATCAGCTTCACAGCCTGCCCTGTAGATTTTGGACTCTATGTTCCCACAGCTATGAGACACTTTTATAAATTTTATATTTATAGATATTTCCTGTTGATTCTAGAGAACACTAACTAATACAGATGTGGGCCTAAAATTATGTGAAAGCATTATTAAAACCAGAAGCAACTGAAGCAGCATGCTAATCCTATTCTAAAATGAGAGAGGTAAACAAAATGCTTAGAGTCACAAAGCTAGGACATGGCAAATTTGGACGACTAAATATGGTCTATGAAGCTAAAATTCTCACTCTTTTCTCCTACACATAATTGATTTTTTTTTCTTTTTTTTACTTTACTGCCTCTTTAAAAATAACCCAACCTGTTTCTTTAAGCCTTGTTGTCACCAGCTGCTGGATGCAGAGCCAGCCATAAATATTCTGCTTATTCCTTTAAGCAGCTCCTCCTTAAGGACCAGATTTTCCCCTTTGCTTCCAACATTCTCACACAACCTGGCTATTTTTTTATATGTAAATATGGATTTTGTGATTTTTTAATTATTAGAGAAAATGTGGGTTTATAGAACAATCATGCATAAGATGCAGGATTCCTATATGTCACCCCACCACCCACATCTTGCAGTGATGTGGAACATTTGTTACCGCTGAAGATGGCACGTTTTTATAATTGCATTATTAATTAAGCCCGTGGTTTAATTTAGTGTTCACTGTTTGTGTAGTGTCATTCTATGGATTTTTAAAATTTTTTTATTCTGTTACCATATATACAATCTAACACGCCCTCTTCTAACCACATTCAGTTATATATTTCAGAACTAGTAACTGCATTTCCCAATGTTGGGCTACCATCACCGCCATCCATTGCAAAAACATGGCTTTCATCTTTCTACCCCCAGTGTCTTTAGCACAGCATTAAGCCTATTGGGAAGAACCAGTCAGAATTTGTTGATTGGAGACATGGATGCGTGAACCTAAAAAAGGAGCATAACGGGATGGAAAGGACAGTGGAAATGAAAACCCAAGATTAGGCTTTGAGCTGCATGTCTATTAGCTTTGTGGGCGTAGGTGGATTTCTAGCTATTCAAGTCCTCTCTTTCCCCATCTGTAGCCACTGGCTGCAGGCCCCTCTCTCCAGCTTATCTCAGAACGAGAGTAAGTGAAGGTTATTTCCCTCCTCTTTTCCTTTACTGCACTGAGAAGAATTGGCTCAATGGATATTAAGTAATAACAATTGCAGTAAGACAATAGCATTTTGTTTCAAGAGCTCCTATTGTCATAATTTTACTACCTATCTCTTTTCCCTTTTAAATAATATTATAAAGTGCTGAAAGTTGTACAATCAGAAGCTTAACAAGATGCAAATAAATGTTAAAGCGAATCTGTGAATAAATAACTTTCTGAGAGACTCTATCATGTTTATTTCATTTGAAATAAAGCATTCAGTTTTTAATAACATTCTGTGAAGAACAGGACAATAAAATCTTTACAATGGTTTCACATGGAGAGTTTCTTTGAGTTTATAGACAGTCTATATATTCAACGCGAAGATTTAAAAATGTGAATTTTCAATTCTAAGGCATTTTCATCTGAAATGAATAGGCATTTGGTATGTTTTACCTAGGTAATTGTTTAAATTACTCAAGTCACATTAAGGGGTAAAAGAGTCACCCATGTCTTAACTCTGTTACATAATCCCTGTAAATATATTTAGATCTTTTCCTGTATATACTGTTTATTTTCCAACAACATGTTATCTTGAGCAAGGTCATGCGAGTAATATCATCCTCAGTTTGTCCACCTACTAAATGAGCAAATTGGAACATAAATGATAGGGATATTTTATTTAGTTAAATATCATATGAAAAGTATTTGAAACAACACAAATGGTCCATAAATGTTTAGCTACCTATGAGAACAAGCCCCTAAAGCACAATTTTCATTGTATCAACCACTTATTAAAAAAAAAAAAACATGGCTCACCCATTGCCTATATGATGAATTCTACATGCTTCAGCAGGGCAGTGTAGAACTTACCACACGTGGTTCCAAGCTGCTGGTCTTCCCAGCAATTACCAACATGATCATCTCCTCTCAGTGGGAGAATGTGGCCCTTTGCTCTGAATGAACTCATAACCTGCACCATTCCCTGAACGCAGTCTTACTTCCTGCATTAACTATGCCAGAGCTCGTTCTTATCCCTTAGTCCCACAGCATTTTTGGTTTTCTTTCTCATATAACACTAAAAATATTCTACCTAGTAATAAAAGTTTTGTATAAATATCTATTTCCTTAGCAGTATTATAGGTTTCTTGAGGGCAAAGATGATGTCTCATTTATTATTGTACTCTTCCCAGCAATGAGGCAGACTGCCCCACTCATAAAGAATGCATGCTAGGAGCTTTGCTGAATTGAATTTAATTATTTGACATTAAGGAGACACAGCAATAAATCAACTATGCTTTTCCAATGTTCAACTGATTGTGATGAGAGATGTTAACATTGACTCCACAGTAGTTGCATTTGAAGTTAGCAGAATACAAAAGGTTTGCACACAGGCAAAGCAGATAAGATGATGGGGCCAGGTGCCAAAGGAAAGCCACAAAGTTTCCTGAAGGAAATTGCACAAACTCTGTGTAGTGAGCTGCCCGGCTTTCTAAGGAGACATGAAGACATCCAGTGATGAGAGGCAAAATATAGACTAGTAGTTAGATATGATGATTTTAGGGCCCTAATTCACAGATTTGAGTTCTGCCTCCACCAATTACAATTTGGAGGCTCTTGGGCAAGTGACTGAACCTCTAATGCATCATCTGTAAGTTAAGGATGGGCTTTTTATGAGTATTAGGTTAATCCATATATATGAAGCACGTACAACGATGCCAGGCACATTATACACACTATATAAGTGTTTTATAAAGAAGTAAGTGATATATTTTCTTAGGGACTTGAGAAAGTCCCTAAGAAAAGGAAGTCAAAATACAGATACAAGAGGTGATAACTGATGAAGCAAAGGTATAGAACAGCGTTTATTGTTGATACTGTGATTGCCCAAACATATATCAGAATCCTCTGCAGGCTTATTAAAGCAGATTTCTGGGCCCCATACCAGAACTACTAATTAGATTTTGTAAGGTGTGGGGTGTCCAGGAGGTTGCATTTCAGTAAACATCGTAGGTGGTTTTGATGCGGTTTAGAACTACTTGTCTAGAGCCCTGTGGCCCAGGACTAAACAGTGTCAGTAGCACCTGGAAGCTTGTTAGAAGCACAGCCTGTCAGGCCCCAGCTCAGACATACTGAATCAGAACCTGCATTTTCACAAAAATGCAGGTGATTCATAAGCATATAAAACTTTGGGAACTATTAGTCCTAGAAGGTAGATACTTCGGGAAATTTCCTATTAAGAAGGGATCATTTTCTGGTGTCAGTGTTTTTCTCTTCCCCTTCCACTTCTACATTCACTGGCTTTCAGTCTTTTTTAAACAGTTTGTACTTTACACAAGTAATAAGGATCATATTCTTGAAATTTTTATAAATATGTATAAAAATTCTTAGAATTTTTTGCCAACTTCGTTAAAGAACCAAAGGTAAATATTAACGATAAAGGTGTTTGCGTTTTTCTACAAAATTGAATACAAAAAAAAAGAAGGGATCATTTTAAGTAGGCTAAGGGAAATTTTTCCTTTGAGACTAAGGAGAAATAAATGACGGAAGTTAACATAAATGTTTATGATTAAGGCAGCGAATATGTGTCATGTGCCTACCACATGCTGGACACTATTTGGCACTAGAGAGAAAGATTGGCATGGTCTCTACCATAATGAAGTGTATCAGCCAGGATAAAACTGTGGCAGATAGACCCTGAAATCCCATAATCTTAATACCATAGAAAATTTATTTTTCAATAAAAATCAGCATGGATATTCCTGGTTGGTAGGAGGAGTTCCATGAAGTCAGTCAGGAGTGCAGGACATTTCTGTATTGTGATCCTTCCCTCCCTGGGGCTACTGGAGTCCTTTTTGTATTTTCTGCATGTGTCTAGTTGATGGGGGTAGAGAATTAAGAGATCATGGGGGGTGTTCACAGGCCCTGGCTAACAGTCCATTGGCCCCATTGGCCACAGCCACAGCTGGGAAATGAACTCTAGCTGGGTGGCCAAGAAGGAGAGAACAATGGATTTCAGGTGAACACATTAGCTGTCACTGCCATCTAAATGGTTGGTTGAACCTCCAATCTAAAGGCTGAAGACACAGAGTACCATGCAGAAAAGAAGAGGTACAGAAGGGATGAAGTTAGCAATGGGAGCCAAGTCAGAAACTTCAGAAGAGATGTTTGGTGCATGGATCAAGATCAGACAGACTTCTTTTAAAGAAAAAATGAGATTTTACTTAATTAAAAAAAATAGTTTGCATATTAATTCATCTAATCTTCGCAAAAGCGCTATAAGTCAAGTATCATTACAGCTCCCATTTTATGGGGGAATTGGGGCACAATGAGGTTACATAATTCGCCCAGTTTCATAGGTAACAGATCAGGACCTAAACTCAGGACGATGTACCTAACCGCTAGGCCATGTTGCCTTGCCCTTGGCTAGCTTAACACAGGCTGAAGTCTAAGAGCCTGAGGAGCCATGTGGAAACTGACAACAGCAGACAGCATTATTTGTTTTTTGAATTTTTAAAAAAATATTTTTATTGAGAAATATCCACACACATAGAGTCCAACCATATTATACAATCAAAGGCTCACAATATCATCACATAGTTGTGTGTTCTTCATCATGATGAGTTTTAGAACATTTTATAAAAAGAAAAGAAAAACAACTCATACATCCCGTACCCCTTATCCTTCCCTCTCATTGACCCACAATGTTTCAGTATACCCAATTTTTACCCTTTATCTCCCCCTATTATTTATTTATTTTTAGCCTTATTTTTTTTATTCACCTGTCCCTACCCTGGATAAAAGGTGCATCAGACACAAGGGTTTCACAATCACACAGTCACATTGTAAAAGCTATATAGTTATACAGTCTTCTTCAAGAATCAAGGCTACCTGAACACAATTCAACATTTTTAAGTATTTCCCACTACCCACTCCAATACACTAAAGAGTGGGAGAAAGATCAAAGGTGATGGTGGAGCTATACAAAGAAGGTCGAGTTTAACAAATGAGTATGAGTGCTGAATCATTATACTGAAATTTCTTTTAGCCTCCAGTACCATAGGGCAGCTAGAAATAAACACCTAAAATTATGGAAGTGTAACCCATACCAAACTCTGAAATCTGTTCTACAACTAATTGTTGTGCATGTTTTGAAATGTATTGTTTATATATATATATATATATATATATATATATATATGTTATTTAAAGAGAAGAAGGAGAATAATAGAGAAGATAGGATTTAACAAATGAGTATGACTGCTGAATCATTATATTGATATTTCTGTTGCTCCCCAGTGTCTTGGAGCAGCTAGAAGAAAAAATGAAAAATCGTGGAACTGTATCCCATACCACACTTTCAAATATGTTTTATAACTACTTGTTAAAATGCGCTTGAAAAGTTATTGCTTTTTTGTATATATGTTATATTTCACAATAAAAAAATTAAAAAGAAAGTGGTATCTATATAATGTGTAAGAATAACCTTCAAGATAACCTCTCGACTCCGAAATCTCTCAGCCACTGAAACTTTATTTTGTCTCATTGCTCTCTTCTCCCTTTTGGTCAAGAAGGATTTCTCATTCCCATGATGCCAGGTCCTGGCTCATCCCTAGCAGTCAGGTCCCACGGTGCCAGGGAGACTTAAACCCCTGAGAGTCATGTCCCATGTAGGGGGGCAGGGCAGTGAGTTCACCCATCGAGTTGGCTTAGAGAAAGAGCCACATCTAAGCAATGAAAGAGGTTCTCTGGAGGTAATTCTTAGGCATAATTATCAGTAGGCTTAGCTTCTCCTTTGCAGGAATAAGCTTCATAGGGACGAGCCCCAAGATTGAGGGCTCAGCCTATTAAATTGGTTGTCCCCACTGCCTGCGAGGCATCAGGAATTTCCCAGATGGAAAAGTTGAATATTTCCTCCTTTCTCCCTAATCCCCCAAGAGAACTCTGCAAATACATTTTTATTCTCTGCCCAAATTACTCTGGGATATATCAGGGCATCACACTAACCTGTACAAACCAATAAGATCTCATATTCTATCCAAGATCCCATGTAATTTGGAGACAGCATTATATTTTACTCACACAGAACTTGCCCTGAAGAAGGGCATCCAAACCAATAATCAGTTGATGACAAGTTATCATCTTAAAAAATATATTCCTGCTTTGGTAAGTATGTGTAACCCGATCTATGAGATATTTGTGTTTGTTTTTTGTTACAGAAAAAAACAGAAAGTAATTCTGTTTAATTTAAACAGATAATAGATTATTTGGGATGATACCAGGTAGCTCATGGAATCACAGGAAGGCAGGAGATAATAGAACCTTTCCCATAGTGGTTTTGTAAATCTTAAGTTAGATAATATGCGTGTTAGCTAGTTTCCCCTGAGAGCAGAGCCTGAGTCCAAGCCTTCTACACAGGTGAGATGGTTAAAAGGTGATCTCAGGGATATAGAGAAAGCCAAAACTAGGGTACCTTATTGAGTTGGTCATCACTATGAACAATTTCTAGGCAACCTTATAAAATGCTCTCAAAGATGTCTGCCCAGGAGATGAGAGGGAAGAGCAAAGTCTTCCATCCTCCTTTGGCCAAGAGTGACCCTTTGGGCATTCATGCCCCTTCACTTTGCAGGAATGAGAACATCTCATGAAGAGCAGCCCCAGGTCAAGAAGCAAGAAGTACACAGTGCAGGCCTGAGGAGAGGTAATGTCGGGGCACCAAGTAAGAGATAAAGACTGGGCCTGGGTACGCAGAAGAAAGAAAGGATGCCTCAGATGATTGTCATGACTGGGGCAAGGGAAGAGACATTTTCAGTGGCACTGAAGAGCCAGCAAAGTGGTCTAGTCTTTCAAGATGGACTGTGATTCGTTATTACTTAACAGTTCTCTCTTCCTAACAGTCTGTTCAGCACTTCAATTTACATGAACACTAATTACCAAAAATTTAGCCCTATAATGATATAATCAAATAGGCAGGCATCAGTTCTGAGTGGATAAAATTAATTGCCCTTCTTTCAAAATCACTTACATCCAACCACTACATTTTCTCCCTGATAAGAAAAATCAGATGGACAAGTGTAAATCATAACACAAAACCATACATGTGTGTAATGCATATAGTTTCTTTAAATGAAGGGCGCTTGATTAAGAGAGGATGACAAGAAGATTGAAATGGGGCAGGATAATCTCAGAAGCATCTTTCAAATGTTGACCAGAGATAATCACCCTGCAACTTTGCATTCCAGTATAGGAAAGCCCTAGGAACTGAGTTCATGATGAAAAGCTCTGCTCTTCTCATCGTACCATCGTTCAGTACGGCTGAAAACTAAGACTTAGATGGGAAGAAAAGCAGGCGTTTTCCCTTAATAAACACCATTAAGAAGTTTCTTCAAACAAGCTAGAGAAGAGAGGGAAGTGGAAGATTTTATCAACGGTAGTGGTCTTGCCTCTGGACAATTTGAAACACGTCACCTCCCAGAGCTTTCCTGCCCTCCTCACTCACCTCAGCTTGGTATATTTGATTATAAGGCACAGGTTTCTGGAGGTAGGAGTCCAAATCTGTCGAGACTCTATTTTGAAATCAGAAAGAAAACTGAGAAATAAGCATTTCCTTGCTTGACATGGATTTATTTTGCCGTGAAAGATCTGGGTAAGAAAGAAAGGTATGAAATGAAAACAGTTCCTACAAATTTGGATTAGAATGCCTTACTTTGGTGAATTACAGAAACTACCTGGTTTCTGTAAAGATTCAGCTGGGCAGGAAACAGCTTGTTTCAACTCTCACTGGCCTGCCAAAGAGAGGATCGTTTCCATCGATGCTTACTTACTGTCTTAACTACAGAGACACAAAGGCTATAGTAATTTCAAAATATTTTTCTCAAGGATTAAGATGGCTTAATTAAATAATTAAATTAGAGTCTTCAGTGGCAAAGGCCAGCTCCCTCACAAAGAAAAGTGTGTATGTGTCTTGTATGTTGAGAGGAATAAAAGGAGGTACTGTAAAAGGAGGCAGTGGAAAGTTGTTCTACTATTCTGAAAGTCTTTATTTGGATAACTGATTCACTGTTTTACTTAATTTTACCATATCACCCCAGCACCTGGTCCCATATGAAATATGAATAAAATATAACAGGTCTACAAAATGAATATATTAAGCTAGACCAAAGTAGAGAGATAGACAGTGGCCATTCAACACATTTTTCATTTATATCCGAAAGAAAACGGAAATTATAAATTTTCACGTGGGAAAGAGTAGAAGTATTAGAAGTCAGCTAGGAGCGGCTGTTCATCTTTCCCGGAAGTAATGGGGGTGGCAGCCCCTGGAAACATGGCCTGCACGGCCGACTGGCCTCACAAAGCAATCCTGGCTGCAGGGCCTGCTGTAGGAGATGGGATCAGAGAGGCAGAGAAGCCAGGTCAATGACGGGGAGCACATCCCAGACCCTGGCTCGTAGGCTTGGTAGGGGTTCTGGGGTTTTGTTCTTCTGATAGTAGAAAGCCATCAGGATTTTAGGCAGTGGAGTGACATGACCTGATTAGTATTTTTCTTTAAAGTTTGTTAGATTTGCTGTGTGGAGAATGGATTTCCGGAAGGAAGGATCGGAAGCTGCAGGACAGGTTAGGAGACCATTGTGGCCATACTGAGCATGATGGCAGACTTCAGTGGAATCTGGGTGAGCTCGGTGACCAGGGCTGTGTCCCATGGCCACCCTTAGCTACAAGGAAGACCGGGAAATTCAATATTTTTATCCAAGCAAACTATGGATTCTCCTAGAAGAAACAAAAGGGGTGGTGGTGGTGGTGAGGAATGGGCATTAGGTAGGAACTACCAGGATCTGATTCCTTACTGCTTGTCATCTAGCCTCAATGGTATGTGCTCACACAGAACAGAACAAACAGCTACAATATGAAAACTGTCAACATTCTTGCAGAAGGCACTTGAAATCCTAAAAATGACCCTGAAGATGTGCTCATTATTGGTAAGACATGTATTTAGTCTTGAGAACAGAATCTTCAAAATAGTAACCAGCTATTAATTTTAAGGATAGTGTATTTAACCCTTGCCAGACAATGGGGTTTAGTTAACATTCCATTGGGTCACCATTGCTTATCCAGAATTTTTGTACTATTTTCTCCTATCCCGGAATTCTGAAATTAGCAATCCAGATTATACTAAGCAAAACCACCTAGACAGAAGCTGGAGGATTCAAAGGATAATAAAAGTTTTATGAAAGTTAAAAAGACAAACTAAAATGTAAAGTTCAATTTTAGTTTAAAATCAGTGAAAAACAATCAAATTTCTGTCTCTAAGGATTGCTGCAATCAACAAAATAAGAGGTTTATTTTTAAGCAAGATAATTTTATGCTGCTGTTAATATTTAGTAGGAAGTTGTCTTTTCCTTTTACATACATTTTTTACATTCCACATTCTCTATCATAATTTTACTCACTTTTATGGCCAAGAATTTTTCCCAACTTAATGTCTCTCTGATCTTAAAATAAAAGTCAGTAGGAAGCTAACACTCAATTTGCTGGAGTGTATTTCATCAAGAATTGCCTCTAGATTGCCCAAAAGGCAGAGGTTAAGCTAGATGAATTCAAGATTCTAGCTCTAGGATTCCATGTTTCCATTAGAGGAAATTTCTAGTTTTTATGAAAGAAGAACCAAAGCCTACCTGACCTGAAGTATGTATATATTTGGCTCAAAGGTAAGTGGGGAGGAAAGAAAAGAAGGACAAGTCACTGTTTCAGTGATTTTTAATGAAGATACCTCTGTGGTTGTTAACCTTTGAAGATGGTCACGTTGAACCACACCTCCTTGTATTCAAACCTAAGTATAGTCACCACTCTTTGAATCTGGGCCGACCTTGTGACTCACCTTTGACCAATAGAATGCAGTGGAAATAACACTGCATGACTTCTGAGACTAGTCCATAAGTAATCTTGGATCTTCTAAGGGGGTCTTTTTGGAATACTTATGTGGAGGGCAGCCAGCTGCCACATAAAGAGACTGACTACCCTAAGACGTCCATGCTGGGAGGAAGCCCAAGTTAGCAATGTAGAGACATAACCTGAAGAGAGAGAAAAAACAAGGCAGTCCCTTGCTGTTCCTGCCATCTTAGGCCGGGCACCAGATCCGTGAGTGAAGAAGCCACCTTGGATGTCCAGCCAGTCACAACTTCAGCCACCATCTGACTGCAAACCCACATGAGACTCCAAATGAGCACGCACCATCAGAACCTAGACAAACCACAGAATCATGGAGATATACTAATAACGATTTGTTTTCAGCCACTAAGTTTTGGGTGGTTTGTTATGTAGCAATAGGTAACCAGAACAACTGATGCCTGGTATTAACAGCTTAGAGGAGTTTTTATTTAAAGTAAAAAAATCTAGGCTGTGCTATTGACTAACTCAAAGTTTCCTTATCTATAAGTTGGGATCCATTCATTCTTTTAACGAATATTTATTGAGTGCTCATAGGGTGTTCCAGGTTTTAAAACTAATCTATATCATACAAGGCTGTTATAATTAAGGAAGTTAATACAAGCAAACAGTAAAGTGATATATAAATATTACTCTCTTCTCTATCTATAGTCATTTCTTTAGTGATCTTCTAGTTTCATAGTGTGTTTTATCAGCTATATGCTGATGATTTGCAAATATATATATTTCAAATTCAAACCTGTCTCCTGAACTCCAGCTTTATATAATCAATTGCCTACTCAGCATTTCCACTTGGATCTCTAATTGATGATGCAAACTGATTATGTCCCAAACCAGACTTCAGTCCCCTCCCCCAAACATACACACACAAACCTGCACCATGCAAAATCTTCTCCATCTCAGTTAGGTCAGCTCCACTCTGCGAGAATTGGAGTCTTCCTCAAAACCTCCCCTATCCACAAAGCACATCCAATCCATCAATAAAGTTAATCATTCTGCCTTCTAAATACATCCAAATCAACCATTTTCACCACTTCAGCTACCATGACTCAGCTCCAGGCCACTGTGAGCTTTTGCTTGATTTATAGAACTGGCTTCACTGCTTTTGCCTACATCCCCCTCCCATCTGTTTCAGCCCAGTGTCCAGATTGAGTTTCTGGGCTCTAAATTCTCCAGTTCTTTCCTTACTCAAAGTCACTCACTTCCACCCCACACTCTTTCTGCATTCAACTCAGACTGCTCATTATGTTTCTCTATCATACTAGGCATTTTTTCTCCTCAAGGCCCTTTCCCACTGCATATTTTTGTTTCTGAGATGTCTCCTTTGCCCTCTCTATCCTTTTTCAGATCTTAAGTCACCTTCACAGTGGCCTCTTCCCTGATAACGCTACTTAAAATTCCTCTAAGAACCCCATCTGCCACGCTCTATCCCCTTTCTTGACACTATTTTTCTCCGCTCTATGAGGTAGCAGCTGCATCTTTCCATTTCACAGTAAGCTGAAGTATTTTGCTCTAGGTCACACAGCTAGGTAATGGAGATGCCTACTCCCTGCAAGCATACTCAAGGGCCTAGACTCTTATTCAGTATTCTATGGACTTTCTTAATCACTATTTCTGTAGATAATTCATTACCCTTTCAACTAGGTAGTAAAAAGCCAGGCTTAGTGCCAATCAACAAATGTCCTATAAAGGATAAACTGCACTTGGCTTCATTTTTAAATTCTTTTTGTTATTTAACATTCATAAAAATCTACATTTCAGTGAGAGATTCAGGATGGAAATTCTGAATATGAAGACATAAACCAATAATTTTATTTTCTCTGCCCAGTGACCCAGAAGGCTGATTGAGCAATAAATCAGGAAGACTTTATTTTTATTGCACTCCCATCATATCTACAACACTGGGCAACCCTGGGGCCTAAAGAACAGTACAGACGCATAGTTAAATGATTTATTTCACCGAGCAATGTTGTTTATAGAATCAGTCGGAAATAATTGTCAGTTGCACCATTTCTAAGCAAAGTCTTGTTTATTTGATGATGTCACATGCACACACAAACACATTTGCCTATTGCATAATGTTACACCAGAATCAAAAAGGGTCACCCATGACTGAATAGGTTTCGAAGAATTACTCAAACCCACAGTAATATTCATAATAATAGTTACCATTCTTTGAGTACTGTAGCCCACGTGCCAGTCACCGTGGAAAGTGCTTTTTATGTATTACTAATTTAATTTCTGTAACTACACGGCAGTTATTTTTTTCTCTCTCTCTCTGCTTTCCAGATGAAGAAACTGAGCCTTCTGGAGATTCAATAACTTGACCAAAGTCAGAGAGCCAGAAAGTCCAGGATACGAAAATAGTTCCGTAAAACTACAAAACAGTACTCTGCAAAGCTGTCTCCGTACACTTAGTAATTTACAGTGAACGATGGCAGCAAGCTACGCTCACAGTCTCCCAGGTAAGAACGTCTATACCAGCAACCAAAAAGTTATCAGACATGATGTTTATAAGCATCAGGACACACCTATCTTGGATAGTCCTCAAAAAAAATGCACAAAATCTTCTGGTTTTCCTCTTTCTGTGCTTCATGCAATTCATCAACTTTTCACTATTGTAATTTACCTCATACTCTTTCCAGTGTGGTTAGAGATGATAGTTTTCTTCCTGTCAGTTAGAATACAGTAAAAGTGTTTCAGGCAAGCACTGGCCATCCTGAATGAATTTGGGAACACCTGGTCTCTTAACACGCCACTTAGGAAACAGCCTCACCTCCTGGCCAGCAGGTTTATAAGCCTTGAAAGCTGAGAATGACTTAAGTAGAGAGCTACTCTCCTCAGAGCCGTATTGATTCTGATTAGCTTCAGTGCAGAGCGTTTAGTTTATCTTACCTGTGTCCCAAATATCTGGGGGCGCACTTTTTTCAGAGACCATAGGTTTCGTATACCGACTGCCTGTCTCATAAGTAAGAATGCTAACTTTCGCATGTGAAAAAATAATAATTAAAATCTGCTAAGGTTTTAATTTTACTGTTTCATAACATGGATTACATCAGTTTTTTTTTTGGTGTGGTTTTTTTTGTTTGGTTGCTCTTGCTGAAGAGAAAATAAACCTCTTCAAAGACGTATCTCTTAAAAGCCATAGAACTAGGTGGTGCAATGGTGGCTCAGTGGCAGAGTTCTCGCCTGCCATGATGCAGACCCGGGTTCAATTCTCGGAGTCTGCTAACACCAGAAAAAAAAAAAAAAAAAAAAAAAGCCATAGAACTTGAAGATCAGCTGGAAGCCAGGGGCTTCCCAGTAAATACACGTTCCACCAGGATTGGGTCCTAGGTTAGTCATCATTATATTGCCCACACCTGTCAATGAGTTTGGCTCTTAGGTTCTCAGTGCTCATTTTGTGAGTAAGTGGAGTTAGCCTTATACCCTGCCTGTTCCACGTTCCTTGTAACTATCAAGAGAACAAGCACAAACCGAGCAGTAAAGCTAAGGAGACACACTCAGGGATTTTTGTTTTGAATTTCTCAAGTTCAAGGTATCATACGTGACTGGACAGAATGGCTGTCTTAAAATAAAGTGTCAATGATTATAAAGCATTCACACTTTAATAGCCCTCCACATCAATTATTTTCCTTGAGGCAAGTAGGGGAGATATTTAATTCCCAAATGTAGTCAACTTGATCAAAGTTCTGCAACTAGTTGATGACAGCATTACGACCAGAATCCTGGGCACTGGTTGTCATAGCTTAGTTAATTCTAACATGATGAGCAAGAGAAGGATATGCAGAGCATGTGAAGAGAAGCAATGGTTATAGCCAGTGGGGTCTGTGCACATGTGTTCAAAAGGCATATGCAAACTGGTAAAAGGCACTTCCTACCAGTAGTGGGTACAGGCTCAGCCTTTTAATTGATACAAAGGGCTGACTCCCACACAGATACAACCTGATTGCATCTTGTTCTTTTTGCTTCTTTCAGAACATTTCTCTGAGGTAACCTACAAAATGCCATCAGAAAAATATATATTTATTGGATTTTAGACAATGTATGCAAAAATCTCTTGTCACCTCTGTGAGAGGACTGGGATGCAGAGAAAGAGTACAAATTAAAAGTCAACTTTGATTGAAAGCTTAGTATATGCCAGGCATGGACTGGGTGTCTTACATAGATGACCCCATTTAACTTCCCCAAGAATTCACAGGAAGACACTACTCTTGGTCTCACTTAACAAATGGGGAAAATGAGGTCAGAGCAGGGTGGAGCTGGGATTTGAAGCCCAGCAGTCTTGCTCCAGAGCCTATATTATTGAATATTACATTTGAGCATCTTTACATACGAGAAGTTCGGCTACTAGCCTTAGATAAATATTCTTATTCTGCCCTTACTTTTAGTCCTTGACTTTCCTCTAGAGAAAGGCCTTGTGTGAGTCCTTTGAAAGAACGCATCCATTCATATGTTCACTCTTAATCAGTTTTCATTTATTTGTCGAAATAACATTCAACTCCAAGAATGTGACAAACTCTTGGATAGATTCTAGTAGTATAAAACATGCTAGATATTGCCCTTTCCCTCAAGAAGCACGTAGTCTGACAGGTGAAACAGACAAATGGTGTTGACACACAGTGATCCTGTGTTGTGTATAAGGAAACACCCAAGAAAAGTATGAACCCCAGAATAGGGGTGGAAGATTCAGGAAGGGGTAGCATCTGAGCTGAGTCTTAAAAGAAAAACAGTAATTGTACTGATAAAGAAGGTTGATATAGGACTCCCAGCACAGGGAGAAAATTATGAGGAGGCAAACAGCAAAAAAGCATAATTCATTCAGAGAACTAGAATAGTTCAGGATGAGGTAGGACTGGAAAGGCAAGCAAGGACCAGATAGAAAGGTCTAAATAGTTGTACTAAGGGGCATAACCTTTTCCCTGTTTATGGTAGGAAGTCAGTAGAGGGCTTAAAGATGTTTCATTTTAACCATGTGTACTGGGAGTGAAGCAATGAAAAGGTTTGAAAGTAGGAGGCTTTGTTCAAAGATTAGTACATTGTAGTTTATGATTTTCAGAGTTGTAGAAGTGATGGCAGCTTTTCTAATGGAGGAAGTTTATAATAGCCCCTCGTGTAGCCGTATTAACTCTCTCTTTGCTAGTGTGACAAAAGGCTGAGTGCTTTTTAGATAAACTTACATAAAATCTATGTAATTATCTTTTTTTTCTATAAGGATATTCTAAAAAGTGGTATCCGTGATCAATATGCCTGTGCAATTTCTATTACTTCCAGCTATTTGATAGAGAACTATTTAGTAATAACCTTTTCTAGAAGTACTGAACAGATAAAATCCATCTATGAAATAATGTTAATCAATAAAATAATTTGTTCTTCCACTCAGCATATGGAAAATACAGTAGAGTGTATCTTTTCCCAGATATGTTAGATATTTTTTATCTGTTCCACTCTTCTTTCCTTTAAGGATGCTCTGACACATACTTTAAAGACAACATCTCTTCATTAGGTTTGGGCCCGTTGAAAGTCAGGCATTCATATCCCTAAGGACAAATCATGTGCAACACGTTTTCATTTCTTGGGACTGCTCATTGGAGACCTGGAATGTGAGAGCTCTGCCAAACAGTTGCTGATAAGTAAACAGTTGTGATACCCTAACATCTTTAATACAAAATCAAAACTTTGTATTAAGTTTTCTCTGAGATGACAGATTTGGATCAAAATCAGCTCATTGAAAACTCATGAAAAAACTGCAATTCCCTATGAGAGGACGTTCATGGAAAATAGTGCCTAAAATGAAGATAAATTATGAAATCAGAGATCAAGTTCTACTTGATTTGGCAACATGAAACCAGTCTTTGGCTGTCTTGCATTTGGAATTTCCTTGTAAAATTATTATAATCATATCTCAAAGAAGAGTAGGTAACCATCTCAACCAACAGAAAACCAACACCGTTCACTACTTAAAGAGAGAGACTACATATGATTTAACAACTAATTTTCCTTTAAGAGTCTATAGTGTAATCTACCTTGTTTAAATATATAGAAGATTTTACAAATCATAAACTACTAAGACAGTAAGTTTTAGCCTTCATTTTAATTCGCTTTTAATGAAATAATCATTAAGAAATTCTTTATCACAAAGAAACTACAGCAAACACGGGCCTTGTGTACTAAGTTTGGGAAATTTCCTTCTTATTCTCCTAGCTTCAGTTTCCTCACCTGTAAAAGGAGCTTATGAAAGTATTTGCCCAGGGAATGAAAAGTGCTCATATATGTGAGATATCCTATACAGAGGTCCTAAGTAGTAGCGCATAAAACAAATCTGGTGGTAACATTCTTTGAGTCACTTTCCAGAGCACTAAGCATTTCAGACTATATTATAATTTTCCTCTTCACTTACTAAGATTTTTAGGATGGCTCTTTGGAGACCAAGTGGGGCATGGCAGCGGTCCTTTCGCTCATCTTTGGCATCACTATGCCATGCTATTTTGTTCATTATACAAGACTGGTAAAATCATAAACGCTTAGAAAAATGGAATAGAATGAGGATTTTTAAAATTCTATTAATGATACTTAATACTGGAAACTTTTTAAAACTCTGTCTTTAATGTCTCAGAATGCTTTTTATTAAAAGGCAGAGAATAAATAATAACAATACTAATACCTGTTATTACAACAATAAATTTATAGCATCGAGTTTAAGGCTGAAAGAGGCCCTCTGAGGTCACCAAGACTTCTAGTTTGGCAGCTGAGATCCAAACTAATTAAGCATCTTAAGGTAGTGGAAGGTTGGATGAAAATCCATAATTTTTGCCTCTCAATTTAATTATCTCTCTATTATTCCATGATGGCTCTTGATCAGGAACCTCTAACTTTTTAGGATAATGTTTTCTGTTCCCATCCTCTGACCAGAAGAAACAGCTGGAACCCTTCTATCATCTGCCAGAATATCACTAGAAACCATGAAGGAAGGGGCTCCCTGCCTCACTCCCTGACCCTTTCACAAACCTGAAATTTTTCTAAGCAAAAATTCCTGTTTAATGTAATTCAGAAAACAAAAATATTAAACTTGGATTTTCAACACTGAATACTGATGGGAAAGTCTCGTAAGGTAATGAAACATGCATACCCAATATCCAAGGCTATACATTTATACAGACATTAGAAATCCGAGAGTTGTTTTAAGTATTAGTAGCTGGCAAGAGAAAACAGAGGGAATCTGAAATTAAAGGGATTTAATCCAAGAGGCTTTTATCAAAAGGAAACTCCTCTAATTCTCTTAAAGACTTCCAAAGTGGACAACGGCCAAGAAGGCTTTTTTTCCCCACCTCCCATCAAAGATTGTGTCCCTAATTTTAAAAGTATAGTGGTAATGATCTCTTTCTGGATCCATCTGTGCTATGTCTGGACTCTCTTTGCCAAAGAGACTCAGGGTCTGGATTTATTCAATTGTACTTTGTGCTGTACTTTTTTTAATGCACCCTTTAAATGGTTATTTCCACTATAGTTCTCATCAGACAAAAGATGTCTATCTTTAATCATTTGGAGATATTGAAGGAATGTTTCTTCTCTCACTTTCTTCTCAAAAGCATTTACAACCAATATACAAAGAGCAGAGAAATTCCACAGGATCAGCCACAATAAATATGTGCAGGTTAAAGATGTATGTATGAATTTTATAGCTGATACATTCAGTTCAATATCTGAAAGGATCTGAATAAATTTATGATGTTCTATTCCAAACTATGTGATTTTTATAAACTCCAGGGAAAATATATTCTAACTTTTGCTTCCTGGGATCAAATGTAGATGAGCAAAGGACAGCTTGCTTTTTAAATGCACCTGGTCAAACTAATGTCTACGTTCTCAAAAGTTTCAAAGTAAAGAACTGTGATGTTTGAAAATTCATTCTTTTTGCATTGGTCTCTCCTGTCACAAGGTCAAACATAGGTAGAAATACCACTGTGGTGATATTTTCCGTCCTAAAGTGTCAGGCTTATGTGTTTTGAAAACGCAGCCTGCATGATCTGGAGCTTTGAGATGGTAAAAATGAATTGATTCCATCCTTGTGGAACCCTGGAGCCAGTGGCATCCATGATGCCAAATAAGCTCCACCTAGGGTAGGACTGACATGGAGATGAGGATGTGAGGATGGGGATGGGAATAGCAGAAACCCCTGGGATGTCGTTTTGTTGGGTCCCGAGTAGACAAGGCAGCCACCTCAGAGCAAGGAGCCTAGAAGAGCTGTTGCTGGTCAATGTGTGAAACCCAGCTCCAGAATTGTGCAAGGGGGGTTCTCATGGGCAGATTATTTAAGCTCTTTAAGTCCCTATCACCTCATCTCTAAACTAGGAAAACAATTTCCTTGTTTTATAGGATTGTTGAGCTCATAACAATAAGGCACATAAAGTTCTTATTCAGAAATATCCCTATAAGCTAGCAGTTAGGAATGCAGGCCCTGGCTCCAAAACAGCTGAATTTCAAACCTGACCCAGACACTCATTACCTTTACAATTTTCTTAACCCCTTTTAATCTCACATTCCTCTTCAGGAAATATGGTAATAGTAGCATAGCATTATTGTGTGAATTACATTACTTAATTTACATAAAGCACTTAGAAGTGTGTCTAAGGCATGAGGTGCTCACAAATATTAGCTATTGTTACTGTTCCTGTAAATGTTACTGGGAACTGAAATGGTATTCAATTTCAATTGTTTGCTTAGCTTGCTCCCAGAACAAAAGGAGAGAGAAATAAATGACGCACATCCTCCCTCCCTCTCTCTCCCTTTCAACCAGTGTTCCTTCTTGTCTAAATCTATTTGCTCTATTCCCAAGAGAGAGGAGGGTCACTTGCTTGGGTTTTGGAGGAATGGGGCGGGGGGAGCAGGTTTGCATCCTGACCCATCCTGACCCATCTGTCTAGCAATACCTCTGGAATGCAGCATGCATTGCCCAGCAAGATGTGAAATTGAATAGTTGCAGGCACATGCATTTTCCTAAGTGGTGTTCCAAAGGACTCTCCTTTGCCTGGCCTGTGTTTAAGAGGTCTTACTTACACTTTCATCTTTATTCATGGGATCTCCAGGTGTGGTCTCCACTGCTGGTGAGCAGTCATCTGTGGCTCAGCACTTGACAAAGGTGATTTTACTGGATGATGAATCTTACTGAAAATTACAGCTAACAACACTATTGTCTGTAAGTGGATAGGGTTCAAGATGCAGCCAGGTGTACCAATCCCGAGACTCACCATGCCGGGCTGTATGTTATCAGTTTACTAAAGCATGTGCTCACTGTCAGTAATATTTATTTCCCTAAAAAATACATGTGGGTGAGGATGTGATCCTTTGAATTGTGACATATTAAGCCCTTGAACTCACAGATTCAGTCGTATCAACACGATGAGCATCTTAAACAAATGTTAGCCTTTTCCCATTCATCACCCAAGGGCAACCTGAAAAAGCAGAATTGGTCTGCAAGATCTGTATATGTGTAAGAAGGGATTGAGGGTGGGCTGGAAATATTGAGCTAGGTTTAGATAGAATTTTCCTAAAGAACTTTCACCCTTAGTGGGGTTCATCATTCACAAAACTTGACCTTACGTCCAGGATAAAGTCACCGATCTGATGAAATGCAGTGTCTGTAACTTTTTCCCAAGTTTCTCAGCAGCAAAAGTTGTTCTTTGTCCAACTGTAACTGCTATTTTGCCAAAGTAAGAGAACTTTCCATATATCTAATTTATTGCGTGTTTTTCCAGACTACAAATTCAGTACAGGACTCCTTACATTAACTGAATAATCAGATGGTAAAAAAATCACTTCGGCCATTCGCTGTGTGAAGTGAACATTTCTGATGATAAAATAAGCAACTCCATATGCACATGAAATGTTAGTCTTCGATTCCTGTTTCTCTTGTAATGTCCTTGGTCTTTTGTCTTTTGAAACAATTAGGTCAGTCTCAAGGGGATAAAACAGCAAAAGAAAGAAAGGAAAACAGACCACGGTTTAAGCCAGAACACTCTCATACTGTCCATTCAACATATGGTGTTTATAGATCTTGAAAACAGAATCAGGAGGAATGCTTCAGATTAGAAGGCCTCTCCACATTAGGGATGGTTTTAATTTGTTAGCTTGTTAAATCTTTGGTCCTAAAGTAGTTCTTATTACAGTCAATAAAATGGTTAGTGAAATGAGGGTAAAATTTCATAATTATGTTCAGTAAATAAGATTTGTATGCCCCCATTCATTGGTATGCAAATATGTCATATTGTTCTCTTTTTGATTTTTACTTTTTACTTTTTTTTTTTTTTGATATTAGTAAAAGGGCAGATTAGCCAAGGATAAAGGTCTCATCCAACAACTCCCGCTCCTCATTTAAGGCACACTGTGAGAAACTGCTGCATGGAAGTAGAGCTAGGACACTGAGCCAGGGCATCCCACCTGACCTTTGATTCCACAGGAAAGTCCACCCTCTGGCCAAACCTTCTTGGTCCAGACAGTCGTGCACAGATGGCATGAGTGGTTCTGCGGAGCCAGCCGGTGAGCACGGGCAGGCAGACACCTGCAGGTGAAGGCCTGGAGGGAATCACGGCTGGAAGGTCATTGAAAGTCGATGCACAGAAAGGCTGTTTCCCCAGTAGCAGAAATTACCCTGTAAGATTTCTGCAGGTCCATGGGCAGTAGGCCAAGAGCGACGTGAACAGCATACTCAATGCAGCCCTAAGCAGGGGCTCCAGGAACTGGTTTCTATTAAAATCCCAGACACCTGAATCACACCTGACTTGACAGTTACCTAAGGCTTCAGCCTGAGGCTCTGAGCACCAAACAAACCTCTGAATGGGGGTTTGCATTACATTACAGCCACATGGAGAGTTTTAAATAATCCCATTGCCCAGGCAATCACCCAAACCAATTATATCAGAAGCATCAGCACCTACCTCTAAACAGCTCCTCAGATGGTAGGGCTCAAATGGGATGGAACACTCCTCAACATAAAGGTTCTGGTGTTTTCTGGCAAAAAAGGGACTGGACACTCGAAATTAAATTTTAAATCAGTGGAAGTGGATTTAAATGTCATCTTCTCCTAAGAGAATGTGTTTTAGGGAAAAGACAACGGGGTTAAGAGTCTAGATGTCAGACTTTTAGCCCCAACTCTGCCTGTTGCCTAAACTCTGAGAACCTTGGTTTCCTTATTTCTAAAACAAAAGAGCAGGACAAATTGATCTCCAAGGTTTTCTTATTCTTCTTTCAAACATCACATGCTGATACAAAATTTTGCATGGACTACTCTTTTCTGTTTTAAGAGTATTGACTATTTCTGATAAGTGAACAAAAAGACTATCAGAATTTTAAGTTTTGAGCCCTCTCCCTAACTTTCCAAACACTATATAATGAATGATAAAAGAGTAGACAGATTTTTGAAAACATAATTTCAAAGATATAGCCCTGCCTCACTAGTCTTATTTAACATTATATCAGAGATCCTAGCCAACATTATAGGATAAGAAAAATAATTAAAAAGCATACAGTTTGGGAAGGAAGAAATATAACTCTTTATTTGTAGCAGGCATGATTGTCTATATAAAAAATTACAAAAATTTACACATGCAAAAAAGACTATCATATTTAATAGGTGAGTTTAGCAAGGTTTCAGGATACAAGGTCAACTATCAACTGTATTTTTATATACAAGCAATGAAAACTTGCAAATTGAAAATTAACAGAAACAGTGCCATTTATAGTAGCATAGAAAAACATGAACTACTAAATCAAATAAAATTTTTACAGGATTTGTATGTTTGAAACTATAAAACAGTGATGACAGAGAGGAAAGATGTATGGTATTCACAGATTGGAAGGCTCAATATTGTACAGATGTCAATTCTTCTGAAGTGGATCTATAGTTTCAATGCAATGCCAATCAATATCTCAGAGGGCTTTTTTAAAAATGGGAATTAAAAAGATGACTAAAATTTAAGTGGAAAAGCAAAGGATGTAGAATAATCAAAACAATTGTGAATAAAAAGAGCAAAGTTGAAGGACACATTCTACCTGATTCCAAGACTTTCTATAAAGCTATAGTGATCAGGACAGGGTACCAA
The DNA here is from genome assembly GCF_023851605.1 of Tamandua tetradactyla. Classification (NCBI taxonomy): domain Eukaryota; kingdom Metazoa; phylum Chordata; class Mammalia; order Pilosa; family Myrmecophagidae; genus Tamandua; species Tamandua tetradactyla. The sequence continues at coordinate 135,272,482 of NC_135332.1, forward strand.
AGCATGCAACTTGCAGGGTTAGGTGGGGAGTGGGGGAGGGAAGATGGAGCTGAGGAGACACTTGGGCTCCTTCTCCATGCACTGGGCATATTTTTGCAAATACAGTTTTATTGGCACACAGTCATCATTTCCTTTTGCTTATTGTCTATGCAACTGCTGCATTACAACAGCAGAGTTGAGTAGTTGTGACAAAGTCTGAGACCATACTGCTAGGGTTGCCAGATTTAGCAAGTAAAAATACAAGATGTCCATTTAAATTTGAATTACAGATAAAAATCAAATAATTTTTAGGATAAATCTGACCCACACAATAATTGAAACATGCTTATACTAAAAATTTATTTCTTTCTTACCTGAAGTGCAAATTCAACTGAGTTTCCTGTATACTATATGGCAACTCAATGTATGGGCTCAAAGTATAAATATTTAGGATTTGAACTTTTACAGAAAAAATTTTGCTGACCCCTGATTTAAAGTAAGAGAGAAGTTTTTCTTTAAAAATTAATCCTACTATCAATATTTTAAATCACTTAGAATTGTGCTATCGTTAAAAATAGGTCACAAAATTAATCAAATGAAAGTGCATATTGCTTATTTCAACTACCAAGATTAAAATATGACACCTAAAATTCTAACAATTTAGCTAAATTTTTTTCACCAGTTTTAAAATTTCCAGGAAATCCCTCAAAATGTGGGAGGCTACAATAATTCAGAGCTACTGCTCATACACTTGTACATCAGATCCACCTAGGATGTCTTCTAAAAATGCAGATTCTGGACTCAAGTAAAAAAAATTGATTTGTTATGCCTGAAATGGAAACCAGGAATTTGTATTCTTTAAAGCTCTCTGACATGATTCTGATGCACATGCTGGGAAACTGGGGACTTTTAGGATAGTTTGTGAACTTTAACAGGCTTTGCTGGGGGGCTTGTTAAAGCACAAATCACTATGCCCCAACCTCAGAGCTTCGGATTCAATAGGTCTGGGAGGGACTCCAAGAATTTCTAACAATTTCCCAAGTAATGCAGTTGCTCCTGGACTGGGACCTCACTTTGAGAAACATAGCCTTAGAGAATTTTATTTATCCAGTTTGTGGCTTTTCAAACCTATATTAATAACTAAAGTTCCATAATATTAAAAATAATGGAATTTCATTACAACAAAGTGCATTGTATTGCTTGCTATTTCTCTTCAGAAATTAATCTAAAAATTCTAAAAAATGTATATGTTTTTTCACGTGTTTTTCAAGCTACATTGTCCGTAACTCAGCATGTCACTATCATATCAAAAAGTACTATGAGAATATGATCAAACCTATACGTTCTAAATACATCATTGAAATCTCATAAAAATAGATCTGCCTACCAATAAATCAGTTAAAGTGCAGGATACAAGATCAATAGACAAAAATTAGTTGGTTTTTACACAGTAACAATGAGCATATCAAAAATGAAATTAAGAAAACAATTCCATATACCACCACATCAGAAAGAATAAAATACTTAGGAATAAATTTAACCAAAGAGATGCAAGACTTGTACACTGAAAAATACAAACCTACTGAAAAAAATTAAAGACCTAAATAAATGGAAAAATATCCCATGTTCCTGGATCTGAAGACTTAATGTTAAGATGGTAAAACTTCCTAAATGGATCCATAGTGCCAATGTAACCTCTGACAAATCCCAGCTGACTGCTTTGCAGAAAATGACAAGCCTATTCTAAAATTCATACGGAAATTCAAAGGACCCTGAAAAGCCAAAACAATCTTTAAAAACAATAGCAAAGTAGAAGAATTCAAACGTCCCCATTTCAAAACACACCACAATGCTATAGTAACACAATTATACTACTGGCATTAGGTTAGACCTATAGATTAATGGATAGAACTGAGTCCAGAAGTAAGCCCACACATCCATGGTCAACTGTCTTTTGACAAGGGGGCCCAGACAATTCAATGGGGAAAGAAGAGTGTTGTCAACAAATGGTGCTGGTGCAATTGGATATCCCCACGTAAAAGTATGAATTTGGATCCCTAAATCATACTATATATAAAAATTAACTCAAAATGGATAAATAACTAAATGTAAGAGCTAAAACTATAAAAATTTTTGAGAGAAAACATAGGGGTAAACCTCCATGACCTTAGTCATATCCTTTGGAGAACTCTAACTACTAAAGCATTATTATTAATAGCCAAGAAGTGGACACACTCTAAATATTCATCAACTGAAGAATGAATGAATAAAATGTGGTCTATCATACAACGGAATATTATTCAGCAATAAAAAGAAATGAAGTATTAATGAATGCTATAACATGGTGGAACCTTGAAAATATTATGCTAAATGAAAGAAGCCTGTCACAAAAGACCGCACATTGTATGATTCCATTTATATGAATATCCAGAATAGGAAAATGTTGAGAGATAGAAAGTAGATTAATGGACTCCTAAGTCTGGGGTTGAAGGAAAATGGGAAGATTGGGGCCTGACAAGAATTGCAGGGTTTCTTTTTAGGGTAATAAAAATGTTCTAAGATTGATTGTGATAACTGCAAAATTCAGTACATATACTATAAGACATTGAATTGTCTGTTCTAATGTGATGAAGCATATGGTATGTGAATTAAATCTCAATACAGGTATTAAAAAATTACTATGTTAAGTACATTGTTCCTGCAATGAAAAGGTATCAAGCTGTCACCGAGTTCTATGTCCTAATGCTCATTGAAAATATTTTCTTGAATTTACTCTTAGTTGAACATTTCTTGCATAGTTAATTTTATAATCTTCAAAGTAAAACTACAGTACCACATATTTCCACTGTTTGTGCAAATAAGCAGCCTTTGCTTCAAATGGATGTTTCTATTAACACTATGCCTAATTATTGAAAATAAACATGTGCAAGTATAAGCTTCTGCTGACTGCCTCTCAACCTATCTTTTCCTCCTGCTGGTTCACACCGAAGGGTCTCGCTTTCGGAAGCTTGCCAGGGACCCGGGTTGGAACATGCCCTTAACTGGCAGCAGTATATGGAGTCCATCCTGGGGATGAAAATTTAAATGCTCTTTTCATCATTCTAATAAACAAAAATTATATATATATAATATATATACGGAACACCATCAAACAATTAGAGAAAATTCCATTTAAAATGAAAAGCTCAGCTTATAAAAGACTGCATTTTTAAGATAATCCTTTTTTTTTTTAATGAATGCAAGTAGAATAATAGAATCCCAAATAGTGGGTAAGCACAATAATGAACTTTGGTGAGCTTGTATCTGCATGATGGAATATTGAAATTATTAAAAATAGTAATTTCAACTAGCAAAACTTAACAATTTCTGAGGGATTTTAGGAGCTTACTTTCTCATTTATTGTTTTCCATTTAAGTTTTTCAGTGTCTTAATCCCCTTCTCATTCAATGACTCTAGCCTATACCGATTTTGGGGCATCACAAAACCCCCAGCCCTTAAGTTAGGACTTACTTTCACATCAGGACCATTCTAGTACCAGGAAGATTAACCAACATGTGAACTTGGAAACGGTTCTGAGAGACCCAGTCGGTAATTCTTGGGGGTTTCTACCATGTGCATCACAGATATTCTTTTGTAAAAGGGAAGATTTAGGTCATACGTGGAAACTGGTACATGAAATGAAACATGACATTTCCCCTTCAATTGCTAGGTATTCCACAATAACCAGACAACATTTAGCAAAATAATAAATGTAAAACGATCTTAAAAATTCCAAAGTATTATACAAATATTAGTTAGCACTGACAGTAATGATAAAAGCAAATTTTTTGAGAGTATCCATTATTATTCATTTACAAAGCCACATATAGTTTGAGGAACTCTTTAAGATTATAATATAATCTGTAAAGTTCCAAGGGTATGAAATTAGAAATCAAATCAAATTCACACCAATTTGGGATCACAGCATATTGCCATTTTCTTAGAAAAGAAAATATATTGTATTTTCCAGCATGATTTAGTGGTAGAAAGATTCCATTATTACTGAACCTATTGAGGCCAAGGAGATCATCAATAAACAGTGATAAGTGGGTTCACTTTTGAGGAAAAATGCCCAGCCTCTGCTAATGAGATTTCCTAATGGAGCACTATACCGATTTGATTTTGTTTCATTCAGTGACTTCACAGCCTCTAAATAAGAGATTCTTGTGAATTTCTACAGTTTAATATCTTTAAAGATTGATCAAATTGGTTTTTAAGCAAAAAAAATAATAAATGGTTCAACTCTGTTGAGAATGGATACCATTTCTCTGTAATAGTTGCATGTGTGCATGGATAAAGTTAAATTCTTTGGAGGAAGGGGAATCATTAATAGTAAGAAATAAGGGTCCCTGGATTTCAGCTGATAGCTCTTTCTTTCCTACGAACTTTTTGTTTTGAATGATAGAGAATATAAAAGAAGAGCCAATAAGTAGTTACTATGAATTCCAAACCAAGGACAAATTTCAAAGTACTTGAAGGCTTATATACATGCATTTGTCCAGGTTGTGATACTGAAAGGTTAAGTTGGGTAGTTGTCTGCCTGAAATGTGTTCTTGCTTCCATTGTTTAGCCAATCATATGAGTTTTCTCTTATTTTTATTATATGAATAATAAAGTACTTGTAATTTTTCTGAGTTTTTTTCCCAATGACTGCATTTTTAGATTAAGGTACTGATCAATGGTTGTTTCACTATTGATCAGCTAAAAAAAAAAGAAAAAAGAAACTTCTCAAAAGATTAAAAAACCTTTCTCTTATTTCTTCAAATACAGGAACACCATAGTCTATAGAATCTAAGACTCTATAAACTGCAAGCAATGTAATCATTTTATAGAACAGAAAAGGCTGATGCCAATCAAATTATGGCATGATAGCTGCTTATCATTTAGCATTTTTATTTTGTACTTAATGAAAGAGTTGTTTGAGACTTATTCAGACATAGATATTTAGCACAATATTACTATATAGAAAGGAAAAATGTAAGTGAAGAAATTCATTTGTCATGGGTCAGGCAATCCTTTAGCACACATCTCTGTAGCAAACATAACACAGCTTTTACTTAGGGGTATATTCCTTTCCAATATCCTGTAAAGCATGTAGGCATTGACATTAAAAAACAAGAAATTGTGATCATTTCTCCAGGTATGAACTTCATTTGTTTCTCTATAACACATTTATTATGCTCCATTGCTGTTTCTGTGCACCTTTCCATTATATGATGACAGTCAGTTTCAATACCAAATCATAGTGTAATATTTTCAAACAAATTTTGCATAGCCTTTAAACTTGGCACATATTGTTGAAGTGGTTAACTTGTCATGAATGGCCCCTGGTCAACAGCGATAGTCACAACCATAAATTGTAAAATACATACTGATTTTAAAGATGTTAAAGTGTGAAAAAAAAAAAAGGCATGATTCTTAGAAGTGATGAAATTCAATAGTGATCTCTTACATTTGTGTCATGGTAGCTATCAACACGGATTTTGTAGTCAGAAAAATGTGAATACTGGCTCAGTCATATAATTGCGATGTGGGGGTAAATCACTTAATTTCTCTAAGCCTTACGTCTCTCACCTAAAAAATGAGGATATAAATAGTACTACTTCATAGAATTATTGTAAGGATTAAACAGTATATAGTCTCTAAATGGTTTATGAAATGCTAGTTAGTATTATTTTTTACTGTAAGAATTGCCTTTTTGAATGTCAGTATTGCAGGGTGTTGAAAACAGATAGTATATGGGAAAAACTACAATCAATGTAAGCTAGGGTCTATAGTCAACAGCAACATTGTAATATGCTTCCACTGAATATAACAAAGGCATTATGCCAAAACTAAATGTCATCAGATGGGGGGATTGGGAAAAGATATGGATTCTGTGTGGAAGAAAAGAAAATGTCTGCAAATAGAGTATGGGGCAAAAGCATGTCTGTACAATTAGGCTGGATTGTATGATGTGTGAATAAAAATGTTTAAAAATGAACAGAGAGAAACAAATGCTAGAGAAAAATGCAGAGACAGAGATGTACCTATCCGTTGTTGGTAGGGAAATGAGAGGTGCAGCCCCTTAGAGGACAGTGTGTTGGCTCCACAGGAAGCTAGAGGTGGGTTTGCCATTATGATCTTGAAATATCATTGCTCAGTATATACCTAGAGAAACTGAGTGTGGCAACGTGGATGGACATTTGCACATTGGTGTTTATGGCAGCAGTGGTCCTGATTCACAATGAATGGAGGTGGCCTAAGGGTGCAAGATTGAGGAATGTGAAGGGGAACTATGGTGTATACATAGAATGGACTATGTGAGCTGCCATAAGAAGGAATGAAGTGAGGTATGCAACTAGGTGAATGAATCTTAAGAGTGTATATTGGAGGAAATGTTAGGAAAAGAAGACAAATATTATCATGCCTCAATCATATGGACTAGCTATAATATAAAAATTCAGTGAACTAAAGTCAAGAGCATGGGTTTTCAGGCTGGGGCTTATTTATTATAAAGGGTCCTAGATTGTAAGCTCTTACAGAAGTCACATATATTCAGGAGGGGTAACTGTTAATTCTAAATTCTGAGATACTGAGCTGTTTGTATATAACATGGTCTTTCCCAGAAACTTGGGGTACTTATGTGACACCTGAGACTCAGAGCTAGATCTCTGAAGCTATGAAAGTGAGCAATACCCATACAGGAACTGTTTAAAAGGTTGAAAATGGGATCAGACTTCAACTAGAGATATGAAGCTGATATGGATAGGGCTAAGGTATACTAGAAGACTGGGTAAAGGATGATATCATCCATATTTTCAAACCTCAACTTCTGGGTGAGATGTTTACTTGGTACAAAATCTATATTTTGAGTAGTGCATTTCCTAATTTAACTTTGATGTTCAGTTTAGTTGAACACCATAAGTTCATGGATTCTTGAATAGGGAGTGAGATTTTGTTGGTCTGTCTCCTTTAGTGTGATGTCCTGATAAATCCCAGGGCAATTTAGGCAGTGAATAAAGAAGCATTTGTGGGGTCCCGTTGGGGTAATGCGGAGAAGGGGGGAGGTGTTCAACCTTCCCATTTGGAGAATTTCTGATATTCTCACAAGCAGTGGGGACAACCAAATCAATAGGCCGAGCCCTCAATCTTGGTGTTCCCCCCCCAAGAAACTTATTCCTACGAAGGATTGGATAAGCCTATTTAAAATTATGCCTGAGTCACCCCAAAAGAGAGCCTCTTTTGTTGCTCAGATGTGGCCTCTCTCTCTAAGCCCGCTCAGCATGTGAACTCACTGCCTTCCCTCCTATGAGGGACATGACTCCCAGGGGTGTAAATCTCCTGGGCAATGTGGGACAGAAAGCCTGGGATAAGCCGGGACCCAGCATCAAGAGATTGAGAAAGACTTTTTGATCAAAAGGGGGACGAGGGTAATGAGAAAAAATAAAATTTCAGTGGCTGAGAGATTTTAAACAGAGTCAAAAGGTTATCCTGTGGGTTGTTCTTATTTAGATATCCCTTTTTGGCTTATGGTATATTGGAGTGGCTGGAGGGAAGTACCTAAAACTGTTGAACTGTGTTCCAGTAGCCTGCATTCCTGAAGATAATTGTACAAAGATGTAATATTTACAATGTGACTGTGAGAACCTCATATCTAATGCTCCTCATATCCAGGGTATGGACAGATGAGTAAAAAATAGAGATAAAATAAATAAATAAATAATAGGTGGGGAGGAAAGGGTAAAATAAATTGGGCAGATGGAAACACTAGTGGTCAATGAGAGGGAGGGTTAAGGTGTATGGTATGTATGAGTTTCTTCTTTTCTCTTCTTTTTTCTTTTTCTGGAGTAATGCAAATGTTCTAAAAAATGATCATGGTGACGAATACACAACTATGTGATGATATTGTGAACCATTGATTGTAACCATGTCAACAATGTTTGTATGTTTGTTGTTTACAATTAAAATATTTAAAAAAATATATTCCCTTTTAGATTGAAGCTGGCTACTAAAACTCCCTATTGCATAGAAAACATTAAATTAGTTTAAATAAAATAAAAATTTTGAGTAATTTTGTTTTTCTAGCATCCAAATAAAAATTTTGAGTAATTTTGTTTTTCTAGCATCCTCTCTCTTTTAGTAACTATATCCATTCTCTTTTTTCAATCTATATGCTTTGAGTTGGTTCCAGGAATAGAACATACAGCCTAGGTTTGGAAATTGGAACTTTGAATTGTAGTAATTGGCCCAGGAATAGGAACTCAACTCAAACCAAGTAAGTCAGAATTATTCAGAACTAATCTCAGGACTTGTACTTGAGTAAAGGATATTTAAACAGAAAGAGACATTTCCCTCTTCTGGTTGGCTTTAACTTAAGGAACTGTGAGGCTGGAGCAACTGCTGCCATCTTGCAATCACATGGATCCTGAAAAAGAAAACAAAACATAGAAGGAAATGAGGCCAAACTGGCCAACAGGTAGAAACCAGGTATTGCATACAATGGGTGAACTTTTGAATCTAGACATACCTGAATTTAGCCCTATTCTTCTCTTCCCAGTTACGTGATTAAATTAATTTCTATTCCCTGCACAAATAACCACTTCAGCTTTCTAAGCAAGGGGCTTTAAGTAGGCAGTTTAACTAAAATGCGGTATGCATTTGGCAGGCAACATGACTGTAGTGTCCAATACATAATTTTTTTATCTTTGTTCAGAAGAAGTGAAATTGGCCAAATAGTATGATTGAACACTGCCAATCTGTAATGTACACAATTCCAAGAATAGTAAACATTTACTGCCTCAGTTTTCATGCCACTAGCCAAGCACCCTTTGTATTTTCTATATTAACTTATACTAAGCAATACTGTGGGAGAAGTTTGAATATATTTAAATGTTTTGTGACTTCAATGGCATGCACATAGAATTATTTCACTAAAGCTAAGTCCACTCTGATTGGTGCTATCATGCATTTGGAAATGGTTGCCATTTTAACACTCTAAAATCTGACTAGTCAGAAGGCCATGGTGGCTCAGCAGGCAAGAATGCTTGCCTGCCATGCCCGAGGACCCAGGTTCGATTCCCGGTGCCTGCCCATGTAAAAAAAAAATCTGACTAGTCAGTGCTGTGGTGGCTCAGTGGCAGAATTCTTGTCTGCCATGCCAGAGACCCGGGTTTGATTCCCAGTGCCTACTCATGCAAAAAAATAAAAATAATAAAATAAAATAAAAAATATGCTTTAGAGCAAAAGCTAGGTTAATCAAAGCAGCACAAGTACCAATGATTGAATACAAAAAGGGAGAAAGGGCAAATTCAAAGCTTCTCAGATAGGCTGTTGAATTTCTTTGCTAAAAAGTAAAATAAAATTCATTGAGGAATTTAATGAACCTAATGTTCATCCAGGAGAAATTAACAACAGCCAAGACATTTGTAGACATACATAAAGAAATCTATATGTTCTCACATTTTAATATTTCTCTCCTATTTTCACTGTTACTGAAGAATTACAGGACTATTTTGATTTTCACATTCCTTTAAGATGCTGACTTAAGTTGTTGCTTTAACATATCATTTGTAAATCATCTACTCCTGCTACTAATCCACATGTGTTGCAAAAATGTTTGTACTCAGAATGGGGTTCCAAAGAGAAACAGATTGCAACTTAACATCACACACGTGGAATTTCTTTAGATTTGATATACAAATATATACTGTATAGATAATAAAATCTGCATAGGCCCATGTGATCAATAAGTGTAAATATTAGAGTACATATGCACCTCTACATTGTGTTATTCCTCTTTCCCTTCCATGATAGGACAAAAGTTCAGGGGAAATTATCCTCCTCATTTATCACCTTAAAACATGATCTGTACATGCATTTTCTTCAAAAGAATAATTTCTACTGACTGTCATCCCTCAGATGGCAGATTAAGGGTTAATTAAGGAAGCTTGGACAGCTTACTATTGACCAAAATTAAGGGAGAAAGAACTGGTCAGTTACCATCCTTTAGCCCTCATAAGCATCGTTCCTCCCTTTCCTTTTCTGTCCTTACTGCATTATTTGGGTGAGGTGTGCTGGTCTGTCCATTGCCTGATATACATTCAGCTTCATGGGGAAAAGTTCAACTTCATGGAAATGAGTTGGAGTAGTAACAATGATCTGAACTTTATATCTCTAGATGAGTGCTTTTAAACTTTTAGCCTCAACCAGTAAGCAGTACATTTCCCACTGAAATTCAATCTATACCAATATTTGCATTTATAGATAGATGTGTACAATTGAAGCAGAGATTTCACCCAATGTTGACATATACTGCACATGAAGTCCTCTATTTTATTTTATTCAAATGCTGGTTAAGAAACACTTAATTGGGTGGGCCATGGTGGCTCAGCAAGCAGCATTCTCGCCTGCCATGCCAAAGACACGGGTTCAATACCCAGTGCCTGTATTTTTTTGCCATGCAAAAAAAAAAAAAGAACCACTTAATTGATTAAATGAATGATCTTTATTGAGTCATGACCTAATGATTTGAAGACCCCTGTTCTCTAAGAGATCAAAGCAGCGTAAGCTAGAAAGAGCTTAGATCTTGACATAGGTTTAAAATCTGGCTTCACCAATAACTAATTGTGTGGCCCCTGGCAAGTTACTGAGTGTTATGCGCTCAGTTCCCATATTCAGAGACTAGAGATAATATTACTACTTAGTAGGACAATTGTGAGGATTAAATGAGATGACATGTGAAGCTCCAAGTCCAGTGTCTGACAATTAGTAGAATGAAAATAAATATTAGTTCCTGGACTATCCCTTAAGTCTCAAATAAAAAACCTGACAAGAAGCAAGTTCTATATAGAAACACTGCCTTCCCATCCCATTAAAACTCTCTCTTTCCTTCTTTCTCAGACTTTCTCACAAAGCCAGATTCCAAAAGACAAAAAGCCTGTTAAATTAGTCTCCCACTCTAAAGAGTGAATTATTACTAAAGTAAGAGATTTCTTATATATCAAGGTTTTATACTAATTTCTGTGCAAATCTAGATAGTTAACCATTTCTTATTATATCATGGTCAAAACCTCTACATAAATTTCAGAATCCTTGGATCAACCCTTAAGACCCATTATGATATGACTCTGCTCTTCTCCTTCAACATTATATCAAACCACTTTCCCCACCTTCCATTGTCCCACTCCCTAACCTGATTCCATCCCATTGATAGATGTTTTTGGATTTTACAAATGTTTCCCTTGTGCTGGGCTTACCACTTCCCCCAAACCCCCACTTCTGCCACTGACTGACTGTGTAAACTTGGTAAAGTTCCTAATTAAACATTTCTAAACTATCTTTCCTCATTATAAGTTGAGAACAGTAATGATCACATGAGGGTTTCTTATAAGGATGTCTGCATATACTGAATAGTTAATAAATTATAACTGTTAGTATAATTTTTATTACTTTAATGTTAAAAGTCAATGCTGAGCTACTTCCTGGAAGATGGCGGCTTAGTAAGACGCGCGGATCTTAGTTTCTTCTCCAGGACACCTACTAGGGGAGTAGAAACGATACAGAAAGCGCCCAAAGCCACAACAGAGATAAAAAAGACAGCGTACCCCATCCTGGAACGGCTGGCTGGCTGAGAGAAGCAGCTCGGGTGAGATCGCCGAGGCGCGCGGGCCTTACCGGGCGGGGTGGCAAGAGGCCGGAGTTACTCCCTTCCCCCTTCCCGGGCCGGCTGGGAGAATTGGAGAGGCGGTCCCCTGAAACAAAGACGGCTGGCGCCCACACCACGCGCAGCCCCCGGACCAACTGAGAGAATTGGATCGGAAACCCCCAGGCCGCGGAGAATGGTGACGGGTGGGGGAGGCCCCTTCCAAACCCGTGACTCCCGGGGAATGTGCACTCTCTCGGGCGGGCCGCTGCCGCTGGCGCCCTCCCGCCACGCTTGTTGCCCAGGGCCGACTAGGAAATTCGGACGGGCTCTTTCCCTGGCTGCGGCGACCAGCAACCCTCCCTGCGTTCGGACACCCTCCCTGCGTTCGGACCCCGGCGGACCCCCAGGACGGCGAGAGTTTTCCAAAGTTTAAGGTCCCACAGCACCTTTTACTGGTGGGACCCGCAGACAAACGTGTGCCACGAGCGCCACCTACTGGGCAGGATAAGAAAAACAGAACCCAGAGATTTCACAGAAAAATATTACAACCTTGCTGGGTCCAACACCAAGAGAAATCTGAATAAATGCCCAGACGCCAGCAGCAGAAGATAACTGTCCACGCTCAAAAGATTGAGAATATGGCTCAGTCAAAGGAACAAACCAATAGCTCAAATGAGACACAAGAGCTGAGACAACTAATGCTGAATATACGAACAGAAATGGAAAACCTCTTCAAAAATGAAATCGATAAATTGAGGGAGGACATGAAGAGGACATGGGCTGAACATAAAGAAGAAATAGAAAAACTGAAAAAACAAATCGCAGAACTTATGGAAGTGAAGGATAAAGTAGCAAACATAGAAAAAATAATGGATAGCTACAATGATAGATTTAAAGAGACAGAAGATAGAATTAGTGATTTGGAGGATGGAACATCTGAATCCCAAAAAGAAACAGAAACTATCGGGAAAAGAATGGAAAAATTTGAACAGGGTATCAGGGAACTCAAGGACAATATGAACCGCACAAATATACGTGTTGTGGGTGTCCCAGAAGGAGAAGAGAAGGGAAAAGGAGGAGAAAAACTAATGGAAGAAATTTTCACTGAAAATTTCCCAACTCTTATGAAAGACCTAAAATTACAGATCCAAGAAGTGCAGCGCACCCCAAAGAGATTAGACCCAAATAGGCGTTCTCCAAGACACTTACTAGTTAGAATGTCAGAGGTCAAAGGGAAAGAGAAGATCTTGAAAGCAGCAAGAGAAAAACAATCCATTACATACAAGGGAAACCCAATAAGACTTTGTGTAGATTTCTCAGCAGAAACCATGGAAGCTAGAAGACAGTGGGATGATATATTTAAAATACTAAAAGAGAAAAACTGCCAACCAAGACTCCTATATCCAGCAAAATTATCCTTCAAAAATGAGGGAGAAATTAAAACATTCTCAGACAAAAAGTCACTGAAAGAATTTGTGACCAAGAGACCAGCTCTGCAAGAAATACTAAAGGGAGCACTAGAGTCAGATACAAAAAGACAGAAGAGAGAGATATGGAAAAGAGTGTAGAAAGAAGGAAAATCAGATATGATATATATAATACAAAAGGCAAAATGTTAGAGGAAAATATTATCCAAACAGTAATAACACTAAATGTCAATGGACTGAATTCCCCAATCAAAAGACATAGATTGGCAGAATGGATTAAAAAACAGGATCCTTCTATATGCTGTCTACAGGAAACACATCTTAGACCCAAAGATAAACATAGGTTGAAAGTGAAAGGTTGGGAAAAGATATTTCATGCAAATAACAACCAGAAAAGAGCAGGAGTGGCTATACTAATATCCAACAAATTAGACTTCAAATGTAAAACAGTTAAAAGAGACAAAGAAGGACACTATATACTAATAAAAGGAACAATTAAACAAGAAGACATAACAATCATAAATATTTACGCACCGAATCAGAATGCCCCAAAATACGTGAGGAATATACTGCAAACACTGAAAAGGGAAATAGACTCATATACCATAATAGTTGGAGACTTCAACTCACCACTCTCATCAAGGGACAGAACACCTAGACAGAGGATCAACAAAGAAATAGAGAATCTGAATATTACTATAAATGAACAAGACTTAATAGACATTTATAGGACATTACATCCCACAACAGCAGGATACACCTTTTTCTCAAGTGCTCATGGATCATTCTCAAAGATAGACCATATGCTGGGTCACAAAGCAAGTCTCAACAAATTTAAAAAGATTGAAATCTTACACAACACTTTCTCGGACCATAAAGGAATGATGTTGGAAATCAATAATAGGCAGAGTGCCAGAAAATTCACAAATACGTGGAGGCTCAACAACACACTCCTAAACAACAACTGGGTCAAAGAAGAAATTGCAAGAGAAATTAGCAAATACCTCGAGGCGAATGAAAATGAAAACACAACATATCAAAACTTATGGGACGCAGCAAAGGCAGTGCTAAGAGGGAAATTTATTGCTCTAAATGCCTATATCAGAAAAGAAGAAAAGGCAAAAATTCAGGGATTAACTATCCATTTGGAAGAACTGGAGAAAGAACAGCAAGCTAACCCCAAAGCAAGCAAAAGGAAAGAAATAACAAAGATTAGAGCACAAATAAATGAAATTGAAAACATGAAAACAATAGAGAAAATCAATAAGGCCAGAAGTTGGTTCTATGAGAAAATCAATAAGATTGATGGGCCCTTAGCAAGATTGACAAAAAGAAGAAGAGAGAGGATGCAAATAAATAAGATCAGAAATGGAAGAGGAGACATAACTACTGACCTCACAGAAATAAAGGAGGTAATAACAGGATACTATGAACAACTTTACGCTAATAAATACAACAATTTAGAGGAAATGGACGGGTTCCTGGAAAGACATGAACAACCAACTTTGACTCAAGAAGACATAGATGACCTCAACAAACCAATCACAAGTAAAGAAATTGAATTAGTCATTCAAAAGCTTCCTAAAAAGAAAAGTCCAGGACCAGATGGCTTCACATGTGAATTCTACCAAACGTTCCAGAAAGAATTAGTACCAATTCTCTTCAAACTCTTCAAAAAAATCGAAGTGGAGGGAAAACTACCTAATTCATTCTATGAAGCCAACATCACCCTCATACCAAAACCAGGCAAAGATATTACAAAAAAAGAAAACTACAGACCAATCTCTCTAATGAATACAGATGCAAAAATCCTCAATAAAATTCTAGCAAATCGTATCCAACAACACATTAAAAGAATTATACATCATGACCAAGTAGGATTCATCCCAGGTATGCAAGGATGGTTCAACATAAGAAAATCAATTAATGTAATACACCATATCAACAAATCAAAGCAGAAAAATCACATGATCATCTCAATTGATGCAGAGAAGGCATTCGACAAGATTCAACATCCTTTCCTGTTGAAAACACTTCAAAAGATAGGAATACAAGGGAACTTCCTTAAAATGATAGAGGGAATATATGAAAAACCCACAGCTAATATCATCCTCAATGGGGAAAAATTGAAAACTTTCCCCCTAAGATCAGGAACAAGACAAGGATGTCCACTATCACCACTATTATTCAACATTGTGTTGGAGGTTCTAGCCAGAGCAATTAGACAAGAAAAAGAAATACAAGTCATCAAAATTGGAAAGGAAGAAGTAAAACTATCACTGTTTGCAGACGATATGATACTATACATCGAAAACCCGGAAAAATCCACAACAAAACTACTAGAGCTAATAAATGAGTACAGCAAAGTAGCAGGTTACAAGATCAACATTCAAAAATCTGTAGCATTTCTATACACTAGTAATGAACAAGCTGAGGGGGAAATCAAGAAACGAATCCCATTTACAATTGCAACTAAAAGAATAAAATACCTAGGAATAAATTTAACTAAAGAGACAAAAAACCTATATAAAGAAAACTACAAAAAACTGCTAAAAGAAATCACAGAAGACCTAAATAGATGGAAGGGCATACCGTGTTCATGGATTGGAAGACTAAATATAGTTAAGATGTCAATCCTACCTAAATTGATTTACAGATTCAATGCAATACCAATCAAAATCCCAACAACTTATTTTTCAGAAATAGAAAAACCAATAAGCAAATTTATCTGGAAGGGCAGGGTGCCCCGAATTGCTAAAAACATCTTGAGGAAAAAAAACGAAGCTGGAGGTCTCACGCTGCCTGACTCTAAGGCATATTATGAAGCCACAGTGGTCAAAACAGCATGGTATTGGCATAAAGATAGATATATCGACCAATGGAATCGAATAGAGTGCTCAGATATAGACCCTCTCATCTATGGACATTTGATCTTTGATAAGGCAGTCAAGCCAACTCACCTGGGACAGAGCAGTCTCTTCAATAAATGGTGCCTAGAGAACTGGATATCCATATGCAAAAGAATGAAAGAGGACCCGTATCTCACACCCTATACAAAAGTTAACTCAAAATGGATCAAAGATCTAAACATTAGGTCTAAGACCATAAAACAGTTAGAGGAAAATGTTGGGAGATATCTTATGGATCTTACAACTGGAGGCGGTTTTATGGACCTTAAACCTAAAGCAAGAGCACTGAAGAAGGAAATAAATAAATGGGAACTCCTCAAAATTAAACACTTTTGTGCATCAAAGAACTTCATCAAGAAAGTAGAAAGACAGCCTTCACAATGGGAGACAATATTTGGAAATGATATATCAGATAAAGGTCTAGTATCCAGAATTTATAACGAGATTGTTCATCTCAACAACAAAAAGACAGCCAACCCAATTACAAAATGGGAAAAAGACTTGAACAGACACCTCTCAGAAGAGGAAATACGGATGGCCAAGAGGCACATGAAGAGATGCTCAATGTCCCTGGCCATTAGAGAAATGCAAATCAAAACCACAATGAGATATCATCTCACACCCACCAGAATGGCCATTATCAACAAAACAGAAAATGACAAGTGCTGGAGAGGATGCGGAGAAAGAGGCACACTTATCCACTGTTGGTGGGAATGTCAAAGGGTGCAACCACTGTGGAAGGCAGTTTGGCGGTTCCTCAAAAAGCTGAATATAGAATTGCCATACGACCCAGCAATACCATTGCTAGGTATCTACTCAAAGGACTTAAGGGCAAAGACACAAACGGACATTTGCACACCAATGTTTATAGCAGCATTATTTACAATTGCAAAGAGATGGAAACAGCCAAAATCTCCATCAACAGAAGAGTGGCTAAACAAACTGTGGTATATACATACGATGGAATATTATGCAGCTTTAAGACAAGATAAACTTATGAACCATGTAATAACATGGATGGACCTAGAGAATATTATGCTGAGTGAATCCAGCCAAAAACTAAAGGACAAATACTGTATGGTCCCACTGATGTGAACGGACATTCGAGAATAAACTTGAAATATGTCATTGGTAACAGAGTTCAGCAGGAGTTAGAAACAGGGTAAGACAATGGGTAATTGAAGCTGAAGGGATACAGACTGTGCAACAGGACTAGATACAAAAACTCAAAAATGGACAGCACAATAATACCTAATTGTAAAGTAATCATGTTAAAATACTGAATGAAGCTGCATCTGAGCTATAGGTTTTTGTTTTGTTTTGATTTTACTATTATTACTTTTATTTTTTTCTCTATATTAACATTCTATATCTTTTTCAGTTATGTTGCTAGTTCTTCTAAACCAATGCAAATGTACTAAGAAATGATGATCATGCATCTATGTGATGATGTTAAGAATTAATGATTGCATGTGTAGAATGGTATGATCTCTAAATGTTGGGTTAATTTCTTTTTTCCCGTTAATTAAAAAAAAAAAAAAAGAGAAGGGATAATTGGAGATGAAGGGATACAGACTGTACAACGGGACTGGATATAAAAACTCAGAAATGGACAGCACAATACTACCCAATTGTAATGCAATTATGTTAAAACACTGAATGAAGCTGCATGTGAGGTATAGGTTTTTTGTTTTTGTTTTTTTTGTTTTTTTTTCTTTCTATTATTGTTTTAATTCTTATTCTGTTGTCTTTTTATTTCTTTTTCTAAATCGATGCAAATGTACTAAGAAATGATGAATATGCAACTATGTGATGTTATTAAGAATTACTGATTGTACATGTAGATTGGAATGATTTCTAATTGTTTTGTTAATTCTTTTTTTAATTAATAAAAAAAAAAAAAGTCAATGCTGAGCTTAAGTGTCTTCAGTCATAGGAGACCTTCGCTGACCCTCCTGATCTTGATTGCATGCCTTCTGGAACCCCCACTCACCCTGAACCAACTTCTCATCACACTATTATTGCACTGTGTCCTAAATGCTTGGTTTCTTGCAGCCTCTCATAAAAGACTGGAAGTCCCTTGGGAACAAAGGCATATTTTTCATATCCAAAACTAAAGCAACTAACAAAGTGCTTGGAACATCATAAGGTTTTTGATAAGTTTGTTCAATTTGTTAATTCATAAGTAAGTTATCAGAGGAAGATGCATGACCAGAGTACATATGTACAGAGTACATAATGACCATCTCTAGCATACCTATTAGAACCAAAGTACTGTAAGAAAAGAAAAGATAATCACTTGAATACATATTATTCAAAATAAAAATGATGCTCTGTAATCGTAATGACAAAATAGTTCTAAAGAATGAGTCCTTCATTTTCAGCTTCCCAAGATTTCATTAGGAACCTGAAAAGAGAGGCTCTCATAGGTGCTTCTATTTATCTAACAGTAGTTTATTGTGTGCTGACCACGCTGCACTGAGTGATCAAAACAGAAATCCAGGCCTAGAGGAGCATAAATTCCAATGGAGAAAAGATAGCCAAGTAGCACAAATAAATAAATATGTGAATAAAATGCAATAAAGGTGGCAATACATGCTATAAAAAATTAACGGACAGAAATAGTGTTGCAGAAGGGGCTATTCTGAGGAATTAAGAATCAGGGGCGGCCCCTGTTATAAGGTGATATTTGCTCAAAAATGTGAATCAATTGAGGAAATGAACAATGTGTTTAAGTCTCTTAAATACTTCTGCATTTAATTCCAAGATTTTAAAGAGTTGGAAGATGACAAACTAGGGAATCAATTTTGTAATAATAAGCAATTTGGGGGCAGACTATCCTGGATGCTTAGAGTGGCACAGCCAGCACAGATTTCAGCCTGTGTGCTAATTGTATTCTCAGTCATGACCCTGATAAAACCCACTGAACTCTATTTATAATTGCTATGTCAACTCTGTGACTTAAAGTGCTCATGTGGCCCACAGCTCTTTTATGTCATCAACTTCCTTTATCTACTCAAAAAAAATCTGATCCTTGACCCACATTGGTTGTTACTTGACCTGATAGTTCATTTATTGGTCATTAAAATTTATAAAAATCTTTTCCATCTGACTTTAAAGACCTTAAATTCAAAGAAGCCCTATGCCATTTTGAAAGTCTCCTACATCTTAGAACTACATGGCAGTAAAACAGTATTCTATCTTGACATTTCTCACACCTTTGACTATTTGGTTACAACATCCAAGGTGATTCTACTGAAACAAATTCATTTATTAAAACACCTCAAACTCATATAAATATAGACTTCAAACTATCTAAATTAATTCATTCACTTTTTTAAGCGTCTCCACCAGAGTGCCATAAGACGCAAAGTCAAGACATTTTTTCTAAGGCATATTTCTACCATGTTCAAGCTACATAGACATAATCATATTGCTTTGCAGGGCTTCAGCGAGATGAGCTAGAACTATTTTTTTAAAAGCTCACTAACTTCTTTCTAACTAGAGTCAAAATAAACCCATAAGGAAGAATGAGGGGAGTGCTTCTGAGGCAGATGTCAGGGTAGGCAGCTCCAGGACAGGTAGAAACTGTCTTGAAACAACAGTTCGGTGGTTCTGAGGCCAGGGGAGCGCTATACAGCAGTCAGGGAAGAGCGAGATGAAGAGGATAAGAAACTGTGGCAAAGAACTCTGAGTAGCTCACTACATGGCAGTTGCTGGTGCCCATCCCCGGCTCTTGAGGTGGGCTGTCTCGGGTCAGGTCCCTAGCAGCATGCTGTAGTCTGAGGGTGTTGGGTAAGGCCTCTTCTCCAAGAATAGGGGGTGGGGGTTCTGGCCAACATTGATCAAAGCTTTTGATTGGTGAATTCGGATTCTGGGTCCTGGCCTCCCCTGCCGTTATAGCCTGCTCTGACAGGGTCCACCACAGTCGTGGTTTCAACCCTGTACCTGACATGGTGGAACTGGTGGAAGATTAAAGACACTGTACCTCCCTAGGGCTTCAGGGAACAGATTGTTGAAGGGTGTCTTCTGCTGGGAAGACTAGGAAATTGCAGCTTGGGGGAACATCAAAAAGGTTTTTGCTTTTAGGTGTATTTCCTGACCCTTTTACCAGGGCTCTTTGGAGCTGGTCTTCACCCCCTTTTGGGGTCCTTGGTACTATATTAGATGGGAAATACTGATTTGGAAAAGGCCTTTCCAGGGTGACCCTCCTCCAAGAATTTGCACTCCAGGCAAAATCAGCTAGAGACAACAAATAGAGTATTAAAAAACTATGGAAGGGGAGGAGGGGCCAAGATGGTGGCTTAGCAATGTGCGCGTTTTAGTTGGTCCTCCAGAACAACTACTAAATAACCAGAAACAGTACAGAACAGCTCCTGGAGCCACAGTAGTGACTAAACACATAGCATCTCCCAGTCTGGACCAGCTGGACCGGCTGCAAGCCCCCCCAGAACCGTGAGTTTCCCAAGCCGCAGTGGCCAGCACCCGGTGCCCCTCCCCCACAGGCAGCTTCCCAGAGAGAAAGGAAAGACACTCTAACAGTAGCAGGGACTGCATCCAACCAAACACCAATTGTGGCATTAATAAACAAATTCTGACTACTAAAAATAGGCCCCCAGCTCAGGTGAACCTGGTCAAGGTGGAGGTCGCTTATTGGGCTAACCGAAAAGGGGAAAGGGGATGACACAGAGATTTTTGTAGCTCTTTCTATGGAGGCTTGGCTGCCTCTGGATATAGTGGCAGGAATACTCGGGCTGCAACTGCCCCAGGCATAGGCAGAAACGGACTGCTTTCAGGGCTTGTCTCAAGCCTGTGCCTTCCCCAGGGGAGGGGTGAAGCCCAACTCAGGTGGAATCATTCTCTCAAGGAATTCAGACCCCAGGGCTTGGCAATTTGAAGCCATTAAAACCAGCCTACAACCTCTCCTCTGTCTCCACCACACCCCCGGCAGGGAGAGCCTTCCAAAGTTAAAGGAGCCACAACATCTTTTGCTGGTGGGACCCGCAGGCAGACAAGCACCACATACTGGGCAGAATAAGAAAAACAGAGCCCAGAGACTTCACAGGACAGTCTTTTAACCTGCTGGGTCTCACCCTCAGGGAAAACTGACGCAGGTGACTCCTTCCCCCTGATAGGAGGCCAGTTTAGTCCAGGAAAACCTGCCTGGTGTCTATAATACCTATGTAGACCCTCCTAAGGGTGGGGAGGGAAAAAGCACCTTACAAGCAGGGCAAGAAACAAGAAAACAAGAACTGAAAAATTATCCTCTGTTAAACAAAACCTAAGCTAGAGGTCCAGAAAAAGCTGAACTGAAGGTCAAAGAACAGATAGACAACAAATTCATCTAGCAAGAAAACCCTAGGAAAGGGAAGTGAAAGCAATCTCAAGAATAAACTAATTAAGGTAATTAAATGTCTGGACACCAGCAAAAAATAACAAATCACACCAGGAAAACTGAAGATATGATCCAGTCAAAGAACAAACCAATAGTTCAAATGAGATACAGGATCTGAAACAATTAATTCAGAATATATGAACAGACATGGAAAACCTCATCAAAAACCAAATCAATGAATTGAGGGAGGATATGAAGAAGGCAAGGAATGAACAAAAAGAAGAAATGGAAAGTCTGAAAAAACAAATCACAGAACTTATGGGAATGAAAGGTACAGTAGAAGAGATGAAAAAAACAATGGAAGCCTACGAGGGTAGATTTCAAGAGACAGAGGTTAGAATTAGTGAACTGGAGGATGGAACATCTGAAATCTGACAAGAAACAGAAACTACAGGGGAAAAAAAAAGGAAAATTATGAGCAGGAACTCAGGGAATTGAATGACAATATGAGGGGCACAAATATACATGTTGTAGGTGTCCTGGAAGGAGAAGAGAAGCAAAAAGGAGGAGAAAAACTAATGGAAGAAATTATCACTGAAAATTTTCCAACTCTTATGAAAGATCTAAAATTACAGATCTAAGAAGTGCAGCGCACCCCAAAGAGAATAGATCCAAATAGATATTCTCCAAGACACTTACTAATCAGAATGTCAGAGGTCAAAGAGAAAGAGAGGATCTTGAAAGCAGCAAGAGAAAAGCAACACATCACATACAAGGGAAACCCACTTAGACTATGTGTAGATTTCTCGGCAGAAACCATGGAGGTGAGAAGATAGTGGGATGATATATTTAAATTACTAAAAGAGAAAACTGCCAACCAAGAATTCTATACCCAGCAAAATTGTTGTTCAAAAATGAGGGAGAAATTAAAATATTTTCAGCCAAAAAATCACTGAGAGAATTTGTGACCAAGAGACCAGCTCTGCAAGAAATACTAAAGGGAGCATTAGAGACAGATATGAAAAGACAGAGGAGAGAGGTGTGGAGAAGAGTGTAGAAAGAAGGAAAATTAGATATGATATATAAAATACAAAAGGCAAAATGGTAGAGGAAAGTACTACCCAAACAGTAATAACAGTAAATGTTAATGGACTGAACTCCCCAATCAAAAGACATAGACTGACAGAATGGATTAAAAAACAGGATCCTTCTATATGCTGTCTACAGGAAACACATCTTAGACCCAAAGATAAACATAGGTTGAAAGTGAAAGGTTGGGAAAAGATATTTCATGCAAATAACAACCAGAAAATAGCAGGAGTAGCTATACTAATACCCAACAAATTAGACTTCTAATGTAAAACAGTTAAAAGAGACAAAGAAGGATACTATCTACTAATAAAAGAAACAATTCAACACAACAATCATAAATATTTATACACCGAACCAGAATGCCCCAAAATACATGAGGCAAACACTGAAAAGGGAAATAGACACATCTACCATAATAGTTGGAGACTTCAATTTCCTACTCTCATTAATGGATAGAACATCTAGACAGAGGATCAATAAAGAAACAGAGAATTTGAATATGACAATAAATGAGCTACATTTAACAGACATTTATAGAACATTACACCCCACAACAGCAGAATGCACCTTTTTCTCAAGTACTCATGGATCATTCTCAAAGATAGACCATATGCTGGGTCACAAAGCAAGTCTCAACAAATTTAAAAAGATTGAAATCATACACAACACTTTCTCAGATCACAAAGGAATGAAGTTGGAAATCAGTAATAGGCAGAGTGCCAGAAAATTCACAAATACTTGGAGGCTCAACAACACACTCTTTTTTTTTTTTTTTTTTTTTTTTTTACATGGGCAGGCACCAGGAATCGAACCTGTGTCCTCGGGCTTGGCAGGCAAGCATTCTTACCTGCTGAGCCACCATGGCCCACCCAACAACACACTCTTAAACAACGAGTGGATCAAGGAAGAAATTACAAGAGTAATCAGTAAATATCTTGAGGCAAATGAAAATGAAAACACAACATACCAAAACTTATGGGATGCAGCAAAGGCAGTGCTAAGAGGGAAATTTATTGCCCTAAATGCCTATATCAAAAAAGAAGAAAGGGCAAAACTTCAGGAAATAACTGTCCACTTGGAAGAACTGGAGAAAGAACAGCAAACTAACCCCAAAGTAAGCAAAAGGAAAGAAATAACAAAGATTAGAGCAGAAATAAATGAAATTGAGAACATGAAAACAATTGAGAAAATCAATAAAACCAGAAGTCAGTTCTAAGAGAAAATCAATAAGATTGATGGGCCCTTAGCAAGATTGACAAAAAGAAGAAGAGAGAGGATGCAAATAAATAAGATCAGAAATGGAAGAGGAGACATAACCACTGACCTCACAGAAATAAAGGAGGTAATAACAGGATACTATGAACAACTTCATGCTAATAAATACAACAATGTAGATGAAATGGACAAGTTCCTAGAAAGGCATGAACAACCAACTTTGACTCAAAAAGAAATAGATGACCTCAACAAACCAATCACAAGTAAAGAAATTGAATTAGTCATCCAAAAGCTTCCTAAAAAGAAAAGTCCAGGACCAGATGGCTTCACATGTGAATTCTACCAAACATTCCAGAAAGAATTAGTACCAACCGTGCTCAAACTCTTCAAAAGAATTGAAGTGGAGGGAAAGCTACCTAATTCATTCTATGAAGCCAACATCACCCTCATACCAAAACCAGGCAAAGATATTACAAAAAAAGAAAACTACAGACCAATCTCTCTAATGAATATAGATGCAAAAATCCTCAACAAAATTCTAGCAAATCGAATCCAGCAACACATTAAAAGAATTATACATCATGACCAAGTAGGATTCATCCCAGGTATGCAAGGATGGTTCAACATAAGAAAATCAATTAATGTAATACACCATATCAACAAATCAAAGCAGAAAAATCACATGATCATCTCAATTGATGCAGAGAAGGCATTTGACAAGATTCAACATCCTTTCCTGTTGAAAACACTTCAAAAGATAGGAATACAAGGGAACTTCCTTAAAATGATAGAGGGAATATATGAAAAATCCACAGCTAATATCATCCTCAATGGGGAAAAATTGAAAACTTTACCCCTAAGATCAGGAACAAGACAAGGATGTCCACTATCACCACTGTTATTCAACATCATGTTGAAAGTTCTAGCCAGAGAATTAGACAAAGAAAAAGAAATACAAGGCATCAAAATTGGAAAGGAAGAAGTAAAACTATCACTGTTTGCAGATGATATGATACTATACGTCGAAAACCCTGAAAAATCCACAGCAAAACTACTAGAGCTAATAAACAAGTACAGCAAAGTAGCAGGTTACAAGATCAACATTCAAAAATATGTAGTGTTCCTATACACTAGCAATGAACAAGCTGAGGGGGAAATCAAGAAACGAATTCCATTTACAACTGCAACTAAAAGAATAAAATACTTAGGAATAAATTTAACTAAAGAGACAAAAGACCTATACAAAGAAAACTACAAAAAGCCGTTAAAAGAAATCACAGAAGACCTAAATAGATGGAAGGGCATACCATGCTCATGGATTGGAAGACTAAATATAGTTAAGATGTCAATTCTACCTAAATTGATTTGCAGATTCAATGCAATACCAATCAAAATCCCAACAACTCATTTTTCAGAAATAGAAAAACCAATAAGCAAATTTATCTGGAAGGGCAGGGTGCCCTGAATTGCTAAAAGTATCTTGAGGAAAAAAAACAAAGCTGGAGGTCTCATGCTGCCAGACTTTAAGGCATATTATGAAGCCACAGTGGTCAAAACAGCATGGTACTGGCATAAAGGTAGGTATATTGACCAATGGAATTGAATAGAGTGCTCAGATATAGACCCTCTCATCTATGTACATTTGATCTTTGATAAGGCAGTCAAGCCAACTCACCTGGGACAGAACAGTCTCTTCACTAAATGGTGCCTAGAGAACTGGATATCCACATGCAAAAGAATGAAAGAGGACCCGTATCTCATACCCTATACAAAAGTTAACTCAAAATGGATCAAAGATCTAAACATTAGGTCTAAGACCATAAAACAGTTAGAGGAAAATGTAGGGAGATATCTTACGAATCTTACAATTGGAGGCGGTTTTATGGACCTAACACCTAAAGCAAGCGCACTGAAGGAAGAAATAAATAAATGGAAGCACCCCAAAATTAAACACTTCTGTGCATCAAAGAACTTCATCAAGAAAGTAGAAAGACAGCCTACACAATGGAAGACAATATTTGGAAATGACATATCAGATAAAGGTCTAGTATCCAGAATTTATAAAGAGATTGTTCAACTCAACAACAAAAAGACAGCCAATCCAATTACAGAGTGGGAAACAGACTTGAACAGACACTTCTCAGAAGAGGAAATACAAATAGCCAAAAGGCACATGAAGAGATGCTCAATGTCCCTGGCCATTAGAGAAATGCAAATCAAAACCACAATGAGATATCATCTCACACCCACCAGAATGGCCATTATCAACAAAACAGAAAATGAAAAGTGCTGGAGAGGATGTGGAATAAAGAGGCACACTTATTCACTGTTGGTGGGAATGTCAAATGGTGCAACCACTGTGGAAGGCAGTTTGGCGGTTCCTCAAAAAGCTGAATATAGAATTGCCATATGACCCAGCAATACCACTGCTAGGTATCTACTCAGAGGACTTAAGGGCAAAGACACAAACAGACACTTGCACATCAATGTTTATAGCAGCATTATTTACAATTGCAAAGAGATGGAAACAGCCAAAATGTCCATCAACAGACGAGTGGCTAAACAAACTGTGGTATATACATATGATGGAATAGTATGCAGCTTTAAGACAGGGTAAACTTATGAAGTATGTAACAACATGGATGGACCTTGAGAACATTATGCTGAGTGACACTAGCCAAAAACTAAAGGACAAATACTGTATGGTCTCACTGATATGAACTGACATTAGTGAATAAACTTGGAATATTTTGTTCGTTAACAGAGACCATCAGGAGATAGAAATAGGGTAAGATAGTGGGTAATTG
This sequence comes from Tamandua tetradactyla, assembly GCF_023851605.1. Taxonomy (NCBI): domain Eukaryota; kingdom Metazoa; phylum Chordata; class Mammalia; order Pilosa; family Myrmecophagidae; genus Tamandua; species Tamandua tetradactyla. Next base: position 135,298,911 of record NC_135332.1, read on the forward strand.
GAGCTGAAGGGATACAGACTGTGCAACAGGACTGGATACAAAAACTCAGAAATGGACAGCACAATACTACCTAACTGTAATATAATTATGTTAAAACACTGAATGAAGCTGCATGTAAGAATGATGGAGGGAGGAGGGTTGGGGACATAAATGAAATCAGAAAGAAAGATAGATGTTAAAGATCGAGATGGTATAATCTAGGAATGCCCAGAGTATAAAATAATAGTGAAATGTACAATATACAAATTTTAAAAATGTTTTTGCATGAGGAAGAACAAAGGAATGTCATTATTGCAGGGTGCTGAAAATAGATGGTAATTAATATTTTAAAATGTTACCTTATGTGTGAGACTAAAGCAAAAAATGTTTATTTGTTACAAAATTTATATTTTGACTAGAGCATTTCCTCATAGAACTAATGCAGATAGTTTGCTTGAACATCATAAGTACTTGGAATCTCAGGTAAGACATGAGATTTTTTGGGTTTGTCCAGAGTGATGCCCCAATGAATCCCAGAGTGATTTGATCAGTGAGTGGAAAAGTATTTGCAAGCCCCCTTCGGGAAATGATGAGTGTGGGGAGAAATTCAGCTTCCCCAAGTTAAATTCTTGATATTCTCACAAGCAGTGTGGACAACCAAAGCTAGAGGCTGAGCCCCCAGTCTTGGGGTTTGTTCATATGAAACTTAACCCCACAAAGGATAGGTCAAGTCTACTTAAAATTTAGGCCTAAGAGTCACCCCCAGGAGAGCCTCTTTTGTTGCTCAGATGTGGCCTCTCTCTCCAGCCAACATGACAAGCAGTCTCACCACCCTTCCCCTCTCTGTGTGGGACATGACTCCCAGGGGTGTAGACCTTCCTGGCAACGTGGGACTGAGCTGAGACTCTCAGCATCAAGGGACTGAGAAAAACCCTAGAATGAACTGAGAATTAACATCAAGGGATTGAGAGAACCTTCTCATCCAAAGGGGGAAGAGTGAAATGAGACTAAGTGTCAATGGCTGAGAGGTTCCAAACAGAGTTGAGAGGTTATCTTGGAGGTTATTCTTACACATTAAGTAGATATCACCTTGTTGTTCAAGATGTAGTGGAGAGGCTGGAGGGAACTGCCTGAAAATGTAGAGCTGAGTTCCAGTAGTCATGTTTCTTGATGATGATTGAACAATGATATAGCTTTCACAATGAGGCACTGTGAATGTGAAAACCTTGTGTCTGATGCTCCTTTTATCTACTTTATCAACAGAAGAGTAGAACATATGGAATAAAAATAAATAACAGGAGGAACAAATGTTAAAATAAATTTAGTTTGAAATGCTAGTGGTAGATGAGGGCAAGGGGTAAGGGGTATGATATGTATAGTCTTTTTTCTCTGTTATCATTTTATTTCTTTTTCTGTTGTCTTTTTATTCCTTTTTCTAAATCAATGCAAATGTTCTAAGAAATGATGAATATGCAACTGTTTGATGATATTAAGAATTACTGATTGTATATGTAGAATGGAATGATATCTTAATGTTTTGTTTGTTGTTAATTTTTTTAATTAATAAAAAAGTTCAATAAAAAAAACTATGGAAGGAACAAAAAAGATAGATATTGTCATGCCTCAATCATATGGACTAACTATAATATAAAAACTCAGTGAACTAAGTTGAGAACATGGTTTATCAGGTTGGTGCCTATTGTAAAAGACCCTAAAGTGTAAGCTCTTAGAGCAATCACATGTATTCTAGAGTTGTAACTCTTAATTCTAAATTCTGAGATACTCAGCTGTTTGTATTTAACCTGATCTTTCCCAGAAACATTGGGTATTTATGTGACACCTGTGACTCGGAGTTGAAGCTCTGAAGCTATGAAAGTCAGCAGTATCCCATACAAGAACAGTTTAAAAAGTTGAAAAAGTGATCAGACCTTGAGCAGAGATATTAATGAAGTTGATCTGGATAGGACTAAGATATATCAGAAGACTGGGTAAAGGATGATATCATTCATATCTTAAAACTTCAACTTCTATATGAGACTAAAGGAAGAGATGTTTATTTGGTGCAAAATTTATATTTTGGGTAGTGCATTTGCTAATTTAACTTGTATAGTCAATTTAGTTGAACATGGTGATGAATATACAACTATGTGATGATATTGTGAGCCACTGATCGTAAACCATGTATAGAATGCTTGTATGTTAAGACTGTTTGTGTTTTATGTTGTTTTGTCAATAGAAATATTTTCTTAAAACTATGGAGGCAAGACAAAAGCAAACACAACAGATCAAGTTTGCCAGAGAAGGAGCAGAGGGAAGGAAACTTTCTCCTGGTGGTAAACAATTCCACAAATACTACAATCTTATAAATTATACCACATACTAAGGGCAAGAATCAGAAAAAGAGCTGAGAAGATCTAATTAGTTAAACATGGGTTACTCTAAAAGTCTAGAATAAGTTGAACCAAGTGTCAAGGAAGAGCTTTAACACAAAGCAAATTAACAATAAAACCCTATGCAAGAGAGAGAAACTGACCCTAAAAGTAAACTCTTAGAGATATTCAGATACCTAGACATCAGCAAAAAATTACAAGCCACAATAAACAGGAAGATATGGCCCAGTCAAAGGAACAAATTAAAACTTTAGAGGAGACACAGAATTTGGAAAAACTAATCAAGGATGTTCAAACAAATCTCCTAAATCAATTCAAAGAGATGAAAGAAAATATGGCTGCACATAAAGAAGAATTTGAAAGTGTGAAAAGAAACCTAACAGAACTTTTGTGAATGAAAGGCACAATAGAATATAAAAATTCACTAGAGGCATAGAATAGCAGATCGAACAAGGAGAAGAAAGAATTAGTGAATTAGAAGATAGTACAGAAGAATATATAGAGAAAAGAATGGGGAAAAATGAGCTGGATCTCGGGATTTGAATGACAGCATGAAGCACACAAGCATATGTCATGTGTATCCCAGAAGGAGGAAAGAAGAGAAAATGGGAAGAAATAATATTTGATAAAATAATGGCCAAAAATTTCCCAACTCTTGTGAAAGACATAAATGTATGCATCCAAGAAGTGCAATATACTCCAAACAGAACAAATTTTAATGGACCTTGTGCCAGTTTGAAAAGATCTATGTACCCTAGAAAAGCTATATTTTAATCCTAATCCAATCTTGTGGGGGCAACCATTTCTTTTAAATGCTATTCAGTGCTGTATGTTGGAAGCTAGATTACCTCCACTGAGATGAGACTCACCCAATTATGGGTATTAACCTTGAATTAGAGGTAGTTGTGACTCCACCCATTCCAGGTGGGTCTTGATTAGCTTACTGGAAATTTTAAAAGAGGAAGCATTTTGGAAAAGGCTTGAGATTCCAAGAGAGCAGAGCCTCAACAGATCCATGAAGCAGAGAGCCCACACAGCCAGAGACCTTTGAAGATGAAGAAGGAAAATACCTGTAGGAGAGAGATTCATGAAACAAGAAGCCTGGACAGAAAGCTAGTGGAGTCATGGCCATATTCACCATGTGCCTTTCCAACTGAGAGAGAAACCCTGAACTTCATCTGTCTTTCTTGAGTGAACCTCCTGTTGATGCCTTAATTTGGACATTTTTATAGACTTGTTTTAATTTGGACATTTTCTCAGCCTTAGAACTATGAACTATCAACTTTTTAAATTACCCTCTTTAAAAACCTCTGTTTCTAGTATATTGCATCCCAGCAGCTAGCAAACTAGAACAGACCTATTCTCAGACACATACTAATCAGAACATAAAATAACAAAGATAAAGAGAGAGTCCTGAAAGCAGCAAAAGAAAAGTGATTCATTGCATACAAGAGTATCACAATAAGATTAATTGCCAAATTCTCATCAGAAATCATGGAGGTGAGAAGGCAGGAGTATGATATATTTAAGGTACTGAAAGAGAAAAACTGCCAGCCAAGAATTCTTTATTCAGCAAAACTATCCTTCAAAAATGGGGAAAATTTTAAAATATTCACAGATAAACAGAAGCTGAGAGAGTTTTTCAAGAAGAGCTCTACCCTACAAGAAATACTAAAGGAAGTTTTGCAGGTTGTTAGAAAAAGATAGGAAAGAGGTTTGGAGTAGGGTATAGAAATGAAAATTATCAGTAAGGGTAACTAAAATGGTAGAAAAAGAGAAAAAAAATAAGGATACAATGATTGAACTAAGTACGGAGTTACAGTAATAGCACTGAACTTTAATGGATTAAACTCCCCAATCAAAAGACACAGATTGGCAGAATGGATAAAAAGGTATGATCCATATATCTGTTGTCTACTAGAGACTCACATTAAACCCAAAGACACAAATAGGTTGAAGGTGATAGGCTGTAAAAAAATATTCCATGCCATCAGTAACCAAAAAGAGCTGGGTATCTATACTAATATCAGACAAAATAGACTTCAAATGCAAATTGCAAGGCACAAAGAAGTGCACTATATATTAATAAAAGGGGCAATCCATCAGGAAGAAACAACAATCATAAATATTTATGTACCTAACCATAGTGCTCCAAAATATATGAGGCAAACACTGGCAAAACTGAAGGGAGAAATAGACATCACTGCAATAATAGTTGCAGACTTTAATACCCCACTCTCTTCAATAGGTAAACCATCTAGTCAGAGAATTAATAAGGAAACAGATAACTTGAATAATATGTTAAATGAACTAACAAACATCACACCCCAAAACAGCAGGATATACATTCTTCTCAAGTGTTTATGGGACATTATTCAGGGTAGACCACATGTTGGGTAACAAAATAAGTCTCAATAAAATTTAAAATATTGAAGTTATACAAAGCATTTTCTCTGACCATAAAAAAACAAGCTGGAAATCAATAACAGAAGGAGAACTGGAAAATTCACGAGTATATGGAAGATAAACAGCCCACTCTTAAAGAACCAATGAAAATGAGAACACACCAAATCAAAACTTATGGGATGCAGCAAAAGCAGTGCTAAGAGGGAAATTTATAACCCTAAATGTTTACATTAAAAAAGAATAAAGAGCTAAAATCAAATACCTAACTCCACACCTGGAGGAACTAGAAAAAGAATAGCAAATTAATCCCAAAGCAAGAAGAAAGAAAGCAATAACAAAGACTAGAGCAGAAATAAATGAAATTGAGAATAAAAAAACAATAGAGAGTGCACAGGTCAGAGGTTCCAAGATGGGAGCTTAGTGAGGTATGGAATTTAGTTCATCCTCCAGAGCAGCTAGTAAAGAGCCAGAACAGTACAGAAAACTGCTGGAGCCACATCAGTGACTGGACATGCAGCATACGCCAGTCTGGACAAGCTGGACCAGCTGTGATCCCACCCAGAACTGAATGCCCCAAGCCCCAGAGGCCAGTGCCCCTCCCCCTCAGGCTGGTTCCCAGAGGGAGAAGGAAAGAGACTTTACTAACAGCTGGGGCTTAGCTCAACCAAGCTCCAGTTGTAGAATTAATTAACAAATCCTGACTACTAAAAATAGGACCCTAGCTCAGCTAAACCTTCAAAAAAAGTTAAAGTTATTAGATTTTGCTCTGGCACAGAGGGGGCACAGTTGATGGAAAGAGAAAAACACACATCAAAAAGCAGAGGTTTTTTGGATTAGATAGCACAGAGTACTTGAAAAGGTCTAGACCCTAAAAAAAAAAAAAGAGGGGGCACATAGGACCTGGAGATACACAGAGCAACGTACCAACTTAAGCTCTTGATTAACAAACCTGAGGAACGGGGGTCCTGCTCTGAAAAGGATTTTTTTTCTTTGTTTCTACTGCTTAACTGCTCTAAGCCTCCAACTGCCCCAGGCAAGGGCAGATTTAAGCTTGTCTGAGAGATAAAGAGGCTGGTGAGGTGAAAGGAGATAATGCCCTGGAGGCTGTGTTCCCCAGGAGAGGGGTGGGCCCAGCTCAGGTGGAATCCCTCCCTCAAGGAATTCAGACCCCAGGGTCTGGAAAAGTGAATTGGTTAAAGCCAGCCTACAACCTCTCCTCTGACTCAACCACCCCCCCCACCCCCCCCACCCCCCCACCCCCCGCCAGCAGGGAGAGTCTGCTCTCCTAAGGGGAAAAAAAAAGGCACCAATACGCAGGGCAAGAAACAGCAAAACAAGATCTGAAAAATTCTGATCTGTTTAACAAATTCTATGCTGAAGTCTAGAATAAGCTGAACTGAATGTCAAAGAAACAGGTAGAGAACAAAGCCTTCCAGCAAGAAAATCTTAGGTAAAAGAGTGAAAACAATCTCCAGAATAAGCTAATTAAGGAAATTAAATGCCTAGATGCCAGCAAAAAATTAACAAATCATACTAGGAAAATTGAAGATATGGTTTAGTCAAAGGAAAAACCCCACAATTCAAATGAGATGCAGGAGTTGAAAAAACAATAGCGAGAATTAACAAAACCAAAATTGGCTTTTTGAGAAAAATCGATAAAATCAACAAACGCTTAGCTGGACTGACAAAGGAAAAAGAAAGAGAAGATGCAAATAAATAAAATTAAAATCAGAGGGAGAGCTAGCAATGGTGGCTCAGTGGCAGAATTTTCACCTGCCATGCCAGAGACACAGCTTCAATTCCCAGAGCCAGCCCATGTGAAAAAAAAAAAAATCAGAGGGCAGACATTACTTCTGAACTCACAGAAATAAAAAGGATTGTAAGAGGGACGGGCCACAGTGGCTCAGCAGGTAAGAATGCTTGCCTGCCATGCCCGAGGACCCAGGTTCGATTCCTGGTGCCTGCCCATGCAAAAAAAAGGATTGTAAGAGGATACTATGAATAACAGTTTGCCAACAAATTAGAACAACCTAGATGAAATAAAATATTCCTAGAAACACATGAATAACCTAAACTGACTCTAGAAGAGATAAAAGACCTCAGCAGACCAATTACAAGTAAAGAGATTGCATCAGTCATCAAAAACCTTGCAACGAAGAAAAGCCCAAGACCAGAGAGCTTCACAGGTGAATTCTAACAATTGTTCCAAGAAGAAATAGTGCAAATCTTGCCTAAGATCATCCAAAAGATTGAAGAGGATGAAAGGTTTAGGAGGCGAAAGGGTGAGAAAGAAGAAAGGTACACCAGGAAATTTAAAGTGGGGGGGGGGTATTTCTGCGCCCCCCCGGGCAGAACTCACCAAACCCAAGATGGAGGGAGGTGAGTGCGCATGTGGGCTTTGGCACAGGCAGCTTTTAAGGATGGAGGTCAGGTGACGTTTGGAAGGGGTAGGTCATTAGTTCCGGAAGTCAGGCTGGGAGGGGTGACAGCCTCCGCAGTTCCAGTTGCAGTTCCCCCGACCTAACAGAGGAGAGAACACTACTTCCATGAAGCCAACATCATTCTAATACCAAAGCCATATAAAGATACTACAAGAAAATTACAAATCAATTTCTGTAATGAATATAGATGCAAATATTCTCAACAAAATTCTTGCAAAGTGAATCCAACAGCCCATTAAAAGAATTGTAAACCATGACCAAGTAGGCTTTATCCCATGTATGCAAGGGTGTTTTAACACAAGAAAATCAATTAATGTAATATACCACATTGATGAATTGAATGTGGAAAATCACATGGTCACTTGATTGATTCAATAAAGATATTTGGCAAAATTCAGCTTCCTATCTTGGTATAAACACTCAAAAAACAAAGTAGGGAAATTACTCAACCTAATAAAGGGTATATATGAAAAAACCCACAGCTAACATTATACCCAATGGCAAAAGAATGAAGGCTTTCCCTCTAAGATCGGGAATAAGACATATGATCACTATCACCACTGCTATTCATCAATGTGCTAATATTTCTGGCTGTAATACTTAGGTAAGAAATAGAAATAAAAGGCATTTGGAAAAGGAGAATTAAAACTTACACTATCTGCAGATGACATGAAAAATCTACAGCAAAGCTACTAGAGCAAATAAACAAGTTCAGCAAAGTGGAAGGATACAAAATCAGCATTCAAAAATCAGTGGCATTTCTATACACTAGTAATGAGAAATCTGAGGAGGAAATCAAGAAAAAATTCAATTTACAATAGCAACTAAAGGAATAAAAAAAATCTAGAAATAAATTTAGCCAAGGGTGTAAAAGACTTGTACACAGAAAACTATAAAACATTGCTAAAAGAAATCAAAGAAGACCTAAATAAGTGGAAGGACATTCTGGGTTGCATGGACAAGAAGACTAAAAATCATTAATATGTTAATTGTACCAAATAGATTAATACATTCAACACAGTACCAATAAAAATTCCAGCAGCCTACTTTGCAGAAATGGAAAAGCCAATTATCAAATTACTTGGAAAAGTAAGGGGACCTGAATAGCCAAAAACATCTTGAAAAAGATGAACGAAGTTGGAGGACTCACACTTTCTGACTTAAAGAATATTGCAAAACTACAATGGTCCAAAGAGCATGGTACTGGCATAAAGACAAATATTGACCAAATGTAATAGAATGGAGAGTTCAGAAATACATCCTCATATTTATGACCTGCTGATATCTGACAAGGCTGCTGTTCTAGTTTGCTAGCTGCTGGAATGCAACACACCAGAGATAGATTAACTTTTAATAAAAGAGGATTTATTTCATTAGTTCTTCAGAGGAAAGGCAACTAACTTTCAACTGAGGTTCTCTCTTACAGGGGAAGGCACAGGGCAATCTCTGCTGGCCTTCTCTCCAGGCCTCTGGGTTCCAACAACTTTCCCCAGGGTGATTTCTTTCTGAATCTCCAAAGGCCTGGGCTGAGCTGCGAGTGCTAAGATGAGGTATGCTGAGCTGCTTGGGCTATGCTACATTGAGCTCTCTCATTTAAGCACCAGCTGATTAAATCAAACATCATTCATTGCAGCAGGCATGTCTCCTAGCTGACTGCAGATGTAATCAGCAACAGATGAGGTTCACACGCCATTGGCTCATGTCCACAGCAGTAGATCTAGGCACTTTCATCTGGCCAAGTTGACAACTGAATCTAACTACCACAGCTGCTAAGTCCACTCAACTGAAACAGAATATTGTCTTCAACTTACAGTGCTGGGAGAACTGGATATCCATATCCAAAAGAGTAAAAGAGGAATCCTATCTCACATCACATTAAAAAATTAATTCAAAATGGATCAAAGACCTACATACAATGGCCAGGACCATAAAACTCTTAGAAGAAAATGTAGGGAAGAATCTTCAAGTTCTTGTAGTACGCAGTGGTTATTAGACTTTACACCTAAAACACATGCAATGAAAGAAAAAGTAGATAAATGTGACCTCCTCAAAATTAAAAAATTTTATGCTTCAAAGAACTTTATCAGGAAAGTGAAAAGGCAACTTATTTAATGGGAGAAAATATTTGTAAGCCACGTGTTCAATAAGAGTTTACTATTCAGAATATATAAAGAAATCCTACAACTCAATAAGCAAAAGACAAGCCACCCAATTAAATAATGGACAAAAGTCTTGAATAAACATTTCTCCAAAGAAGAAATACAAATAGCAAAAAGTGCATGAAAAGACTCTCAGCATCACTAGCTAGGAGGGAATTTCAATAAAAACCACAATGAGATATTTCTGTGTCAGTTTGAAGCAGTTATGTATCCCAGAAAAAGCCATGTTCTTTTATTCCATTCCTGTGAGTACAGACCTACTGTGGGTAGAAACTTTTGGTGAGGTTATTCCAATTCATATGTGACCCACCTCATTCAGGATTGGGCTTAATCTTTTTACTGGGGTCCTTTATGAGAGGATAACCAGAAAAGTGAGGGCGCTGTGATTTGCAAATACCAAAAATGCTGGAATGGCTTTATAAATGGATAAGGAGAATATTCTGGAAGAATTGTGAGGAGATTGCTAGAAAAAAGCCTAGATTGTTTTGAAGAGACTCTTCGTAGAAATATATACATGTTAACCATACTTCTGATGAAGCTTTAGACAGAAATGATGACTATGTCATTGCAAACTGGAGGAATGGCAATCCTTGTTTTAAAATGACAGAGAATTTGGCAAAATTGAGTCCTGGTGTTGCATGGAAAGTAGTATTTGAAAGTGATGGGCTTAAATGTTTAGCTGAAGTGATTTCCAAACTGAATATGGAAAAGGCAGCCTTGCTTCTCTTTGCAGCTCAGAGTAAAATTTGAGAGAAAAGGAATAAACTGAGAACTAAACTCTTAGGTACACACACACATACACACACACACACACAAGGAAATTGATGGTTTCAAAAATTCTGAACTTCCAGAAAGTGAGTCCCTAGAAGATAGTGCCCCTTGTAAGGATTTAACTGAATATGGAACCAGCCAGCCATTTCAGTGTGAGTCAGGACTGGAAATGGAATTATCCAGAAAGGATCTGTGAAAAGTCCATGGTTCTGCCATTGAAATCTTTCTTGCTTCAATCTGTCCCTTTTCTAACCCTTTCAGTCCAGGCTGGCAGTGGTGCCACTCATACAGATCTCACAAAAAACTCCTTGGTTTTGCATGCAGCAAACAGGGATCCCAGTCATCAGACTGTAGGACTGGTATACTGCATTCCAGCAGCTTTAGCAAAGCAAAACAATTTCACACCTACTAGAATGGCCACCGTTAAAAAAAAAAAATAGCAGACTACAAGTGTTGGAGAGGATGTGGAGAAATAGGAGCACCTATTCAGTGCTAGTGGGGATGTAAAATGGTGCAGCCACCATGGAAGACAGTCTGATGGTTCCTCAGGAAGCAAAATATAAAATTTCCACATGATGTGGCAATCCCACTACTAAATATATACATATAGGAAGTTAAAGCAGAGATGTGAACAGACATTTGTACACCAGTGTTCATAGCAACATATTCACAATTGCCAAAAAATGGAAGCCACCCAAGGGTCCATCAACCAATTAATGGGTAAGCAAAATGTGATATACACATACAACAGAATATCATTCAGCTGTAAGAAGAAGTAAGTCCTGATACATGCAACAACACTGGTAAAGTGTTGAGCACATTATTTTGAATGAAGTAAGCCAGACACAAAAGGACAAATATTGTATGATCTCACTGACATGAACTCATTATAATAAGCAAACTCATCGAATTAGAATCTAGAAATAGGTCTCCAGGGAATAGAATTAGGGTAGAGAGAATGGAGAGCTGATACATAATGTGCAGAATCTCTATTTAGTTTGATTGTAAATGTTTGGAAATGAATAGTGGTGATAGTGGTGTAAATGTTTGGAAAGGGATAATGTAAGTGTAATTAACAGTGCTGAATTATGTTTGTGAATGTGATTGAAAGGGGAACTTTTAGATCATCTATGTTACTAGAAGGAAAGTTAGAGAATAAAAATGGGACTGTATAACACAGTGAACCCTGTGTGCACTGTGACAGTGGTTAATAGTACACATAAAAGAATAATCTTTTATGAAATATGAGAAATAATAATCACTATTAAGTGGTATTAATAATGGGGTGGAATATGAGAAAAATGCACCTAACGTAAACTATGCACTATAGTTAACAGTAATACTTTAATATTCTTTCGTCAGTTATAATAAAGGTAACAAACCAATGCAAAGTGTCAATAATAGGAAGGTATATGGGAACATTGAATTTTTTCCATGACTTTTATGTAAACCAACAATTTCTCTAATTAAAAAAATAATTTTAAAAACATCAAGCTAAGTGAAAGAAATCAGACACAAAGTACTATACATTGTGTGATTCCATTTGTATAAAATGTAAATATAAATAAATCTATAGAGACAGAATTAGATTAATGGTTATGTAGGGCTGGGGAAGGATAAAAAGATTGAGATGACTGCTAAAGGGTACGAGGTTTTCCCTTTTGGGGTAAAGAAAATGTTCTAAAACGATTGTGGTGATAAATGCATAATCTGTGATTGTACATGTGAGAACCAGAATTTATTAATTCAAAAGCAGAAATAATTAACATGAGTTTTTTTTTGTTTATGTCTCTCAGTTCTGCAGACATACTCACTATAGTATCATAGTGACACTTGCAACCATTTCATTGAAAAGGAAAAAAAACATTATCTACTAGCATAAGCCACTACTAAATAAAAATATCAACTCTTTGCTTAAAGATTTGCAAACACTTTCTAAAGTTATTTCAAATAATTAATTATTTCACTAATTACATTTATGAGAAATTGGTAAAGCATTGCAAGGTACTTTTAATTAAATTATAGTTATTCAGATATATAGTTTGTGGCCTAGTTTTGTATATACTAACCCGCAAATATGGTATATCTACACTGAAAAATCAGGTCCCCTAGCTTTTCTAAAATCTCATGGGGTTCCCCTAATTCCATTTGGGATTTTTTTTGTGTGCTATTATTTGAATCACATTAAAAATATCATGTTTATATTAAAGAAGTTAATATGCAGTTTACAAACATACAAAACAATCGAATTTGTATTTTTCACTTCTCCAATGGTTCCTTCTTGGAAATGCAGGATAATTAGATCCAATATTGCAGAGGATAGTTCATGCCAGCAAAAGTCAGCATTTCTCTGTTTTCAAGGTAATATTTGTTTTTCACAGACCTGCAATCCTTACATCTTATTCTGTGGGGTTTTACAGTTTACTCTTCTAAATATTAAAGACTGGTAAGTTATTTTTGGCCCCCATTTTAGTGGTAGAACATGGGATAAAAAATTAAGAAGTCACCAAACTAAAGCCACAGAAAAAATTAATGTTAATGGATGAGTCTACCTGGTGAGGACTACTGGTTCTATGTTCTGTCTGTTGTGTGATGTTCAATGTTTTTTTCTGTTTTTCAAATGTAAACATAGATGCTGAGAAGAGTCACTTGTGTTAATCCACTGTCCTATAACTTAATATTGATGCAAAATGTAAGAGAAGGGTACCTGATGTAAACAGTAGCGCCATAGAGAATGTTAGGAGGGAAAAAAATAGCTGTCTGCCTATGAAATAGCAAAGGATCAATATCAGGCTATCTATCTAGAATCTCTCTAGTCTGGAGAGAACAATGATGAATCTGCTGCGCAAAAGCACTTACGAAGCAAAAGTCCTGATTTCAGGGCAGTCAAGTTTCCACATAGGCTATTTACCTATAGGGACCTGACTCATTTCATTTTTTGTGTAATAATGCTCACCCTAACTAGGCTTGGCTGCTTTGAAAATATGAACAGGAGGTAACAAGTAGATTTGAATAATGAACCATGACTAACCTGCTAGGAAATAATCTCTACTACCAGAAACACACATATTAGGACCTCATATTTTTGCTGAAAATTGCTGACCATTCATGTCTGTCCTGCTCAGTGTGGTGGTGGCAGTTGATACTATTATAGCAAATAGAAGATACAAAATAAAGTATTTCAATTTTTGTTGATTACATACAATCGTAATAGTTGATGGGAAGTTGTTGCAAATTATTTTGTTGAAATATAGTTTGTCCCAAGAATGCAACTTAACTAATGCTAGCAATACCAGGTTTTTATTTTCATTAAAATTCAACGATGACAGCCAACACAACAAGCAATCTCACCACCCTCCCCCTCTCTACGTGGGACATGACTCCCAGGGGTGTGGACCTTCCTGGCAATGAGGGACAGAAATCCTAGAATGAGCTGACATGCAGCATCAAGGGATTGAGAAAAACCCTAGAATGAGCTGAAACTCAGCATCAAGGGATTGAGAAAACCTTCTGGTCCAAAAGGGGGAAGAGTGAAATGAGACAAAATTAATTGTCAATGGCTGAGAGATTCCAAACAGAGTTGAGAGGTTATCCTGGAGGTTATTCTTACGCATTAAATAGACATCACCTTGTTAGTCAAGATGTAATGGAGAGACTGGAAGGAACTGCTTGAAAATGTAGAACTGTGTTCCAGTAGCCATGTTTCATGAAGATGATTATATAATGATATAGCTTTCACAATGTGACTGTGTGATTGTGAAAACCTTGCGTCTGATGTTCCTTTTATCTACCTTGTCAACAAATGAGTAGAACATATGGAATAAAAATAAATAATAGGGGGAACAAATGTTAAAATAAATTTAGTTTGAAATGCCAGTGATCAGTGAAAGCGAGGGGTAAGGTGTATGGTAGGTGTAATCTTTTTTTTTTCTGTTTTTGTTTTATTTCTTTTCCTATTGTCTTTTTATTTCTTTTTCTGAATGGATGCAAATGTTCTAAGGAATGATGAATACGCAACTAAGTGATGATATTTTGAATTACTGATTATCTATGTTAATGTTTTATTTCATTTGTTAAATTTTTTTTAATTAATAAATAAATTTTTAAAAATTCAACGATGATTTGCTTTAAGTAACTTAGGTGAGTAGATGAAAACAGTAGTCATTTAAATATCTTGGAAAATCAGGGATTGGTCTTGGAAGGGAAAATATGGATAATATGGATGGAAATCTGAACCCAGGTTAGGAAATTAACATGCAATACTAACAATAGTGGAAAGTATAACCTGGTAACCTCTGGGTTTGTAGAAACGCATTGGATCATGAATTAATTTGCATAGCATTTCCTTGCCAATAGTTTTTGTACATGAATTAGCCAAATGACTATATTTGAATGAAAGTCTGATAGCTTTGTGAATTATTACCAGTTTCAAAAGGATTCTCATTCCTACCAATCTCATGAAAAAGTAATGTGTTTGTGTGTGTGTGTTTGTGATGAGGTGTGGTACGAACCAATGAGACTGAGAAGATTTGGTTCTAGAATGTAATTTACTTCCTTGAAGTGACCACAGAGAAAATTTAAGGATCCTAATATGTTTGACATATGCAGAACTAAATTATATTGCAATGTTTATATGAGGCTCATGGAAGATAACAAATGAAAGTTTGCATTGAAAAGTGCTATAAATCCTTGCCACGTAATTCTCTCTGCTTCCTCTTTATAGATCATAATTATTAAGTTTTTAACTCTGCCATTGAGCCACTGTGGCCCGCCCTGTAATTATTAAATTTTTAAGCTAATCGTTGCCTAAGGAGGTCCTGAAGAGTTTTGTATGTTTATCCTGTTTTTGGTCTAAAAACTAAAAATGCATTTGTCAGAAAAATGCACATGGAAACGGGCTGATTTTACTCTTAAGTGGTTTAACCTTTTGGCTGAGGCTGTGTTAGTATGCGAAGCATGATGTGTGAGCTGTTTCAATTTCCCCAAGTTTGTCTCAGTTTGTTCACAAATTCATACTTGAGGGACAAAGTCAAACTGTATGAACATCTTTCAGCTCACATCTTCACAGTGGCTAAAAGGGGTGTACAAGTGAAGAAAAAAATTAGCCCTCATTGACTGCCAAAAGTCTCTTCTGTATTGTAAAAAAAAAAATTTAATTGCATTCACTGATGACAAGTGTGGGTGTGTTTGGCAGACAAGGGGAAAGGACTTTGCTATGTATCTGCTGTTCAAAAATTCTTCTCATTCTGCTAACGCTTTTCTTCTTCATGTCATCAAAAATAATTTTTTACTGATTATGTTGACACCCTCATAATGCCAGAATTTTTCTTACATTTCAGATGTAACTGTCTGTCATGATCTGCCTTCCAGTGTGTTGGTTTTTTTTTTTTTTAATGTAGTATATATGTTTGAAAAAAACACTTTTAAAACTAACTTAAGTTCAAGTTGTACTTTTCTTTGTGAAGACTAGCTCATATCTACATAGGAATGGACAGGAAGCACGCTCATTTTCAGCCTACAAAAACTAATTTTATCTTCCTGAGCATGTTATCTTCAAACATAGTAAGCCATCTTAACCTACAACAGAAAATAATATTAAATAAGACAACTTTAGAAGGTGGAGTTCTTTTATCATTTTACTAGCATAGTGATCTCTTTCAAAATAATTTTTATTTAAAAGAGATATAATCTGCCAACAATAAAAATTGAAAAATTAAAATGGCCTGCAGGTGGTTTTATGTAATAGATATGTTCCTAAAAATGTGTTTGTAAACCAAGTCATATTTTTCTATTGATTTGCTATATATTTAAAAGATGCGTTCAGGACTCTTCTGCAAACAAGATATTCAAATCCACTTTCTTGGAACAACTCTTGCTTCTGCAGTGTTTCTGATATCTATCACTAACTGCCCTCTTCCTAAATCTTTTTATTTTGAATAGTGAAAAAGTGTAATTTCTTCTTCATTGCAGCATACGGTTTCTGAAGCATCTGAAAATAGCCCCCACTTTCTCCTTTATCAATTCCTAATACAATTAAATGGAGGACTCCTTCTAAAAGACAATCTCATGACAAATTGGAAATAGAAAGTTAATAATTTCAGTGGCTTATCTTCTAAGCAAATTCAACTGAATATCATTCTGCTTAGAAGTCATCGGCTATCCAGAAGGCTGGGCTGTAAGATGCAAAAAATATATAGGCTGAGGAATAAAAGGGATAGAACAAAAGCAAAATATTGAGGAATAGGAATAATTCATTTACAAGCCTGAGGAGGGAAATATTTAAAGGTATTATTTTTTTCAAGTGTGCCTACTGAATCATTAAGTTATTAAACCTGTTTGTAAGTCACCATTACACCTAGTAACCATCACTACAAGTTGCAGTTTTATAATATGTTATCTAGTGACGCAGGCTCTCCCAAACCACTATTATACCTTTCCACTTTTTCTTTATAATATCTGCATGTTTATTTTCCAGAAAAATAATAAAATTGTTCTGTCAAATTCTACCCACAAAAAGCACTTTGAGATTATATTAAATGTATGAATTAATTTGCCAAGTGTATTAATTAATTAGCAGCTGTATAATACTAAGTCTTGCCATACAAGTATCCAATGGGTATGTTTCCTGTTACTCAAGTATTTTGTGACTCTAAGAAAATTCAACTGTTTTGTCTTGTTTTGTTTGTAAACCTCAAACATTGCTTAAAAGCTTTCGTAAGCTTGTTAAAAAGTTCTTTCCATTTTCTTGCTTTTCCTTCCTTCCTTCTTTCTTTCTACTATGAATTGAATCTCTTTTATTTATTAATTTTCTAAATATTTATCACGGATATATGGAATATGGTAAAGTGTTTTGGTAATGGGCTTATTTCCTCTTCTTTCTAGGGATTTTTGTATTACTATATAGGTAATGTTGTGTCTGGCTTTGTGTCTGCTTTGTGTGACTATTGTTTTATGTAGTAAGTACTTTTTTCTTAAGAATATTTCAAACTCTTCAAGGAATATCTACATCATTCATGACTTTGTATTGTCCCAGTGCCTACTACAGTTATTTAAGAAGTTCCTGTTGACCTGCTGTAATATTATTAGAGATAATCCCAGTGTACTGGGTTCTCTAGAGAAACAAAATCAACAGGAGATATCTAGGAGATTTATACAAAGTGTCTCATGCACACCGTGGGAATGGAAGAGTCCAAAATTCGTAGGGAAGGCTGCAAGGCTGGCAACTCTGATAAAGGTCCTTGACAAATTCCACAGGAGAGGATAGCTGGCTGAAGAAGTGAAAATTCTCTCTTCTCCCTTGAAAGTCTTCAATTTACTGGGTTAATTCCAACTGACTGGATTCTCTCATTGTGGAAGACACACCCTTAGTTGACAGTAGATGTAATCAACCACAGCTGCAATCAGCTGACTGATGATTTAATACACCAGCCTTCTGGTTTATCAACCAGCCATGAAATATCCTTGCAGTTATGGTCAGGCCGGTGCTTGCCTGACCAAACAACTGGGCACCATCACATTTAGTCATGTGTAAAAGATATTTTGGAGGGACCTTATGATCCAGAAATATAGTTAAATATCTAATTGGTAATTTCTAGAATCATATCTATGATGGATAGTTTCTGATGTCAACTTGGCCAGGTGATGATGTCCAGTTGTCTGGTCAAGCAAGCACTGGCCTGACCATTACTGAAAGGATATTTCATGGCCGGTTGATAAACCAGAAGGCCCGTGTATTAAATCACCAGTCAGTTTGATTGCAGCTGTGGCTGATGACATATACCATCAATTAAGGGTGTGTCTTCCCCAATGAAAGAATCTAATCAATAGAAGACTTTTAAGGAAGAAGAGAGCCTTTTTTGCTGCTTCTTCAGCCAACTCCTGTGGAGTTCAAGACCCTTCATCGGAGTTGCCAGCTTCACAACCTGCCTTGCAGATTTTGGGCTCTTCCATTCCCACAGTTGTGTGAGACACCTTCATAAATCTCATATTTACAAATATCTCCTGTTGGTTCTGTTTCTCTAGAGAACCCTAATTAATATAATATCCAAATTAGGTCCTGGAAGAAAGCTGACTAGAGTAATTGCCATGCAGAACCAAGACTGAAAAGCCAAGAGAAAATGAGGAGAGAAATCAAGACAACTTGGCCAAAAGTGTAATTTTGCGTGTGTGTGTGAAGGGAGACTATCCAGTAATGCATATAGGAAATCATACATTAAATGGGACTGAATTAGTCTGAAATAGCTATATGTCTGCCTATATTCTTATAGTACTGTTAGTATCTGCAACAAACAACATAGTGCTTTGCTTTTCATAAGGTTTTATGACCGACCTTAGAAGTAACTAAATACAAAAGGCATTTTTTTAAATGAGAAGGCACCAGGAAAAAGGCACTTTTAATATAGACATTACAGTGTGTTCTAGTTTGCTAGCTGTCAGAATGCAATATACCAGAAACAAGTGGCTTTTGAAAAGGGGGATTAATAAATTGCAAGTTTACAGTTCTAAGGGCAAGATAATGTCCCAATTATAGCAAGTCTATAGAAATGTCCAATCAAAGGTATCCAGTGAAAGATACCTTGGTTTAAGAAGACCGATGAAGTTCAGGGTCTCTCTCTCATCTGAGAAGGCACGTGGTTTCTCTCTTGGTTGGAAGGGCACATGGCTAGCAAGGTATCATCTGCTAGCTTTCTCTCCTGGCTTCCTGTTTCATGAAGCTCCCCGGGAGATATTTTCCTTCTTCATCTCCAAAGGTCGCTGGCTTATGGGTTCTCGTGGCTATGTCATTCTTCTCTGGCTCTCTCTGAATTGCCCATTCTTCAAAATGTTTCCTCTTTTATAGGACTCCAATAAACCAATCAAGACCCACCCAAATGGGTGGAGACATGTCATCACCTAATCCAGCTTAACAACCACCCTTGACTAAATCACATCATCCAGGGAGATGATCTGATTACAGTTTCAAACATACAGTATTGAATAGGGATTATTCTACCTTTATGAAATAGTTTTTTTTTTTCTTTTTAACATGGGCAGTCACCGGGAATCAAACCCGGGTCCTCTGGCATGGCAGGTGAGCATTCTTGCCTGCTGAGCCACCATGGCCCGCCCTATGAAATAGGATTTTGATTAAAACATGGCTTTTCTAGAGGGCATACATTCTTTCAAACCAACACACATTGCTTCTCAATTTTACCCTAATGTGCTTTTCGTTGTTGAAAAATTCTTTACCTAGTTAGGAAAATCATCTTTTAAATTCTGAATCCAACATTTCATCCAATTGTAATTCACCTAAACCTTTAGAAGAAGCAAAAGTATCAGTCCTGGTGAGTATGTCCACTGAAATAGATATTTATTTAAAATGCCACATAAAAAGGTAGTTTCACAAAATTTTCTTGTGCAATTCAGTCCACCAAAGCAAACAAAAACATTCTTAAATATAGAACTGAAATTCTACCTTCTTTAGTCAGAGATCGTTTGATGAAGTAGAACAGAAAATAGATCTAAAACGAATTTCTTCTTTCATTCTTCCTCTTTCTCTCTCATGTACACACACACACACACACACACACACTCATCCATAAACAATTTCTCTTTAAAGGAGCATCTGCTGAGTGTGTTGTCATGTATTTTTTTCCCTAAATCCTACATGTGTAGATTTTTCTAAAAAAATCATGAAATGGTTCAGCTTAAACAATGGGAATTTATTCACTAACAGTTAGAGACCAGGAAAATGTCCAAATCAAGGCATCATCAAGGATGCTTTCTTCCTGAAGTTTGGCTGCTGGCAATCCTTGGCTCCTCTGCCACATGGAAAGGCACAAAGCAGTGTCTGCTGGTCCCTCCCTTCTCTCCTGGATTTCACTGATTTCAGCTTCTTGCCCCCATGGCTTTCCCTCTCTCTCTGTATTCATTCTGCTCATAAAGAAATTCAGTCTGAGGATTAAGACTCATCCTGAACTGAGGTGGGTCATACCTTAACTGAAGCGGACTCATCAAAAGATATGATAAGGTACTTACAAAAGGTTTACACCCAAGAAATGGATTAGATTTAAGAACATGTTTTTATAGGGTACATACAGCTTCAAACAACTACACAGAGGGAGAAAATTTACCATTTGAACATCATAATGCACTCAATTTATATCCTTTTTCTCATATATATTATACATGGTTGTAACATTATGTTTGTGATTTTGTAAGTTGCATTATCTAACACAGTGTATTAGAATTTTTTTTATTGCTAACTATAGAGATCCAATTCAAACTAACTTAAAACAAAGGGTGTATATATATATAATATATATATTTATATAACTGAAAGTTTGGATATAATCATCTTCAAGCCTGGCTGCTTCTAGTAGCACAATGATTTCAACTCTCATTGTGCTTTCTGTGTTACAGTCATTTTCATTCAGACTTTTTCTATGTAATGACAAAGATGGCCACAACTCCATTTATTATGTTGAATTTATAGTTTAGCAATCCCAGGGCAGGGGGGAACTTCTGCCTCTCTCCCCCAGCTTCCATAACAATTCCCAAGTGAACTCCGATCACTCAGCCTAAGTTACATGCCCAGCACTGTGGCTCAAAAAATGATGCCTCTGATTGAAATATCCGACAGAATAATATGGACCGGGGTAAGAATGATGCCGTGAAAGAAGGGCTGAGTCCATACACAAAGGAAATGGGTCTCCACTAACCATCGCATCATAAGCATTTTTCCATACCACTAAATAATTTTCATAGCCATCGTTTTTGTGCCTGTAGAACATTCCATTGAGTGGTTTTATGATAATTTGCTGCCATTCCCATGTTGCTGTGGAAATACAGGGATTAGGTGGGGCCAGAGTTGGGGTACTGGCAAAGTCACGGAAGCTAAGATTATGGAGGAAGAAAAATAGTAGTCCTTTTAGTGGTGGAAGCTGGTTCACAGGGAGAACAGAGAAAAACCTCAGGAAACAGAGCTGCTGCATGATGACGCCTAAGTTTCGGGGAAGTTTCACTATTCTTGTTCCAATTGGTTTTCATATATTTTCATGATGCAAAAGTCTCTGCAGTTCTTAAATAGCAAGCTTATAAATATATGCCAAATAATGAACATTGTCAAAATGTTGACATGAATAAATAAATCTGACATTAAGACTATCAGAGAGTGGAGGAAGAATTATGTTTCTAATGGATATGGGAAGTACTCTTACATAACATTTAAGAGGATCAGGCTTTGCAGACCATACACCTGGTTTGGAACCTGGCTCTATCAATTGTCTTGACACCTCACTATGCTATAAATTCTGTGGAATTAAGCCATGCCTCACTCACGTTTGTGCCAATTATAGCCCCTGCCTTGGTAAAGATTTTAGCAATTTGTAGTCTTTGAACAATTTTTTTCTAATGGTAAGAGCAATAAAATGGATTTTATTTATTTAGGTTAAGTAGAATGTGCAAGTGACTACATAGAAATTAGGAAGAAAATATAAATTGACAGGATGGGTTTCCAAGCATCATGTATGTTTGAATAAATTATTTCTAGAAGGGTTGCCTTAGGGTATCAATTTTACATCATTTTAAATTGCCACACATACAGAATTTTAATCATCATAGAATTAAAATGACCACATATTATGCTTTCTGTGTGATGTTGCTTCTCCTAAGTCCAGAAGCTAGTTAACATGCAAAAGTACATTCACTACCCCTCTCTCTTTCTAATGTTTATGTCCACTGTTTGTTTCTTAAGTAGTCCTATTGATCATATTGATTAATTCTCTGGTAGAAATGATGAAAAAGATTGATTTACTCTTGTAAATCCCAGCTATGACTAAAATATCTGGTGTATTGCTTCCTTGAACTCTATAAGAGCTCTCCTCTAAGATTTCTTCCATTGCCACTGATTACATCTGCAGAGGGAAATCAGGTGTGAAAATCCATGAAGATGCTTCACAACAGGACAAACTTCGACTTTTATTGAACTTGTTCTCTCTTCCTTAACTAGACACAGGAACATTTTACATGGAGAGAGAATAACTTAGATTATGGATCTCATTTCTCCTAATGGTGAGCATTCCACCCCAATTGGGGAATAATACATGTTTTACTTTGTTGCTTTGCAAAGAGCTACTTACACAGTTCTTCCAAGGGAAGAATAAAGAACCATGATTTTCCCTATAAAGAGCTCTCAGTTATCCATGCATACGAAAAAGAAATGAAATATGCAGCCATTCCCCCCACAAATTACAACGTGTTTTTTCAAGTTTTTATTTTAAAACCCAAATAAAGAATAGCATTTAAATGAATAAGATTGCATAGAATCTTATTTTAGAGCTGGAATAACCTTAAAGTTTGCAGCACAAAAAAGCAATTACAAGAACATGCTTTGGAGTTCGATTGCCTGAGCTAAAACCCTGGCTTCACATTTACTAGCTCTTTGACTTCACAGGTTGCAAAAACTCCTGTGCTTCAAATTTTTCTTCTATCTAATGATAACTATAACATTTATCATGTAGGCTTGTTATGAAGGGGTAAACAAGTAATTCAATCCAGTACTTAGACCTCAATGCATGATTATTATTTCCACTTCTAGTGTTCTGTGCATTCCCATCACATAAAAGTATAACATTAAAAGAAAACCAAACACTTATCCCTAACCTTTCCTGGCCTTTATTAGAATAGTTAGATGAACAAGCGTCAGAATTTACACTTTCTAAAAACTTCACTGTGAACGAGACATTAAAAAAAAATAGAAAGAAATGATTGCTCTCAATGGGTATAAACAAAAATCCCAAAATACAGAGTTGGTCCAAACAGAATTTAGTATAAACATGCAGACAGGACAGTCTCTTGGTCATTCATTTTGCCAGCTTATTTCCACTACAGTATTCACAGTAGCAGGACTACTAAATGAATATTCAGCCTATAATGGATAGTTTAGTTCTTGTTGATTCCCAAATTAAAATTATTACCAAGAACAAAAAAACACATTATCACCAACATCCATGATAAAGGCTAGATCTATCAACTTGCACAGAAGTAGACACTTTATGAACAAAAAGAAGGGCATTAGGTATTTGAAAGCTCAGTGAATGTAAATCAGGTAGCATTTTACGTAATAGGGCTGCTACCATTTTTCGATGACTTCATTCCAGTGTATCAGATAAGGATGAAGAAATAGTAGAGCCTCTTCCACTCCCGAATGCTGATTTCTGTCTGTTTTTATATTTAGATGAAATAAAATGCAGTAACTATGATAACAACTATGTATTGTTGAGTACTTACCCAACAGCATTCTGCTGAGTACTCTACAAGCACTCTTTCACTTAGTCCCCACAGCAAGTCTGTGAGTAGGCCAATATCGTTTTTCTAATTTTACAGATGAGGAGACTAAGGCATAGAAAGGTCAAGTTACTTGTCCAGGGTCATAGAACTAGTAAATGGTTCATCAGTACTTTGGGTGCCAAGCCAGGCTCTTAATTACTATGCAAACTACCTCTAAGTTAAGACCACAATAACTGAGCAACTGAGAAAGCTGCCAATTACTTTGTCCGTCCTGAAGCTTTGAGTCCAGTGAATACAAAGGGACTGATGCCAGCTGAGAGAAATGGTGCATGGGAAGATTGGCTCCACTCTGTTCAACTACACTCATTTCCCATTGCCCAATGCATACCAGAGGGTATGCTTCTTACTGGTTCTCTGTCTCTAGAAACTAGAGAAAGATAACTTGCTAATGAGACACTCACCTTATAGCATATGATACTGAGTCCTGGGAAACATGGCTGGGCCATAAGATAACTCACAGGAAGTTACCTCTTTGAAAACTGCTCCTTTATGTGAGTTTTGAAGCCACTGGTGATTTTACTGATTTCATGCTCTTGGAAGGTATTTAATTAAAGAGAGTTTGTATACCACACAGGAATAAATCTTCAAAATCAGTATTGGGTAATTAGTATTAGCAGTTTTTCTGCTAATAAACTTTACAAGGAAAAGGAGGAAACTTAATCTGTCTGACTCTCTCTCTCTTTTTTTTTGTTTGTTTGCTTGCCTGGGCAGCTGCTGGAAATTGAACCCAGGTCTCTGGCATAGCAGATGAGGAGTCTGCCACTGAGCCACTCGTCTGAATCTCTTTTGTAAGATGGAAATACTATCATATTTCATTATTCTAAGACACTTCTTTTGCATTTTAACATATCTGAAGTCTGAGGCACCTTACAACCAATACACTGTTTTAGTTTCCCAACTGCCGTGACAAAGAAAAACAGCACACAATGGGCCAGCTTCGACACTAGGAATTTATTGGCTCACAATTTTGATACTAACTGAAGTTTTGAGGTGATAACAAGGCAATACTCTCTCCCTAAAGTCTGTAACATCCTGGTGCTGGCTGCCAGCGATCCTTGGGGTTTCTTGGCTTGTGTTCCTGCCGCACAGCACATGGCAATGTCCTCTCCTTTCTCTTCCAATTTCTGTTGATTGCTGGCTTCCTGCTTCAAGCTCCTCCCCATGGCTTTTTCTTTACAAGGCTTCCAGTAATAGGATTAAGACACATCCTGATTCAGTAGGCCACACCTTAACTAAAAGTTACATTTTCAAAGAGTTTTATTTACAATGGTTTTATACCCACAGAAATGAGATTAAAATGATTAACATGTTTCAACCCATCACAGGCATCATCCAATCTCTTCTGACCAAGCAGCAGTGGTGAGGTACTTGTCATTACCTGTGTGTGCTGGTTTGAAAGTATTATGTACCCCAGAAAAGCCATGTTTTAATCCTGATCCAATCTTGTGGGGGACAGCTGTTTCTTTTAATCCTGATTCAAAATTGTAGGGGAGAAATTTTGATTAGATTATCTTCACAGAAATGTGACACGCCCAGTTGTGGGTATGACCTCTGATTCGACAGAAATGTGACTCCACCCATTCCAGGTGGGTCTTGATTAGTTTATTGGGATTCTTTAGAAGAGGAAACTTTTGGGAGAGAGCTCAGAACAGAGATACAGATATTTGGAGATGCTTGGAGTTCAAAAGATGTTGCTGTGTGCCTTTCCACGAGATGTTAAGAAAGCCAGAACCTGGAGAGAGCCAAGGGAAGCAAAGAGATGAACCCCAGCCCTGGAGAAGCAAAATGAGGAACCCCCATAGGAACAGAGACTGAAAGCAATGAAGCCCAGGAGCAAGGGACCAGCAGTTGCCAACTATGTAACTTCCCAGCTGACAGAGGTGTTCCTGACCCATAGGCTTTTTTTTTTAATTATTTTTATTGACAAATATTCATGTCTGTACATGGTGTACAATCAGTGGTTCACAATATCATCACATAGCCCTTCAGCCTTTCTTGAATTAAGGTGTCTCACTCTGAATGCCTTCATTTGGACACTTTCATAGGCTTTGAAATGTAAACTTGTAACTTAATAAATTCCCTTTTTTAAAAGCTGTTCCATTCTGGTATATTGCACTCTGGCAGCTTAACAAGCTAATACACTGTGTATATGCAAATAAAACACAGAATAAATGGCAATGGAGAATAGAGAGCATTTGCTCCCTGAATCTCAAGCACTAAAGCAGAGTAGTAGGAGAATGAGGTGTATGAGAACTGCTTTGTTACCTCTCTCCTCAGAGAACTCTAACGAGGTTGGTGACACAGCAAACACACAAGAAATACCAGCCATGAGTTCATTTTTAATTAATAATATATTCTCATCCAATTCCAAAAATAATTGGGATACAGAGAGGTTAGGTATCTTACCCAAGTTCATGCAGTTAGGCAGAACTGGGAAATGACCCCCTTCCTAACCTATGCTATTCTAGACCACCCTCAGGTTGGACAGATTTGGTTCTCTGACAAGCACAAAGATAAACAGGGCTCCACCCATGACCATCTGGCTGAATTTTTTGTGGAGGAAACGCAAACATCTTACGTGGCCTGCAAGTTCCCATAGAACCCACCTCCTGCTTGACTTGACCTCATCTCTACCATTTTCCTTCTTATGCACACCACCATTACCAATTTCTTGAAACTTCTAGCTTGTCTTCATCTCAATGACTTTAAACTTGTTCCCTCTGCCTCAAAGGCTCATTCCACATCATTTAGATTTCTTCTTTCTTCCTTGAAGTGGCCTTGCTGAACCACCCAAATTCAAATAGTGCTGTTCCCAATCTCATTATTACTTATTTCCCTATCCTGCTTTATGTTCTCTCTGGAACGTATCACTAAAGGTCTCTCTATTTAGTGTTTATCTTTCTCTCTTATCAGAATATAAACTCCATGAGAGCAAGGATTTGTGTTGTTTACAATGCATTCCTACAGATTTGGATTTTGTAGTTAGTAGGGGGCCCAGAAATCTGTTTAATAGACCAGCCCAGATCATTTTGAAGCCACTAAACATAATAGTATTTGGGCGGCACTAAATGACATCAAAATTTCTTCAAGACTTAGGAAGTGGTTGTTGTTGGGGGTTAATTTTGTTATTGTTCATTTGTTTTGTTAGTTTTTAAAGGAAGGAAATGAGGAATCTCTTTCCCTATCAAGTCCACGATACCTATGGCTCAATGTTGTGTCAGATGAGGAATTATTTAAATAATGATAACTTCAGAGGGAAATAGAAAGCAAGAACTGAACAGAGAGATTGGTATAATCTCCAAATAATTTGGAAATAACTGAATGACTGTATTTTGAAGAAAGTAAGTTCGATTAATTTATTGGTCCCCAGAATAGAAAGCATTTATCATACTATCATCATGATCATGTAATGCCCCTTTTCAACTTTCTGTCATATAACATTTCGTGCCACATTCCCTACTTTTTCTCCACCCCCAATATCTGTGTTATCATCCCTAATTCCTCTTAAGAGGCTTAGGTGAGTTACACTGACATAATTTAGAGAGTTGGGGTGGAATCATAATGTCACCTGCTTATGTTAGTCTTTTCTGTGTCAGACACGTCACTGGCCTGAGATTATGTGTCCCACGTCTTAGGCTTCTCCAGCTCCCTACCACTGGAGCAACTCAGGGGCAGCAAGCTGCTGTCAGACCAGCACCTGGGGGCATGTTGCCTGGACTTTGATTCCAAGAACAAGGTAGAGCAGGCTACTTGCTCTCAGTTTAGGAAAAGCATCAGGGAAGGACCTTCATGGAATTCTTTTCTCCACATGGAATTTTAAGTAAGAAGGCAGATAAAGTCTGAAGAAGAAACTACCAAGATAAAAAGAACAGGAAAATTTCCAAATAGAAAAAAGGTCTGTTTGTAGAGTAGAGTTAGGAGAGGAAATGGGAAATCTCAATAGAGCAAAGGAAACTCAAGGCAAATAAGGCAGTGAGAAGAGGGAGCAGAGATGAGAATTCAGAATCTAAAATCCTAAGTGGTCAGAAGAGGAGCCAGGAGATCCTGACCTAGCCACTGTTGTCAGTGCTTAGATGGCTGAAATCCCAAAGTATTTTCTAAGGCATTGCTACAGGCATCTTAGAGGAGTAAATTAATAGAACTGCCTCACAATGACCTTTGTTAACTATCACTGCAGTCAGGCCACCACGTAGTGAACTAAAGAGTCCCTTCCCCACATAGTGAAGTAAAGAGTCCCTTTACCACTTTGGCATTTAAATCCCCTGTTATTTGTAAACAGGCATTACACTGCCTCTTTTTATTTTTTTCCTTCAAAATTGACATTTGTGGATTTCCTTTAATTCCTGTCTTTGGGCTTAATTAAAATCGATATGCATTATTCCTGTGAAGGAAAAGCTAAGCCTACTTATAATTATGCCTAAGAGCCATTCCCAGAAAACCTCTTTTGTTGCTCAGATGTGGCCTCTCTCTCTTTCTAAGCCAACTTGGCAGGTGAACTCACTGCTCTCCCCACTATGTGGGACATGACTCCCAGGTGTGTAAATCTCCCTGGCAATAGGGGACAGAAATCTCAGCATGAGCCAGGACCTGGCATCAAGGGATTGAGAAAACCTTCTTGACCAAAAGGGGGAAGAGAGAAATGAGACAAAATAAAGTTCAGTGGCTGAGAGATTTCAAACAGAGTTGGGAGGTTATCCTGGAGGTTATTCTCATGCATTATGTAGATATCCCTTTTAGTTTATGGTGTAGTAGAGTGGCTGGAGGGAAGAATCTGAAACTGTTGAGCTGTGTTCCAGTGGCCTTGATTCTTGAAGACAATTGTATAACTGTATAGCTTTTACAATGTTGGCATGTGAATGTGAAAACCATGTGTCTGATACTCCTTCTGTCCAGGGCATGGACAGATGAGTTAAAAAAAAAAATAAGGAAAAATAAATAAATAAATAATAGGGGAGGATAACGGGTAAAAAAAAAATGGCTAGATTGAAATACT